>NC_142016.1:17978857-18278857 GCF_049901735.1 Notechis scutatus | reverse complement strand
ACCAGTTTGCCCCAGTTGAGAGACAGATTAATTTCAATAAGCAGAGAATAGCTCAAGGTTGAACTGTTGGGTTCTTAAAGGCAGGGGTGGGCTTCAAAAATTTTAGCAACCGGTTCTCTGCCCGGTTGCTGGGTGGGCATGCCCATGGTGGGTGTGGCTTAGTCAGCCTCCTGCACCATGGTGGGGAGACATTTTCCTTGAGCCTCCAGGAGAGCGAAAACTGCCTCCCCCGGGCTCTGGAGGCCAGAAACGGGCCTGTTTCCAGCCTTTCGGAGTTTCCAGGTGGCCTGTTTGTTGCCCTCCCCGGGCCTCTGCATGTGCCCTGCAGTTACCCAGGATCCAAAATGGGCTGTGTTGAGACTCCTGGAAAGGGAGGGGAGAGTGGGTGGGGCCAGCCAGGGGTGGGATTTGCCAGTTCGCTGAAATGGCCATACAATTAGCTATCAGTTGGCTAAGGGTTTGCATAAAATTAGCTATCAGTTGGCTAAGGGTTTGCATAAAAGTAGCTATCAGTTGGCTAAGGGTTTGCATAAAAGTAGCTATCAGTTGGCTAAGGGTTTGCGTAAAATTAGCTATCAATTGTCTAAGGGTTTGCGTAAAATTAGCTATCAGTTGGCTAAGGGTTTGCATAAAATTAGCTATCAGTTGGCTAAGGGTTTGCGTAAAAGTAGCTATCAGTTGGCTAAGGGTTTGCGTAAAATTAGCTATCAATTGTCTAAGGGTTTGCGTAAAATTAGCTATCAGTTGGCTAAGGGTTTGCATAAAATTAGCTATCAGTTGGCTAAGGGTTTGCGTAAAATTAGCTACCGTGTTTCTCATATAATAAGGCCGGGTCTTTTTTTTTTTTGAGCCCCGGAAAAATGGCTAGTGCATCTTTTTGGGGGTGACTTAATTCCCCCCCTTGCATCTTTGGGCAGGCGGCGACGGCTTGGATGTTGACCTCGGCGTTGGTGGGGCACTTCATATCGGGTCAACGCAGGCAGCACCATATCCAGGTGTGCAACAAAAGTACTTCCTAATGGCAAGCCCTCCCATTCCTCCCATTTCGCATGTTTTAATATAGGCCTTAATTTGGGGGGAGGGGCTTAATTTCATTTCATGCCTATAAAACATGCTGGGACTTCCTATTGGGGGAGGCCGTATTGTTGGAGAAACAGGGTATCAGTTGGCTAAGGGTTTGCGTAAAATTAGCTATCAGTTAGCTAAGGGTGGGCTGCTACCTGTGAACTGGTAGCAGCCCACTCCTGCTTAAAGGCTTGAGAGTTGAATTTCTGTTTTGCTGACAAAGAAAAAAGGGAGACTAATATAGATCTATTTCAAGCTATTTAGCTCTCATCAGCTAGCCATACCCTTCTGGGATTCGGACCCAGGCTACTTGCATCTTAGGTAGATGCATTAACCTCTAACGGAAGCAGTATGCTCCATCCCATAATTGGGTAGACCAGGTTGCCCTGACAAAAAAACACTTAAAAAGGCTTGAGAGTTTGTTTCTCTTGCTGCAGATGTTTCATTGCCAAGTTAGGTAGCCTCTTTGGTGCATGGCAGAATGACACTTGCTGGCTGCTTATATATATATAACAGTTGTAGTTTCTCCTTCTAGCCTGGTTTCCTTCATCTATTTTTCTTTTCTGCTTTCTTGATTGTTCCTGTTTATCTGGTGCTAATCCTGTTCTCTGAGTCCTGGTTAATGGATCAAGGAATTCACCCTGGCAGATATAAGATATGCAGCTTCAAAGTAAAACTGACCCCAAAGTTATTTTAGCTAGAAACCTGAATTTTTAATACTCAAGCCTTCTGCACTCCACAGCCAAGCAGAGATGGCGCTAAGAAGCTTTGAGTTGGCTAGAATTTGATTACACAGAGCTTTTAAGTTTCTCCTGCCAGTGGTCATTCTTTTACCTTCTGGTTCTCCAGCTTTTTCAACCTGTATTTTCAATGCTGGGTAGTCTTGTCTCCTGATCAGAATATAAGTGCAAGTTCTGGGGCTTGATTCTGGTATATATCTACAAAAGTGGATAGCAGTAAAGAATATTTGTTGTGGGGACGCAGTGGCTCAGTGGCTAAGACGCTAAGCTTGTCAATCAGAAAGGTTGGCAGTTTGGTGGTTCGAATCCCTAGCGCTGCGTAACCGAGTGAGCTCCCATTACTTGTCCCAGCTTCTGCCAACCTAGCAGTTCGAAAGCATGTAAAAAATGCAAGGAAAAAAATAGGGACCCCTTTGGTGGGAAGGTAACAGCGTTCCGTGCACCTTCGGTGTTTAGTCATGCCGGCCACATGACCACGGAGACATCTTTGGACAGCACTGGCTTTTCAGCTTTGTAATGGAGATGAGCACCGCCCCCTAGAATTGGAAACGACTAGCATGTATGTGCGAGGGGAACATTTACCTTTACCTTAAAGAATATTTGTAGCTCAGGGTTGAAGTAAGGTGATGCTCTCTGAGCTTGGTTATTTTCTTGCAGATATTCCACGAACCAAACTAGGTAACTGCCAAACAAGTTAACAGAAACCAGCCCAACCAAAGAACCTCCAAGATTACTCCCACCAAGACTGAAGATGAAACCAGTAGAATATAAACTGAGAGCAAAGCCCACTCCTTTCTAGCCTTGATGATGTTACCTAGTTTGGACAATGAAACATCTGAAAGTAAACATCCAAGCTCAGAAGGCACCAAGGACCCCACAATCCTCTTCCTCTTCTTCCCCTCTCCTCCTCCTCCTCCTCCTCCTCCTCCTCCACAATCCCCTTTCCCTTCTAGCACTGATGATTTACCTAATTTGGGTGCTGAAACGTCTGCAAGTAAACAACCAAGGACACCAAGGAAAATTGAGTATATCAACTGTCTTCCTGTAAGAAAGATAACACATCTGGCTGATCCCTGATCACCTCTCTATTTCCTACTGGGGAAATTGTCTTAATGGAGAATGCCAGAAAAAAAAAAAAAAGAGGTTTCCGGCAAAAGAGGGACCTGCAAGGGCCTGATGTATTTTCAAGGTGGATATCTTTATGCTCTACCAGGTTCCAAGATCTGAATTGCTGCTTCCCTAAAAGACTTGTTTAACCTACATATTGCAAAATGTTTTTTTTTTCTCCCTCTCTCTCTTTCCCCCCTGTTTTCCAGCTGAACGGCTTACTGATCAACCTGCCCTACAATGTTGATTATAACAAAATTTCCCTCTACCGCCTGGGATGGGATATCGTGATCATGACTGATTTTGGTTTAATGGTTACCTTTGACATGAAGAACAATATTCGTGTCACAGTATCTGGAAGCTACAGGGGACGGACCTGCGGTCTCTGTGGCAATTTCAATGGGAAAGTAGAAGATGACGTGATGCAACAAAGTGGAATGCCAACAACGAATCCAGGAGAATTGGGCAGAAGCTGGAAGATCTGGGATATCCCAGGGTGCCTTGAGAAGGAACGTCCTGTGTGGACATGGTGCATTTGGAGTACATGCAGAGAACGAGTAAGGAGTGTGGGCTCCTACTAGATGTCCACGGCCCTTTCAAGAGCTGCCATAGCAAGGTGCCACCTGAGTCATACTTCAAAAACTGTGTCTTCGATTACTGTTCCAGTAAGGGCAACAAGAATATCATCTGTCACATTATCTCCTCTTACGCTGCAGCTTGCCAAACATTAGGGATCCAGATTTCCAAGTGGAGGTCCTTCCACTTTTGCAGTAAGTGAGCACGGGCTTTCGACAGGTGGTTCCCGACTTACGGGCACAGTTGCAACCCAAATTTCCATGGCTAAGCAATGGCGGTTTTTAAGTGGGAGTCATGCCTGATTTCACAACCTTTCTGCCATGGTTATTGAGCGAATCGCTGCAATGTTACGTGAATCACATGGTCATTAAGTGAATCCAGCTTCCCCCCCCCCTCCTTTGACTTAGGCTAGGGAGGTTGCAAATGGTGAACAAATGACGCCGGGACCAGGGGTGGGTTTCAAAAATTTTAGCAAAGAGTTCTCTGCCCGGTTATTGGGTTGACGTGGCCATGGTGGGCGTGGTCTAATCAGCCTCCTGCACCATGGTGGGAGTGGCGTTTTTGCCTTCCCCGGACTCCGGAGGCTTTTCTCGAGCCTCTGGGAGGGCGAAAACTGCCTCCCCGGACTCCGGAGGCTCTCTGGAAGCTGGAAACAGGCCCATTTCTGGCCTTCCTGAACTTCTGGGAGCCCCGTTTTTCGCCCTCCCCAAGCCTCCATGCATACCCTGCACTTACCTGCATCCAAAATGGGCTACGTGGGGACTCCTCAGAGGGGAGGGGAGGAATGGGTGGGGCCAGCCAGGAGTGGGATTTGGAGGTTCTCCAAACTGCACAGAATCTTAGCTAGGGGCCCTCCCGAACCCTTGTAAGCCCCTAACAGCCCATCCCTGCCTGGAACCCCACAACTCTTGTTAATACACGCTGGTTGCCAAGCGCCCAATTTTTCATTACGGGGATCCTGCCAATGGTCATAAGTGAGAGGGCTGATTGCAAGTCGCTTTTCCCAGTGCTATTGTAATTTGGAATGGTCACTAAATGGATGGTTGTAAGTTGAGGTTGTAAGTTGCCTGTATAAGGTTCATAGTTTGTGCAAATCTATACCCACCCATTTCTGTAACCGTTTGACAAAAATGTTTTTGTGCAAACAAAACAGTTTTATACAAATTTGGCCAATCTATAGGTTGGGGTCAAAAAAAAAAATCACTCTGCATCAAGATCTAGATTAGTTTTATATATTTCCTTAATGTCCACGATTTTATGTACTGGAGAACAGCATCACACGAGGTAAGGAAAGGATATATGCTTCAGTCTTATGGAAACAGATCAGAAAAACACATTAGGTCAGTTCCTACTGAAATTTGTGATGAATGAATTATATTCACATCCATAGCAGACTATTTCTGGATAAGAAGCTTGTAGAAATTTCCCACCAAGAAATGATGAGCAAAGCAACAAGCAAGCCGCTTCTTTTTCTGAGTGAAAAAGATATGAATTATTCATTTTAATGAGAAAGTGGCTAGGGAAATAACATTCTTGCTCACCTTGTCTAGAAGCTGGGTCAGCCCAAAAAACCACTGTGCTTAATCATTATGAAAAACAGAACGTTAAACCGGATCAAGGTACAGTCATCCATATATTCCTAACTACAGTTCCTAGCAGCCTCCGCTTTGCTTTCATATCCAATGGCAAAGACTTGGGGGAATAGCAATTCTAGATGGGCAATCCTTGGGTTGGCTTTTAGCAATAGCACTTAGACTTATATACCGCTTTATAGTGCTTTACAGTCCTCTCTAAGCGGTTTACAGAGTCAGCCTATCGCCCCCAACAATCTGGGTCCTCATTTTACCCACCTCGGAAGGATGGAAGGCTGGGTCAACCTTGAGCCTGGTGGGATTTGAACTGCCAAATTGTAGGCAGCTGGCAGTCAGGAGAAGTAGCCTGCAGTACTGCACTTTAACCACCGCGCCACCGAGGCTCCTTTTGTTCTAATAAGCAGGTCTATTTTCATATCTTTGTTCCTAGCTTCAGATCAGAAGGGATATTTTGATGATCTTCCTGGTCATCCAGCTAAAAACAGACTGGCTTAATATGTTACCGTCAGATGTCCTTGATTTTAACTTTCCTAAATCAGATATTGAAAAGGGCATCTTCACATCTAGAAGGTACCTGGAAAGCAATGTATTGAAAGCATGTCTAAGTGTTTTGCAACGTTTCCAGAGGTGGTATTCAGCAGGTTCTGACCAGTTCTGGAGAACCGGTAGCGGAAATTTTGAATGATTTGGAGAACCGGCAAATATCACCTCTGACTGGCCCCACCCCCATCTATTCTCTGCCTCACTGATTGGCTGGGTCTTCTTTGGTTGCCCTGCACAGGAGAATGGAACTGAAAAGCAGGTTGGGGAGGGAATGGAGATTTTACAGTATCCTTCCCCTGCCACACCCACCACGCTACGCCCACGGAACTGGTAGTAAAAAAAATTTGAATCCCACCACTGAACCTTATGATATGTGGACTTCAACTCCCATGGCTGGCTGGGGGATTCTGGGAGTTGACATCCACACATCTGAAAGTTGTCAAGGTTGAAAAACAATGGTTTTAAGAAGACAGAAATTAACATATCTTCTTCCTTTGATGATCAAACAAGTAAGAGATTAAGAAAACTGAACCTATAGCTCCAATAAACAACCTGGGAATCTTTCAATAATCTAAACTACCAATACTCAATCTTTCTTCATCAGCTATACCATACGCAACTTATTTCAGTTGTGAAGCCAAATCTTTGGGGGAGGGAGGGGGAGCAATAGTTTCCAATCAAGATTCAAAGGGAGATTAGGTATATGATGTAAATTAGTTTGATGTAAGAATAGAATATTAAAGTAAGAGTAATGAATATGTATAAACTATAATGGTTATTGCACAAGATACGTATACTCAGATGGCACACTGTTCAAATGAAAGATGGAATGTTTGTATAAATAAAATAAAATAAAATAAAAAAAGATTCAAAGGGAGATTTAAGAAAATGTGATACAACAAGACTGTCTTCTGCAAAATACATCAGTGTCTTCTTGTGTTCCCCAGAACCTGACTGCCCCCCAAATAGCCATTATGAAGTCTGTGCCAGCCATTGCCCGGTGACCTGTCACATCCTCTTTAATCCAGTCCTCTGCACTACCAACTGCCGAGAGGGATGTGAATGCAACCAAGGTTTTGTCCAGAGCAGTGACCAATGTGTCCCCATCTCACAATGTGGCTGTGTCCATCAAGGTCTGTACTACAAGGCGGGCGAGTCTTACTTTGTCAATGGGTTTTGCAAGGAGCGGTGCACTTGCCATGTCGGTGGTATTATGGAGTGCCACCGATCCTCCTGTGGACCCCACGAGGAGTGCCGTGTGGTGGAAGGCATCCAGAAGTGCCATTCAGATGCTCCCAAGAAGACCGGGATCTGTCACGTCGCTGGAGACCCTCACTACATCACCTTTGATGGTGCCACCTTTGACCTTCAGAGCAACTGCACTTACACGCTGGCGAGGAGCTGTACACGTCAACATTCCCTTCCGCCTTTCTCAGTCAATGTACAAAATGAAAGGCGGTCCAGGGGCAAAATCTCTGTGACAAAAGTTGTATCTATCACAGCCTACCAAAACACCATTTCTCTCTTGCGGGAAAAGAGAGGCATTATCCTGGTAAGAAGATATAAATTGAAATATTATGAGTAGAGATGGGTGGGTTGCTTTTGGTTGGGAGCTTCAATAGCAGGTAAGTTAAAGTGCCAACTCATTAAAATATTTCTTTGGACATTTAGAGTTGCCAACAGAAAGGGTAGCAGCTTGCAAAACCGAAAGTGCATTCCATAGATGTTTTCATAGATAGTTTCCAGGCGACTGAAGTTTCTGCCATGCAAAATTCTAACTGGAGAGTATGATTGATGATTCTTGGCTATGGATGAGTCCCACTGGAGAATATGAATTATGATCCACCCAGGGGGTGGGGGAAAACCAGAATCAAGGGTGACAATGAATGATGTGCTTCAGAGTCGGCTACACCCAGGCAGCACTGGCATGTCTTCTTTGAGCTTTGAAAATCCGGCTAGAGACTCATGATTTAAATGGAGGTAACTACCGGAGCCCTGACATAAAGAAGCAAATGGTTGTATTAGCTACAAGGCAATGAAAATATTGAGGATGTACATGTTGAGATGTCCATATGAATATAACAGAATGTGAGTGGAGAATGATTCTAGCTATACCAGACAGTAAAAGCTTAGAGGGAAGGTAGGGCATGTTATGGGTCCCATCGATTAGGGATGTACACCTGAGGGATCATGAAAAAGGCCCTTCTCAGTGCTGCCCTCTTCTCTATGGAATATCATTCCCGCCCCAAGATATGGGTGGTCCCTACCCTGTTCCTTTTCCAAAAGGCCCTAAAAATGTGGTTTTCTCAGTGGGCCTGTGGACCATGAATGGAGACAAAACTGATCAGGAGGTTATTTGATTGTAATGCTGCTACCATGTGTGTGGTTGGGTATGTGTGTGTGGAGAAGGTAATGTTGTTGTTTTTTAATCTGGTGGATGTTTAAGTGTTGTAACCCTCCCAGAGTCACCTATGTGTGAGTTGGGCAGCTGTATAAATCTGTATAATAAATGGACAAAAGTGACATGTTCTTTTAGACCAGGGGTCCCCAAATTTGGCAAATTTAAGACTTGTGGACTTCAACTCCCAGAATTCTCCAGCCAGCATAGCTGGCTGGAGAATTCTGGGAGTTGAAGTCCACAGGTCTTAAAGTTGCCAAGTTTGGAGACCTCTGTTTTAGACAAATCAGGAGTAACTGATCTTTCTTCTTCCAATTGTCTTCTTGCTTCGATCTCATTCCTTACCAACGCTACAGGTGAATGGTGCCATGACCTACTTACCTTTCCGCCTTGAAAGTGACAGTATGTGGGTCTTCTATCACGGAGACAACATTGTGGTTCGGACAGACTTCGGCCTGTTTGTGTCTTTCGATCAACTCTACCACCTGATTGTCCAGGTGCCAGAAGCTTACCAGAGCCAGATGTGTGGTTTATGTGGCAATTATAATGGGCATCCCCTCGATGACATCTCTCTGCCCACCGGCCAGCCAGCCCTTAGCGTGCAAACCTTTTCGGCTGCTTGGAAAGTAGCTGCTCCATCTGCCGCCTGCACTGAAGATTGTGCCTCCGTAGTGTGTGGTGCATGTCAAGAAAGCCGGAAGGCCAGCTACGTACACAGCACCCAGTGTAGCATTTTGCAGTCCCCCTTTGGACCTTTCAGTGCTTGCTATTCTACCATCAACCCTACAGACTTCTACAACAATTGCGTGCATGACCTTTGCAAGGCAAGGGGGAACCCAGTTATTCTCTGCCGAGCTGTCCATAGCTATGTTGCGGCTTGTCAAGCAGCTGGCATCCAGATCAAACCCTGGAGGACAGCAAACTTCTGTCGTAAGTCTTCTCCCAGGAAGACAAAGAGTGGGAGCATCTTCTGAGGCAGAGTAGGGAGAATGTGTTCTGACCAAGGCTTCCGAGACCATAATTAAGCACACGCTCAGTTAAAATAATTCCTGTTTTATTTCAACGCTGGGAATTATGTTCATTCCCAGCCGGTAATGAGTCTCAAACAGTCCCTCGAGATAAGCATCCACCTTTCTTTCCTGTGAAGTGCTGCCAACAACAGAAGTGCCAAATGAACTATAAAAAAAAAACAACTGAAGGACAAAGTCCACACAGAGCTTCAAGGTTTAGTCCAAGCAGAGTGAACATCTTTGCTTCCTGCAAAGGTTTCTCAACCTTTGCACTTCCTTTATACCTTTATGGGAGGAGCAATCACCTCCAAGCTTTACTCCCGAGTCACCCCTTTTGTCTTAGCTGCTCTCGCCATCTAGCAGCTATGCGCACACGAGCACTGGGAACAGGCTCCCCTTGTTCCTCTGCCTTGCTGCTGCCAGACTCCGGAGGCTCCAGAGGCATCCCCCCACTCCCAGATGGTCTTGGCCCCATTTCTTTATCAGATGAAGGACCCTCATCCGAGTCCTCCCCAGACTCCTGGACTGATCCCTGTTCTTCCCCACTGTCCAATTCTGCTGCCATCTGCACAGGCTACCGGTGAACCACAACAGAATGGGAGGTTTGCAGTAGTGGCAAATATCTGTAGCTCAGGTGTAGGATGAGAGTGAAGGCTCATTCTCTGAACTTGTGGGTTGGTTTCTGAACGTTTCATTACCAAACTAGGTAACGTCTTCAGCGGAGTTTGGGGAATGTCAGTATCCATGTTCTTCTGTTTATAAGGGCTTCAGCTGTGGGTGTGTCAAGTGAGGGTCTTGTGATCAGTCAGGTGTGAGTCATCAGTGAGACTCTTGTGATGGGTCTCATAATAAGGAGATTACAGGGCATAAGTCAGGCAAAGCCATACCAGGCACATCGATTGTCCATTTCGGAGTTGGAAGACGTTTCTTTGATAGCAATTCAGCTTTAGGTGTCCATGTTTCTTCCCCCAATCACCCAACATCTGTCCTCCCTTTATTGTTGTTATTATTGTTGGTTGTACTCAGCCAGATGTTTAGACTGGACTTGGCTTTTTTTTTTCCATCCAGTTATCCAATGCTTCCCCAGGAGTTGAGATAGGCAGATGTCACCTGATGGTATTAAAGAGTATTTTTCAATCACCCATTTGAGAAGCCCTGATTTTAAACATATGAGTTGACCTCATTCTAGCATCCACAAGAGAACAACTCACTCTGGCAATAATGTTTTTCTCCTTGCAGGAGGAAATCCGTTGCACATTATTTGAAGAAAAGCTGTAGCTCGAATGGGGAAAAGTACATGGCTTTGCCTGCAGGAGATTATTAGTTCAAGCCCAAGCAATGTCAGATGAGGTTTCATTTTGGCTATCAAGCTAGTCAGTATGGAACTTGAGCAATCTCTGTTCGAAAATACAGCTTCTCAGATTGCTCTGTGGCTGCTGCCTATAGTACATTCCCTATTCAAGTAAACTAGTCCTGTTTCTTTCTTGCAGCTATGAAATGCCCAATCAACAGCCAGTATGAACTCTGCACCCGGGCTTGTCCCGTCAAATGCAAAGAGGCAACTGTCATCACGAAGTGCCCCAACCACTGTGCTGAAGGCTGCCAGTGCAAAAACGGCTTCTTTATGGCTGGGTACCACTGTGCCCCCATCAGTCAATGTCGCTGCTTCCACAAAGGCAGGTGGTTTAAGGCAAGTGAAAGCAGAAATTATTTCGATTGCAAAGTTTAGTTTTATTTATTTAGCTTTTCTTTCCCTTTTCTTTTTCAGAGGGGTGGTCCAGGTAGCTCTCGAATTACGAACACTTTCTTGACTGAAGTTACAACCAATCCCCTAGAGATCCTTAGGATCCAGTTCCAAAGTTCCAATGCTCCCCATGTGGCTGCATTTTGGACACTTTTGGACACCCAGCCCGCATTTGCAGCATCCGACAATCCCGTGGCCATGTTTTTATCATTTTTGTGTGTGTGCTGAAAACAGGTTTTGGGGAAAACAGGCCCAGAGTTAACAATAATGACTGCTGGAACAAAAAAGTCATAAAATTGGGTCTGTCACATGGGTGACACTACTTTACAACTGTCAACTGACTTACAACTGTAATGAGCAGGCTCCATTATAGCAGTAGCACTTAACCCGATATGCAACTTCACAGTACTTTACAGCCCTCTCTAAGCAGTTTACAGAGACAGCATATTGCCCACAACAATCCGAGTCCTCATTTTATCAAGCAACTATGGAAGGCCGAGTCAATCTTGAGGTGGTCAGGATCGAACTCCAGACAGTGGGCAGACTTAGTCTGTAATACTGCACTCTAACCACTATGCCACCACAGCTCCTGATGGCTAGGTTAGAATAAGAGGATAGGAAGGTGCAGCTAAATGATTTTTTCCCTCATTTTGCATGAACAGGATGTAATGAGTAGTGGAGGGAGACTCCTGGGTGACTAGACAATGGTTAGTGGGGGGTAAAAAAACTGGCTCCCTTGTCTCCTGATCCCTTGAATCTGGTTCTGCCTAACATTATTGCAGCCATTTCCAGCTAGGCAAAGCCCCCATTTTGTGAGAATGGTGTAGCATGTGCTGAAAATCCCCAAAGTGCCCACTTAATGTTATTTATTCATTCAATGTCTATAGCTGCCAACTAAATGAGCCTGGGTGACTTAATCTCAGAAGGATGGAAGGCTGAGTTAACCTTGAGCTGGTCAGGATAGAACTCCTGGCCGTGGAATGCAGAGTGAGCCTGCAATACTGTGTTCTAACCACTGTGCCACCGGGGCTCTTAATTATGGTTTGTTAAGTCAAGGACTACCTGCAGCATAACTTTCTGTCTTCTCCCAGTTTTCCTCATAAGAGTCTATGAAGTAAGCTGAGCTGAAAGGAAATGACTGATTGACTCAATAAAAGAATCGAGCAGGAGACGTCTAGTTACAACTTGATTTTGGCTTTCTGCCTTTTCCGTTTCAGTGATGCACGTTGAATGCTTCTGCAGAGTTGATGATTTAAGAAGCAGAATAGCATCTGCATAGTAGAAAATGATTCTCCAAAGTAGAAGAACTAGAGTTGTACGAAAGGGGTCATATGGATGGATCGGGGTTGCCAGCAAACAGAAACACGTTGGCATTCTCACTGCTGCACCCCAAAAGAGTAAAATATTAAAGGATAAGGAGGAATGAAACTTGGCTCAATAGCAGTAAATGTGAGAGAGATCTTGGAGTCCTTAAATGTGAGCCAGCAGTGTGTTGCAGCTGCCAAAAAAGCCAGTGCAATCCTAGGCTGCGTTAACAGAGGGATAGAATCAAGTTCACCTGAAGTGTTAGTACTGCTTTATGATACCTAAGATCACACTTGGTATACTACATCAATGTTTGGTCACCACCATATAAAAAAAGATGTTGAGACTCTGGAAAGAGTGCAGAGAAGAGCAACGAAGATGATTAGGGGGAGGCTAAAACATATGAAGAATGGGTGCCAGAATTGGGTATGTCTAGTCCAGTGAAAAGAAGGACTGGAGATCACATAGTAGCAGGGTTACAATATTTGAGAGGTTGCCACAAAGAAGAGGGGGTCATCCTGTTTTCCATTGGAAGGCAAACAAGAAGCAATGGGTGGGACTCAATAATCAAGGAAAGAAACAACCTGGAACTAAGAAGAAATTTTCTGACAGTGAGAACAATTAATGAGTGGACTGAGTTAGCTCCAGAGTTTGTGGGTGCTCCATCACTTGAGGTTTTTAAGAAGAGAATGGACAACCACTGGCTGAAATAGTGTAGAATTTCCTGCTTGAGCAGGGGGCTGGACTAGAAGACCTCTAAGGTCCCTTCCAACTCTCTTAGTCCGTATTCTATTCTGAATGGAAAGAAGAATGAAAATGAAAATGGGAATAATGATGATGCCAAGAGAGACAGTGGGAAATCAGGGATGATCCAGATGAATAGAAATTAAGGACTCCATGTATCAATTCCAATTGAAGTGAAGGGTTGATAATTAGATATCAGACGGTCTTGCAAATATGCAATTATGCCACTGTAATTGTGATCATCATCTTGTTAATGTAAGATATAAATACACCCTGCCATGGATGTTGGTCATTTCTTAGCTGTCACCCCGAAACCTGCTGTACTTTTTTCCTAAGTAAATATTTTATTAATCATATTTCCACTCATTACAGCATTCAGGTATTGGTATTCACTCATATTGACATAGTTTCTAATTATATAGGTTACTATTCTATTTATTGTATAATTATTGCTACATTTAACTTGTAACACTATTTGCAGATGTATATACCGTATTTCCCCATTTTACTATAGCTCGTGTAACAACTTTACGTCTGTTTCTAGCCACTTATACCATATATTCCAGATCTTACAGTATTCCGTTTCTTCTCTGTCTTTTAATTCCATAGTTAATCTATCCATCTCTGCATGTTTTTATTGCAGCCTGGAACTCCAACGATCACATCCAATTGCATGGAGAGATGTACTTGTGAACATCAAGGTCATCTGACATGCACTCCATTCCCGTGTGCAGCTGGAGAAACTTGCGCACTGCAAGATAACAAGTGGGTCTGTGTCCGGAAGGAGGGACACTGCACTATTGCCCATGAACACATCTTCACCTCTTTTGATGGAGTATCTGGAAAGCTTCCAAGTGAAGGATCCTTTGAGATCACAGCCCTTGTCAACGCGAAGTCAAAATCCTGGTTCCGAGTGGTGGTGCAGGTGAAGAAATGTCCCCAGTGTGCAACACCCAGTGTGGTCTCTGTCACTGTCTACTTCCACAAACTGATTGTGCTGGTGAATAAGGATAGCTCAGTCTTGGTAAGAAACCACTACTGGCAGATGATAGCGCTCATGTTTTATTCACCTACCGTACTCTACTTATAGTCCTATCTATCTCTTTCTTTCTTCCTTCTTCTCCTTCTACATACAAAATGTACGGGATTGCTAATCACCTAATTGCCTTTCCTTCTCCCTTTCCTTTTCACCTAGTTGTCTCTGTCTGACCCAGACTGCCACAGCTAATGAACAAATCAATGAGGTGTAAATTTTATAATGAAAGGTGCCCGTAGCAACTGAGATCCAGCTGCCGTGAAGTTATAGTCTACATACTCTTACAAAGACTAGGATGTAAGACAGAGATCAAATGAATGAAGGCAAAGCTACATGTCCCAGGATAATATTGCAGGGTCCGATCTGGGTCAGTCACTGGGACCAGAGGTATAATCTCCTGAGCTTTTGGACTTATTCTGGAGCCCATCTTCAAGGAATTTCTCTCTAGCAGAGTATGCACTTTCGGCTATTCTGGGTGTGGTATTTATATGGTGCCTGTTGTGTGTGGCCTTTTTAGGTGTTGATTGGGGGTATTGATGGCTTGCTATTAAGTTGTTGGCTGTTGTTTCCTGGTGCTGTTAAGGCCCCACCTCCTAAGATGGCACTTGAGTAATGAGGGGCCCATTTCCCAGGCGTCAACCACTTCCGCGACTGTTTTTATACCTGCTCAGCCAACAATCTTAGTAGCCACAAGATTGAATGTATACATCACATATTTAAATGTCTAGGAGTTAGCATGGCAATTTAAGATGGAAGAACTTGGTGCAGGTTGATAAACCAAGGGGATGAAGCTGGTGAGAATTAGGAAGAAAAGTCTGGAAGAATTTGAACCAGAAACAAGAAGAGAGAGAAGTAGATTGACAGGTAGATAAATCTGAGGGCAGAGGCAGCAGACTTCAGGGGGGAAACAAGCCAAAGCTTTGTAGGTTTATAATTAACTCTTGAAATTCTAGTGGAAGGCTCAACTGCACCCTACCACCCAATTCATCCATTTGATCTATGGCAGGGGTCCCCAACCACCGGGCGCGGACCGGTACCGGGCCGTGGAGCACTCTCTACCGGGCCGCAAAGAATTTTTTTAAAAAATGGCGGCTTTCTTCACCTTCGGTGAATGCTGCTGGGATCAGGGATCAAGGACACAAATGAAAGAAGGGGAGGGAGGAAGCAACCGCCTGTCCTGCTCTCTGGGTCAGCTCTCTCAGTCTCTCTCTCGCTCCTCCACCAGCACAGGAAGAAACTGCTTCAAAGAAGCGGGGGCTTTTCCTGTCGCCGAAGCGCCCGTTTCTCCCCCACCCCCACCCTGTTCGCCCGCTCGCCCGCCCGCCCGCTCGCCCGCATACAAGACGCTGCTGGATTCAACCCAGTGCTCCTTCTGCCTGCCTGCCTGCTTCGTTAATGGTTGAATCGGAACAGCTTCGGCTGAGTAAAAGAGCGAATAGTTATTATTCTCAGCCGAAGCTGCTCCCAAACAACCAGAAACTAAGGCAGGCAGGCAGGCAGGCAGAACGGGACACTGTGGATTGAGCGGGCGGGCGGGGTGGGGTGGGGGTGAAACGGGCTTTCGAATAGCTGCGGCGACAGGAAAAGCCCCCCTCCTTCTCTCTCTCCCCCCGGTCCTTGCAAAAATTTTCTGCTTGAAACCGGTCCCTGGTACAAAAAGGTTGGGGACCACTGATCTATGGCAGAGGTCACCACATCTTTTGGACCTCAGGGACCACCAAACTCATAATTTTAAATCCTTTGGAATGTTGACTGACGGTGAATGTTGAATGTTGACTGACGGTGGCTTGCTGATGTTGGTGGGAAAGTCGGTCCCATATTCCAGAGCTGCAGTAGCCACAGGACTGGCCCTTTGGTCATCCCAGAGCAGCTGCTCCTCCACCCGGGTACACCAGCCTGCCATGGACTGGAGGAGCTGCTCTGGGATGACCAAAGGGCTAGTCCTGTGGCTACTGCAGCTCTGGAATATGGGACCGACTTTCCCACCAACATCAGCAAGCCAACCCGGGGCGGATTTCTCTCCCCTGCTGTTGGTCTTACCTTCCAGTTCCAGCTCTCGTGGCTCTACTCAGGGTAAGGGTTTGTACTCGGCCAAAGGGTGGGGGCCAGCAGGTGGGTGGGTCATGTGGGCGGCGCAGCCTTGAGTTCCCACACAGCCTGGATTAATTGTTTTGGGGGGAGTGCTTGAGGGGGGACATTTTTCTGTGGACCACCAAAATTTTCTCATGGCCCACCAGTGGTCCCCCACCCGCCAGTTAGCAATCATTGATCTATGGGATCTCTTGCAAGGCTTATTAATCCCTCCTGAAGGCCTCTGTGCCCTGAGTTTTATATGAAGAGGATCCAACAGGAGTGACATACTACTTGAAATATCCCGTCTCTTTCTTCTAAACATAAAAATCTGGAAGTTAATTTGGACGTGGTGTTAACTAGTATGTAAGACTTTTTAGGCTGCACAGCAGGCTTAACTGGTACAAACAGGGGTCTTAAGCTTAGTTAGAGTAAACTTAGTTAGTCGTGGCCTAGACTTTTGAATGAAACCAGATTATTTGGTTAATTTATGATTTCACATATTCAGCAAACTTAGAAAATGGGTAATTCAGTAACCAGATTTTTCTGTGCAACGCTAGAAGAGAAGTGAAAAGATTCTGATAGCACCTTTTGACAAAACTGCATAATGTGAAATAGCAGAAAATGGAACGAGCCAATGCAACTCTTGGCAGTAGAGTGTTGAGTTTTAAAAGAGAAATGTAACAGAAATGAAGAGACTGAGAACTACCACGTGTTGACCCAAAGGGAACTGTAAATTTAGCCAACATGGCATTCTCTGGCTTGTGGTAAGTACTGATTTTCTAAGGGGAATTGCCACTTTCTAGTATTCTTATTCACCTCTGGTTTCCTCACATATCTTCCACAATTCAGTACACAATGTCTCCAGGAAACCTGTGGATTTGCATTTTCTAGGTGAACGGGCATCCTGTACACCTCCCAGCTCAGCCTTCCAAGAAGGTATCCATAACCCTGGTCCAAGATACGGTGATAGTGGCACATGAATCAGGTGTACGGGTTCTCTATAGTTCTGGGGGTGACTTAACAGTGACAATCAGCGCAACCCTGGCCAACAAAGTGTTCAGATCCTGCGGGAACTTCAACGGTAATGGTGCTGATGACCTGAGGCTCCCACATGGGAAGAAGGCCCACACCATTACTGAAGTCCTAAACTACTGGATTGTCAGAACAGGAATATAACAAGGTATGTTAAGGATAGAAACGTCTTTCTTTCTTTTTCTTAACATTTTTTCCTAATTTTGCTCTCTTAATTTAACCCCATCTTTAGACAATCAGGTGGATACTAATCCAGCACAGAACCAATCTAGAACTAAGGAGAAATTCTTCCTGACAGAAGAATTAATCTGTGGAATGACTTGTCTTCAGAAGTTGTGGGTGCTCTAACACTGGAAGTTTTTTTTAAAAAAAGAGATTGGACAATAATTTGTCTGAAATGGTCTAGGGCAGTGATCCCCAACCTTTTTATGCCGCGGCCCGGTACCGGCATCAGCTGGGCGCCGCGCCCAGTACCGGCATCAACTGGCGCCGCCATCTTTTTGACGAAAAAGTGCTTCTGGTGACCTCACTGGAAGCACTTTTTCATCAAAAAGATGGCGGGCGAGTGCTCCGGTGAGCTTTTTCGGTAGAAATGGCTTTCACCCGGAAAAGCTCACGAAGCGAGCCGCCATCTTTTGATGAAAGCCTTCCGTGAGCTTTCTACCCGGAAAAGCTCACCGGAAGCACTTTTTATCAAAAAGATGGCGGCGCCCAGCAACCAGCGGCCTGGTAAGACTTGTTCCGCGGACGGTGCACGGTCCGCGGACCAGCGGTTGGGGACCCTGGTCTAGGGCAGTGATGGCGAACCTTTCTGTTGTGGTGTGCCGAAAGGGTGTGCGCGCCAGCACCCCACTCCCCATGCGCATGCATGCACAACTCTCCTGCCCCCTTACCTGCACTGTACTGCATGCGCGCATCCCAGCTGATTTTTGACCCATTTGAGGCCATTTTTGCCCTCCTGGGGGCTCGAGGGAAGCCTCTGCAGCCTTTGGAGGCCAAAAAATAGGTCCGTTTCGGCACTTCCGGTTTCAGCACTTCCGGTATTTTTGGAAGGCCTGTTTTTCGGCCTCCAAAGGCTGCAGAGGTTTCTCTCAAGCCCCCGGGAAGGCAAAAAAGGCCTCAAATGGGCCGAAAATCAGCTGGGAGGCACACATGCGCAGTGCAAGTACGTTTGGCTGAGGTTCCCATGCCTGCACAAATGGCTTTGCATGCCACCTGTGGCACGCATGCCATAGGTTCGCCAACATGGATCTAGGACAGGGGTCTCCATCCTTTCCGGCTTTGCAGTGGAGGAGGGAGAGGGCATGGTTCCATACAAGCAGCGGGCGTGCACACTCCCATACGTAGATCCATTTGCACAAGAGGTAGGTCGATGCACCCACTGCTCACCCAAATTGAGTTTTATGAAAGACAGCACCTGCCACTTGTGCAAATGGAGCTTCGTGGGCAAGCATGAGTGCCCACTGCTCCCCCAAATGGAGCCGCATGCACAAGCACAAATGGCCGCCACTACTGCAGCCCGGTTCTGAATGTTCCACAGTCCAATGTCAGGCCTCAGCCTGGGGTTTTGGGGACTCCTGGTATATGGTTTCATGCTTGAGCTGGGGGTTGGGCTAGAAGACCTCCAAGGTCCCTTCCTACTCTGTTAGGAAGTTAGTGCCTACTGGTGCAAACATCTAACAGATAACTGATAATCACAGTTAGAAGGGACCTTGTAGGTCATCTAGTCCAACCCACTGCCCAAGCAGGAGACCCGCTACCATTTCTGACAAATGGCAGTCCAATCTCTTCTTGAAAGTCTCAAGTGATGATGCTCCCACAACTTCTGAGGGCAAGCTGTTCCATGGGTTGATTGTTCTCACTGTCAGAAAGTTTCTCCTTATTTCCAGGTTGAATCCCTCCTGGTTCAGTTTCCATCCATTATTCCTTGTCTGCCCTTCAGGCGCTTTAGAAAATAGCTTGACCCCTTCCTCCTCCCTGTGGCAGCCCCTCAAATATTGGAAGACTGTTATCCTGTCTCCCCTGGTCCTTCTCTTCACTAGACTAGCCATGCCCAGTTCCTGTATCTAGGTGTACCATAGCCTTCCTAACCCTAACCCTTCATGCTTAAGGAAACATGTTGGTCTACTTAATGTTTGCCCTTCTTAATGTTAACATCTTTTCAAGCTCCATATGAAAATGCTAAACAGACATGTATTGCCCTAAGGGGTGGGGTGGCATACGGTTGTTTGAAATTCAAAATACCAAAACACTTTTTTTCTTCCTTTTTTTTTAAAGCTTATTTGAAAACTCACTCCTATACGGCGCCTTAATTCAAGAGCAGTTTTTATAACACCAACATTCCCAGGAATGCAGCCTGGACTGTATCATGGATGGATGGAAGAGAAAATTCTGTTCTTTATACAAACTCATTCAATTAGCATCTCTGAAAATCTGCATTTGACCACATTGGGCAGTGGTGTTTACAACTAAAATGGTAAAATGATGTCTATTAAAAATCCCCAGATGCATAAGCATTTGGAGAAAAGAATCCACAATTGCATTCAGGGAAATGGATGAGACAGAGATTCTCCAATGTGTGCAAATTTTGTGTGAATTTTCATTTTATTTTATTTTTTTAAAAATGTATATTGAATACTGAATGCTGGGAAATTCGACAAATTTGATAGATTCACCTTTTCTTACAAGCAGGAATATCTTCTAGTGCAAAGTTTCCCAACCTTAGTAACTTTAAGCCAGCATGACTGATTGGGGAATTCTGGGAGTTGAAGTCCATGTGTCTTAAATTTGGCAAGGTTGGGAAATTCAGTTCTAGAATCCCAGACCACAAGTGAGCCATTGGTCTTGTAAGCGCAACATAGCATCTTTTGTTCTATTGCCAACAGCTACCTCCCACCAACTGGATTTACATATTCTACAAACCTACTTATTAACTGAGATCACCAGCATAAGCTCTGGTTTGTTTTTAACACTGAACAAAGCCTACATCAAACAAGCAAACTACTGTACGGATGTAATACTGATGTGTGAATCCAGCCACTGATTCAGAAATGAATGAAGCCCCAGCAGTTGAGATTATTATACTTAACTCCCTAGGATCTGCTTTTTTTAAAAAAAAAATCTACTTTGATGTTTTACATTAGTTTACCTACAAAACACCAATACGATCTGCTGAATTAATGTGGTTACCATATTTGAGGTGCAAAAGTTCAGTTGACCACAAGGTGTCACCAGAGATCCCCCTTCACAGTGGTCTTGTCAGATACTTGCAATCGAGATATGGTAACTCTAAATATACATAGTAGCTGTTCACTGCAACATAAGGTTTCGATATATAGCTTTTATTTTATTTTTATTTTCTGGGTGAGGGAGGTTGAATGTTTTGAATCATTTTGAACTAACACTGTTGAAACTGTTAGGATCAATTAAAGCTTTTGATAAAAGACTGCAGTTTTTTTGTGCTGTTTACATTAAACCTGTTGCAGCTTTAACAGAAACATTTACTCTGTGTTCATACAGTTTTATATATAAACCGTTCCAAGAAGGAAGAATTTAGCAGGCTCTGTAGAATAGTGAGAATAGGGGAGGGTAGAATTTAATTGGTTGCAATGTTTTAATCTTTCTCATACTCACAGAGGCAACCAAATGCAGGTTCACATGAACAAATCCACCTACAACTTTGCTAAAGGCTGTAGCTGGTTCATTGATTCAGCCCCAAAGATAAGTCAGAAGAATTCCATAAGCATGTTCTCCCATTCAAACCTCATATCCATCACCTGTCTTCCATTCAAAGAACCCACTAGCCCATTTTAATAAACAATGATCCCTCGTCACAATCAAAGCCTCATGCTAGAAGCAAGAGGAGGAGGTTAAACCAAGATCTAGCTGCCATGGGGGAAAAAATATAGCAATCCAAACAATGAAGATTTGAAGCAAGATTCTTTATTAAAATACCCTATAACAGTGATTTCTGGGCTGCCAGCCAAACTGACTGAGATATAGCGAGAAAGACAACAGATTGAGAAAAGATTTCACAGGAGACAGAAAAGGTATATTGGCAATCAATTTTAAGCACACAGACAGAAAAAGCACCCAAATCTATATGGGCAATGAGGTAGTTAGATTTGGCCTTGAGAACAGCACCCCAGTTTCCCTATTTCCCTCTTATTTTGCATTTCTTTTGTTACGATGACCAGATGAGCCTTTTTCACCTTTCTCCACAAAATCCAAGCCTTCTTACCCTCTTCGTGCTCCCTTCCACAGGATCACTCTAAACTAAATTATTTATGGCAAAGGATCCTCATAGAACAAATCAATTTATAATTAACAGAATCTACTTTTGCAGAGTTTTAAATTCCACATCGTTTAGCTTCACTGGAGCAATTCCTACAGAGCTCAGACCTCCAAAAAGTTCTGTTTCCCACATCAACTTCCTTTGATGGTGAGGCTTGCCGAAGACTTTCTTGGTGGTTTCAATCCACTATCCGATTAGCATCATCAGATCAGCCTGTTCAATCTTATCCCTGGGCACACTAAGAAGTAAAAGAGAGATAAAGTATAAGAGGAAGGAAAAATGGCAAAGGACACAAACAAAGAGGAGTTTTTAGAGAGCGACACTGTCAGCCCAAGAGAACTTAGGGTCCTAATTCCCCATCAGACCAATCTTACCACTGAGATCTTGTTCTTCTGTTTGATTAGTGTCCCTGGCTTGGTTAGCTTCGCTGTCTCATCTTCAGCTGTTCCTATATATTATGTGGGTTCTCCTTTATCTATGTGTCGATGGTTGGGTGTGTGATAAAGAAGTGACTGAGCCAAGTAGATCAATGAGAAAGAGGAACACAAACTATAAAATAGGGTCAAGGGCAGCCATGCATAAGAAGTCCTCACTACCTTGTGCCAAAGCTCTGATGATGTTGATGCCTAGTTCGGTGATATACTGTTCACAAGAAGAAACAACAAACAACAAATTCCCAACATTTCAACATTGAGCTACACGGGTTTTTTTTTTTTTTTTTTTGGTTTTTTTTTGCAGAACTACCACTAGAAGAGCATTTGCACAAATCAGAAGGTGGATGTGCCTTGCCCTGGATCAAAAGATCCTGTTCAGTGTCATGGATACTCTTTAGTCACCTCCAAACTGGGTTACTGTAATACACTCTACATGGACTCCCCTTGAAAATCACTCAGGAATTACAATTGATCCAAAATACATTAGCACGGGTATTTGAAGGTGCGTTTAGGTATGCCCAGGTAACACCACTCATTCCCAACCTACTAATGGCTTCCTATAGATTCCAGGTGCAATTCAAGGTCCTTGATGCTCTCTGAGCTTGTTTGTAGCTAGTACTGATGATGTTACCTAGTTATCTACAACCAAGTCACCTGCAACCAAGTTACCTACAATCAAGTGAAGACATTTCATTACCCAACTAGATAACATCATCAGTGCAAGTAATGTGGGGTTTTCTCTCTGTTCATGTACAGTAGCTTGCCCTGCCACTGTGGAGGATGTGTGGTTTCTTCCTTAGAGAACACCAAGGATGCCTCATTTCAACCCTGAGCTACAAATATTCTCCATTATTGCTAATTCAAGGTCTGTTTGCCACCTACAAAGCCCTACATTGCACAAGTTATTTGCAGATATCCCTGTTGATACATACTCATCCCCTACCAAAAGAATGGGCATGTTCCTTCCTTGACATGATGCCATCTGATGGGACCATGCTTTTCAGTTGTGACACCTGCTTTCTGGAATGATCTGCAAAGTCCCATGAATGCCACCCAAAGCTTTATTGCTTGCAGATTTTTTTTGTTTTCATTCATGTCTACAGAAAGAGAAGCCTCAGGAACCCTGGTGCTTCTTCTAAAATGGATGGAGCGGCTGGGAGATGTAAGGTACACACCAGAGCATTTTCACTGCAAGGGAATGTGTATAAATCTGATCTCTGTTAAATATGTCCAGAAGGTCAGAATCCAGTATTTTCAGCCATCCGCTCTGGTACATTTACAGTTTCATGATTTACAACAGAATAAAATGTTGTTATCTATCTCAGAGAGGAAGCATTTTGGTGAGTGACAAATGGCTCCCAGATGCCAGCATATCCTTCTCCTGCGTGGAGGCAGCAGAAGCTCTTGGCTCTGTCTGTCAAACTTTAACGGCCCCTCATTCTCCTCTTCCAAACACCACCAGGTAATGATGCTAGATCGAAGCAGTTTCACAGAGCAGTTGGGGAGAAGCCATTGGCAGCGGTAGCTAAGAGCCAGAGAAGGGCATCAAAAATGTTCAATGGAAAAATGACGTCCAAAAATGTCTTCACTGCATTTCAAGGTCATAAGAAGCCACTGAAATGTCAATGAATGTTTTTCTCTCTCAAACACACACCCTCAGCTCTGCTGTCCTACAGTGATTTCAGGTCAATGCCCCAAAGGTGCTTTTTTCAAGAGGCAACTGAACTTTCTTGGTTTTTCTTTGAAGATGTTGCCTCCTGAAAAAGCACCTTTGGGACAACCAGGACCTGGGTGACTGAGAATCTCCATAGACTTTCAAGTCAATGGTTCTTTGAGAAAGTTGATGGCTCAGCTTGCCATTTTAATTCAAGCAAAGGTCAAGGAAGGCAAAGGTTTCCCCCTACCCTGTCTTGTCTGGCTATGGGGGGCAGAGCTCATCTAGGGAGCCAGGATTGTCCGAAGACGCTTCTGTGGTCATGTGAATGATATGTACATGGAACGCTGTTACTGTCCTACCGAAGTGGTCCCTATTTATCTACACACATTTGCATATTTTCCAACTAATGAGTGGGCAGAAACTGGGGTAAGGACAGGAACTCATCCCATCTCAAGCCGATTGGGTCTCGAACCTAGACTGTCAGCTTTCCATCTAACTAGCTCAGCATCCTTAACCATTGAGCCATCGTGCTTCACCCCCACCCTTAATTCAAGTAAAGCCTTATTTATCAGTAGACTAGCCTGGGTAACAGGACAGGAAGAATCTGTAGGGAGGAATAATCAAAAACTCATTTACCAGAGGAGCGAAATCTCTGGCCGTCCAAGACAACAAGAGCTCTGGAACACTGCTGACATCCACTCCGCCTGGTCCCTTCAAGTCATCCGCCGGGGTGTAGTTGAAGTTTCCACATGCTCCACACACCTTCCCTGTCAAAGCTGGGCTGACAGACACGGATATTCTACGATTTGGGCCAAATGTTACTTGAACCTGAGGTGTCTGAAGGACAATCACATCGCCGGTCAACTCAAACTTCACTACGTTTGTGATCTCAAGTGGGATTCTCACCGGCAGCCCGTTCACCTGGAACGCACAAAGAGAGACTCAACAAAGTTAGATGGGGATGCAAGGAAAATAGCCAGTTATGTTGTCGCCGGGGTGGGTGGGAGGTTATTATATTATTTTATTAATTTATGATATGGTTCTCTCTTTTATTCATTTTATTGTGTGTTTTTTTATTTGAGGTTTTTATATGAGCCTCGGTGATGCAGTGGTTAGAGTGCAGTACTGCAGGCTACTTCTGCTGATTGCTGGCTGACTGTAATTTGCCAGTTCAAATCTCACCAGGCTCAAGGTTGACTCTTTCTGATGTGGGTAAAATGAGGACCCAAAATTGTTGGGGACAATAGGCTAACTCTGTAAATTGCTTAGAGAGGGCTGTAAAGCACTATAAAGCGGTATATAAGTGCTATTGCTATATTCTTGTAAGCCGCCTGGAGCCCCCATGTGTGAATAGGTGGAAATATAAATTTCTTAAATAAATAAATTCTCCTCCAAATGCTTCAGTGAGCTAGGCCATCACTTGCTTTTTATTTTTCTTGGTTTATGTCTCTGCTACCTTGTATGGATTTCCAGGTTGGTGGCATGCAGCACGTTATAGGTGCTCCAACACTGGAGGTTTTGAAGAAGAGATTGGGCAGCTGTTTGTCTGGGGTGATACAAGGTTTCCTGATAGACTAGAAGACCTCCAAGGTCCCTTCCAACTCAGTTATTCTGCTATGCTAAGTTAAGAATAGAAAGTGTACCAGCTCGAGGTGATTTTATCTGCAGAGCGGGAACAGACTACTTTGTACCTTGTGGATGGTTTGGGGATTATAATTGCTATAATTCTCTATCAACTGCAGTACGTAAAGCTAACTAAACGTCTCCTTAACCCCAGGTACTGGTAGAGGAAACAGTGAAAAACAAAAGCTAGCTCTGAGATCCAATTGTTCAGAGCCTTAGATCCAAGTTTGTCAATCTTTGGAAATTAAGTCGCCCAGACTCACTGAGTTGAGTTGGCAGCTATAGAAATTGAATGAATAAATAAAATTAAGTGGGCACTTTGGGGATTTTCAGCACATGCTACACCATTCTCACAAAACAGGGGCTCTGGGGGAGAGTCTTGCCTAGCTGGAAATGGACGCAATAATGTTAGGCAGAGCCAGACCCAAGGGAGACAAGAGGGCCAATTTGCCCCCCCACACAAACACACACACTAAACCATTGTCTAGTCACCCAGTAGTCTTCCTCCACTACTCATTATTATTACTTATCATCATTATCATCATTATTACTTCAGCTTCAACCATAACAACACAAGAGCACACAATAGATACAAACTCAAAGTAAACCGCACCAAACTTGATTGCAGGAAATACGACTTCAGCAATAGAGTGGTCAATGTCTGGAATACTCTACCCGACTCTGTAGTTTCTTCCCCAAACCCCAAAAACTTTAACCTTAGACTGTCTACTATTGACCTCACCCCTTTCCTAAGAGGTCTGTAGGGGGCGTGCATAAGCGCACCAACGTGCCTACCGTCCCTGTCCTATTGTTTCTTTATTTTTCTTATATGTACCCATTTCATGTATTCACAACCATGTATACACTTATACTTATTATCTTGTAAACAATTGGCAAATCAAATAAATAAATAAATAAAATAAATAAATTATATTCTGTCCAGGCAAAAGGGAGAACAAGGCGCTTAGCTGCACCTCTTATCCCAGCCTATCCACCAGGAGCTGTGGTTGGCGCAGTGGTTACAATGCAGTATTGCAGGCTAATTCTGCTGAGTGCCAGCAGTTTGATCCTAGTCGGCTCAAGGTTGACTCAGCCTTCCATCCTTCCGAGGTCAGTAAAATGAGGACCCAGATTGTTGGGGGGAAATAGGTTGACTCTGTAAACCATCCAGGGAATGCTGTAAAGTAGCATGGGGCAGTATTCAAGTCTAAGTGCTTATCGCTATTGCGATGTTTTGAACCTCATAAACAAATGTCAGGCTCATCTTACCTGACCTCAAGGCTGCTATGTTTCCTGTGCTGGCAAACTATCTCCTCCCCTTCTCCACAATGCAATGTGGGTCTGAGTTGCACAGTAGAGAACAACTCAGTTAGGTTCCCATTGAAGACAAACCTGTGGCAATGTCTTAGATTACACCAAGGGGTCTTCAAACTTGGCAGCTTTAAGACTTGTGGACTTCAACTCCCAGAATTCCTCCTCCAATCATGTTAGATCAGGAATTCTGGGAGTTGAAGTCCACAAGTCTTAAACTTGCCAAGTTTGAAGACCCTTGGATTACCCAATGAGCCTTGCAGGAGTTCCCATGAAGGGCTGAAAGAAAGAAGTACAAGTAATCTTCTACTTACGACAATGGCACTGATAAAAGTCACTTATGACTCTTTTTCATACTTATGACTGTTGTAGCATCCCCACGGTCACATGATCAATATTCAGACACTTAGCAACTGACTCATATTTATGACGGTTGGAGTGTCCTAGGGCCATGCGATCACATTTTGCATCCTTCTGCCAACCAGAGTCAACAGGCAAGCCAGCTTCACTTAACAACTGCATTACTAACTTAACAACTGCAGGGATGCACTTAACAACGGTGACAAGAAAAGTCATACAAGGAGCAAAACTCACTCGTCTTGCTCAGCAACATAAATTTTGGGCTCAGCTACCGGTTCCGAGGATGAGCTGAGAGGAGAAAGAAAAGTACAGGATCGGCCCTTCCACCCACTTTTCTCTTCTTTACCCTCTCAGCACAGGCGTGTTAGGTGCACGCCCGATCACCGAACCGGTAGTAGAACAGGTAGGACCCCATTGCTGGTTCAGTTGTGGTTCTAAGCTGAGGACGACCTGCAATCGGTGATTTTTAATAGATCACAAAGAGAGCTCTTTCCTTGGTTTGGTTTCCACTTACCCAAACTTCCTTCTGGTCATTCACTGTAATCATTGAATTTTTTAAGAAGAGGTACAAGGTGACAGTGGCCGTTTGGAGAGGCTGACACAAGGTGACCCTAGCTATCAGGCGGAACCAATCGTCGGAGAGGGTGTCGCAAAGGGAGACCAGCTGGTAGGCTCCAGGAGCAACGGCATCTCCAGAAAGGCCATCGCAGGAAGAGAAATGTTGGCCTGGTATCATTATGCAGCGGCCTTCAGTGGGGAAGCAACCACGTAGCCCGTCTCTCACGCCACAAGCTTCACCAGTTCCACAGCCATAGAGGAGGCAGAACACTTCGCCTGGGCTTTTGCACCTACATTTCCTCTGACAGTCTGGAGAGATGTAGCTTTCCCCTCGCTGGAGAAATAGAAGAAGACATCCCATGAAAACAATATCCCACAATTACAAACTGAAGCTTCATCTTCTCCAGCTTGGAGAATATGAAGGAGAATTTCTATCACGTGGTTTGTGCTGTTTTTGTTTTATTATCTTTTATTATTTTTTTATTTAAAAACAAACAAACCAACCAAAAAGAAGGATCGGTTTTGTTTTCCAAAATTCAAGAAAGAACAACGCCACAAGAATAATAAGATTATGAACAGCAATAAATGGAGGGAGGGAAGTTCAAGATGCTACCAAATCACATGGTTGACATCAACAGGAAAACAATTGCAAACATCAAGCATGTTCTGCAACATGTAATTTAATAAAAGTGAGGGAAAGTTAGAGGCGTTCGGGGGTAGCGCTATTATTTTGTGCATTACTCAAAATTATGGGTTCAGCCAATTTGGAAAGAGGCTGAAAGAAGAAAGAAAAGATGAAGATATAACGGCAATGCAGAAAAATCATCCGTGTTGGATATGCAGATGGCTGAAAAGACTCCAATGTTTGGGGTTGAATATTCCCTATCCAGGGAACAGGAATTTTCCATTAAACGTTAAGCAAACTATACGTGTGTGTGTGTGTGTGTGTGTGTGTGTGTACGCGTGCACGCCTCTATTCACACATTTGTAGCTTTTATTCTGCACACAAAGGATAAAAATGTGTTTTAGGATTGAAAGGCGGCCCTTGAAATCAGAGCAAAAGACTGAATTCCATTTATGGAGTCCATCTACTTTGGCTGCTGTACAGCATGAGCACCGCCATCATTCATAAGAGTCGTTTGTGGCTCAGTTCTTTTATTGCTCTGCTATGAAACTGTTCCAAGGGCAATATAACCAGCAGAGTGTGGTATCCTTCCCTAAAATAGCAAATTCAGGTGGTGAGTTACGAGAGGAATCAAACCCAAACTGTGGTTGTTACATGCATGGAGAAATACGGAGTTGAAAATGCCTAGAGTGGAATAAACCCCCCTCGGCTCTACTTCCACCCCCTCACACTCCATCAAAACAAATAAATAAATAAATCTGAATTAGCTCAAGCATGCTTAAGAGGAGTGAAGAAGGCCGGTGGCCCATCAAACAGTAAGCCAAGATAGACAGAGGACTCATTAAATACAGTTTCCTGCCTTTAACACCAGCACGAAAATCTTTTAAATTGCTCTGTGTTTTAACTCAGGGAATGCCTTTAAAAAAGTCAAGTTGGGTCTTATATATTTTAAAAAATAGGTAGACCTTTGATCATACCATGCTGGTTGGGTGGGGGGTTTTTTATAAAAAAAAAACTATACCTTCCAGACACCCCTGGCCAGGAGAGGATATGGGCAAAAGTGTTCAGATAAGGCCACCACAGTGTGATCCAATGCATTTACGTTTCCAATATCTAAGGGCTGCCACAAAGAATAAGGAATCAAGCTATTCTCCAAAGCACCTGAAGGCAGGACAAGAAGCAACAGGTGGAAACTAATCAAGGAGAGAAGCAACTTAGAACTAAGGAGGAATTTCCTGACAGTTAGAACAATTCATTAGTGGAACAACTTGCCTCCAGAAGTTGTGGATGCTCCAACACTGGATGTTTTTAAGAGGAGATTGGACAACCATTTGTCTGAAATGGTATATACAGTTTCCTGCTTAAGCAGGGGGCTGGACTAGAAGACCTCCAAGGTCCCTTTCAACTATGTTATTCTGTTATCTATTGCACATTTAAAAAAGAAAACAGAGAAAGCTTCCACCAACCCATCATAGTCGACACCTTAATTTTTCCCCATTATATCCATTTAAGGAAAATAGTTGATTTCTGGAAAAGAGGGTAAAATTCAAATTTTTTTTAAAAAAATCCTTCTCACCAGAGTGAGCCTCCCTTCAAACCAGCATCCACACTGTTCTGGAGTCACACAGGCTACTCCGTTTGCCCATGTTCCCGCGTTGCACACGCAGCCTTCGACGCACGGATCCACACACACAAGGTCTCTTGCACAGGTGCCCTTGCAGTTCCGAACGCAAGGCTCGTAATGGCTTCCAGGCAGGCAATTCAGGAGAGCTGTGGAGCAGAGATCAATTATATGAGTAAGCGGTTAATTCCACTTCTATGAGGAAGCTACTAGAAGAGGTTTGAAGCCTCCTTTTCTACGGAGAGTACATGGGTCAGATCAGAAACCAAAAAATGGGGAGGAATGCGTTTTTCCAGCTAACTTCTCCTAATTTGTGGCGACATAAAATCATCATCATCATCCCACTGTATAGATTTCTCGGTTCTTATCTTCTTCACGAATCCCAGTTAGGAGGTATCACTTAGACTATCACTTAGCCTGTGCATCTTGGACAGCTCCATCATTAAGGCCTGCTTAGTGCACATCAACATTTCCCAACCTTGACAACTTGAAGATGCGTGGACTTCAATTACCATGATTTCCCAGGCAGCATGGCTGGCTGGAGAATCCTGGGAGTTGAAGTCCACGCATCCTCAAGTTGCCACGGATGAGAAACACTGATCTAAATGTTGATACCATTCATGCAGAAAAAGCTGTTTGATCATTTCCTTCTAACCCGCCCCCCTCTGTCCCCCACTCCCATATCAATCAACTCAGAGTCTGTAGAGATCCAGGTCCTGGTTGTCCCAAAGGGGCTTTTTTTCAGGAGGCAACTGGACTTTTTTTCTTTTGAAAACATTTCGCTTCTCATCCAAGAAGCTTCTTCAGCTCTGATTGGATGGTGGGGAAATGGAAGGATTTATATTCCTTGCAGACAGCTGGTTGTTTGCATTCTTTTAGAGCAGGGGTGTCCAACCTTGGCAACTTTAAGACTTGTGGACTTCAACTCCCAGAATTCCTCAGCCAGCAAAGCTGGCTGAGGAATTCTGGGAGTTGAAGTCCACAAGTCTTAAAGTTGCCAAGGTTGGACACCCCTGTTTTAGAGAGTCATTAAGGCCACCTGGATGTTTATCTGTGTCCTCAGAGTCACCTGAGTAGTGCTTCCTGGTTCCTGTAGTCTGCAATTGATAGTGGGGAATGAAAGGATTTATATTCCTTGCAGACAGACCCTGAGGACACAGGTAAACAGGGGTGGGATTCAAATTTTTAACAACCGGTTCTGTGGGCATGGCTTAGGTGGTGGGCGTGGCTTGGTGGTCATGTGACTGGCTGGGTGTGGCCAACTCTATATCACTCACATTGAGGCACGCATCTCCTCGCCTGGCCTCTCATGACTGTGGGGATGCTGCAACAGTCGTAAGAGTGAAAAATGGTCACAAGTCACTTGTTTCAGTGCCATTGTAACTTTGAATGGTCATTCCCCACAAGCAAAGTACCAGCAAAGGAATAGGGAAAAAACTCCAGAGAAGTTCCTGAGACAGGAAGTCTAGTCCTGCCAAGAATGTAATGAGGGTCAATGGAGAGGCAGTTTCTGTAAGCAACACCAGAATGTTTCCTTCCTGCCTTACAGGATTAGGCCAGTAATTTCTTCTAACAACCAGTTCTCCCAACTGCTTAGAATGTTAATAACCAGCTCTAGAGAATAGGTGTGAACTGGAAGAATCCCACCCCTGCAGATAAACCTCCACCTGCTTCAACAACTCTCTAAAAGGATGCAAATGACCAGCTGTCTTCAAGGAATATAAATCCTTCCATTCCCCACTATACTGTCAGAGCTGAAGAAGCTTCTTGGATGAGGAGCAGAACATCTTCAAAAGAAAAAGAAAAACAAGGATGTCCAGTTGCCTCCTGAAAAAGCACCATTGGGACATTCAACTCAGAAATCTGCATTTAGGTGGAGTTTAAAATGCCATAGCTAACTTTAGTTTGTCGAATAAGTCATACAAGCATGCATAAACCATGACTTACATGCTACCGTGGCTGAATTCACTAACCAGCCCTGGTAGAAGGGTTCCCATGGCAGGTAAAACCAGTCTGAACATGATCCAAAAAAGAAAGCATCCTTTGTTATGGATATGCAGTCCTAAAGCAGCAACTTGGATGGTGAACTATATTTTCCAAGAACTTTAAAGAGCAGGCATCCATGTACCTGAGTGTCAGAGCTTAGGGCTGTGGCGTGCAAAGTTGTCTCTTTATGCTTGGATGAATAGGATCATTAAATCCCCCAAGGAAATTAGCCTGAGAAAAAGGCCTCTCTTTGGTATGAACGGAAGCTGCCCTTTGGAAGCTATTAGCAAAACGCTTCTGGAGAGCCATATTTCCAACATTGCAAGTTCTGCTTTTTTTTTTTTTAACACTTTTCCCATAATCTCACAGCTAGTTATAGAGAGCCAGTTCGGTGCAGTAGTTAATACATAAGGCTACAAACCAGGAGACCATGAGTTTTCAGTCCTGCCTTAGGCACAAACCCAGCTGGGTGATCTTGGCCCAGTCCAGAGGTGGGTATTCAGCAGGTTCTGACCAGTTCTGGAGAATCGGTAGCGGAAATTTTCGAATAGTTTGGAGAACCAGCAAATCCCACCTCTGACTGGCCCCACCCTCATCTATTCTCTGCCTCCCGAGGCCCAGCTGATCAGCTGGGTCTTCTTAGGTTGCCCTGCACAGGAGAACAGAGCTGGAAAGCAGGTTTGTGGGGTGGGGAGGGAATGGAGATTTTGCAGTATTCTTCCCCTGCCACACCCACCAAGCTACGCCCACCAGATCACACCCACAGAATCAGTAGTAAAAAAATTTGAATCCCACCACTGATACACTGGAACAAGAATGGACAAGTGATGAAACACACATCCTGGTGTAAACAGAGATGGTATTCAGCAGGTTCTGACCAGTTCTGGAGAACCGGTAGCGGAAATTTTGAGTAGTTCGGAGAATCGGCAAATACCGCCTCTGACTGGCCCCACCCCCATCTATTCTCTGCCTCCCGAGGCCCAGCTGATCAGCTGGGTCTTCTTTGGTTGCCCTGCCCAGGAGAACGGAGCTGGAAAGCAGGTTAGTGGGGTGGGGGGAAGGGAACGGAGATTTTGCAGTAACCTTCCCCTGGAGTAGGAAGGGGATGGGATTTTGCAATAACTTTCCCCAGGAGTGGGGAGGGAATGGAGATTTCACACTATTCTTTCCCTGCCACACCCACCAAGCCACGCCCACCAAGCCACGCCCACAGAACCAGTGGTAAAAAAAATTTGAATCCCATCTCTCTCTCTCTCTCTCAGACCTAGGAAGTCGGCAATGGCAAACCACTTCTGAAACACCCTGCCAAGAAAATGGCTGTTTGGCTGTCTCCCGAAGTCAGCCTTAATTTGAAGGCACACAAACACGTGCATGTTGGTTTGCTTTTTCTTGTATTCTATGGCCATTTTTCAGCACCATGATTCACAGATTGCCCTCCAATCCCCCTTTTTTTTTATTATCCCCACCCCACTCTCTCAATCCACATGGTCAAATTTCAGAGATAAACTACCAGGAAATTGACTTTAAAAAGTCCTCTCTTTACAGCAAAAGAAAAATAACAGTATTAGCCGGGTATACAAAGCTTCTCTAATCCCTATAACCCCTGGAACCATAAGTCTCATCTATCCAATGAAATGACCATGTTCTAAAGAGGGAACCACCTCTCTACCTCCATCTAGAAAGAGTGCAGAGAAGAGCAACTAGGATGATCAGGGGACTGGAGACTAGAGCATATGAAGAACGGTTACAGGAACTGGGCTTGGCTAGTCTAGTGAAGAGAAGGACCAGGGGAGACATGACATCAGTCTTCCAATATTTGTGGAGCTGCCATAGAGAGGAAGGGGTCAAGCTATTTTCTAAAGCACCCAAAGGCCAAACAAGGAATAATGGATGGAAACTGAACAAGGAGAGATTAAACCTAGAAATAAGGAGAAGCTTTCTGACAGTGAGAGCAATCCACCAATGGAACAGAAGTTGCCCTCGGAAGTTGTGGGAGCTTCATCCCTGGAGGCTTTCAAGAAGAGACTGGACTGCCATCTGTCAGAAATGGTGTAGGGTCTCCTGCTTGGGTGGGGGGGGGTGGGTTGAACTAGATGACCTACAAGTTCCCTTCCAACTCTGTAACTCTGCAAATTTACAGCTCTCCAAGGCTACATTCAACTGGTTACCGAATGGACTCGTTTACTGGATTTATGCCAAATAATATCATAAATAAATCAACGGGCAGGGTTCATACAGCATTCTAAGTTTTGTAAATAAATCTGACTAAGTTGGAAAGTTATCCGGATTATCATGCTGGGCAAAGATGCCTCTTGGGTCTTTAGCAGATCGGACTAAACATTAGGGGTAAACACTTCATGAAGACCCTCCATCTTGACTTACCACAAGGGGTGAATGGTCTCCATGCATCAATGGTGGCACCAGCCAGTTGACAAGCCATTGCATAGGCCTGAAGGCTTTGGCAGAGAGATTCTGTCGCTCCATAACTGGAACACAGCCTGGCCACGCAGTACTTGAAGTAGTGATCTGGGTTAACGATGGCGTGACATCTACTGAATGGACCTGGGACAGCTTGGATCAACCCACAGAACTCTTTGCTTTGGAATTTTGCTTCCATAGTGTTGTCACACTCAGAGCATTTCTCCTTGCAGGTTTCCAAGCATCTGCCACCTTCAATTTTCCAAAAGTTTCCAAATTCGGTCAAATCTTGGGCTGGCTTCCCTCCAGGCAAAAAAAATTCGTCATTCTTGTCCTTGTTGAAGTTGCCACAAAGCCCCTTCAAGAGGCCCTGGTAGGAACCAGATACAGATACTGCCACCCAATCGCTGTGGTCATAAAAAACCCGCAGGCCAAAATTGTTACGGACTAGCACAACTTTCCCCTCTTGTCTCACCGAGATGTCTTCAAAGTCAGCTGGCAAGGGAAGACGCTGTCCATTGACCTGTGCAACGAGATGCAAGAAACAAGATTGAATCTGATGTATTTCTTTGCATTTTTGTCTGTTAATAAATATCAGAGGAATGAATGATCTGCAGGTTTTTTTTTTTTTTACTTTTTACAACCCTGTAGTCCCCATTCGGGGTTGACTGGATGGAGCTATGAGTTTACTGGCCGGATGCCCTTCCTGATGCCTAAGTGAAGTTCACAGCAGATATTTTTTTCTTTGTGCCCAAGGAGGGAAACATCTGCCTCTACCTAGGATTGAACTCCCAACCTTCCAAGAGATGGAAGGTGAACATCTTCACCACTAGGCCACCACACCACTCGAATGAATGAACTACAGATAGTCCTTGACTAATGACAACAATTGAGTCCACAATTTATGTTGCTAAGTGATAAATTTGTTAAGCGAGTTTTGCCCTATTTTATGACCTTGGGGGATCAAGCCAGGATGGGTAAAACAAATCTCTGTTTATAACAGGGATGTGCTAGCTTCTGAAACATGTGTGTGGAAAGCTTTGCTTGAAAGAAAGCTTGCACAAAGCACCCATTTTGGACGTTTGGTGATACAGTGTGCTATTCTCCCCTCCCTCCCACGCACATGTGTCTAAAAGGGGAGGTGCTTTGGCATGTCACTTCGTTCCAGATTGTTCCAAGGACTCATCCAGCGTGCCAGGAGCCAGAAGAAGTCCCAGGAACACAAGAAACACAAGAGAGACGTGGTCTACTGGGGAGGAGAGGGCCTTGATCCTCTTCATGGGCTGCAGCTGTGACAACTGGATAAGAGGATGGACCTGCATACTGGCGAGTGCTGGCAACAAAGCTTGGAAATATCTCTATTGTTCCTCTCTGAGTTTGGCGTCCTTCCCAGTGTGTGTTCTGATATCTGTGGACATCTTCCAGCCCTTATCTTGCCTGGTTTGTGTTGTTTTTTACACTTTATAATTTAAACAGCATTTCCTCCTTCTTGCAACTGCTTGTGTGGGAGTTTTTTGTCTCCAGTCAAGGATATTTGGAGCTTGGAAGCAAAGTGAAGGAATAAAAGGGGCTTCACCTGTTTTTTGTGACTGTGTTTATTTTGTATCCCACCCTGGGTCATCACAACACCCCTGGTCTAAGTGCTAGTGCTGTTGCTATTGGGCGTGGAAAAGACTCACCAAAATTTCCCCGGCCTTGCCTCTTTGAAAAACGACATTGTATTCAGAAACCTGAACCTTGACTTCCTCGATGCCAGTGAATCCAGCTGAGAGGACAACGGAGAACTTGTGCCTCTCGTCACTTTGGGCGAGGATGTAGGAGCAAAGAACCGGCAGCGAATATTGCGCGCCATCAAAGGTGACATAATTCCAACCGTCCAGCACATAGCAGGTGCCTGGTTCCCTGGGGAAACAAACTGAGACGTCATTCACCACTTTGCAGGCGTCCTCGTCGGAGCAGAAGTCGTGACACTGAACTGTTCCATCTTCCATGCATCGGCACTGTTTCCGGCAGAAAACGTTGGAGAAGAATTCCTCTCCTTTCTTGTAGTATACGCCCTCAAATTCACAGACGCATTCCCGGAGTGGTACGCACAGGTTCCCATTCAAGATGAAGCCCGGTCTACAGATGCAACCTTCACCACAAGGCGCCCTACACATAAGCGGAAGCTGTGGGTTTTCACAGGTAGCAGCACAACGGGTCCCACAGAGTTCGTACTGAGAGTTCGCTGGGCAGGATTGAGCTAGTGAAGGAAAAATAAAGAGAGGATTAAGAAAAGTTCCAGAAAGGTTGAGCTATCATGGTGTCCACAGCAGAACAGCAAGCTACTCTACAGGTAGTCCTCAACTTACAACCACAATTGAGGCCATAAATTCCTGCTGCGAAGCAAAAAAGTGAATTTTGCTCCATTGCACGCCCTTTCTTACCACCAGGCTTGTTGTGGGAAAGATGCTGACGTTGAAAAACCCTTAGAGAGGGATATAAAGAACTGCAAAGTGGTATATAAGTCTAAGTCAGGGGTGTCAAACTCGATTTCATTATGGACCACATAAGGGTTGTGTCTGACCACGGAGGTAGGTTTGGCCAGAGTGGGCATGGCCAGCATGGCGTCACTCATGTCAGGGGGCACCTGTGGGGCCCTGGGCATTCTGCCAGCAAAAACAGGCTCCCGAGATCCAGTAGCAGCAACTGTGAAAGGGATCTTGGAGTCTTAGTGGACAACCAGCTAAATATGAGCCAGCCGTGTGCAGCAGCAGCAGCCAAAAAAGCTAATGCAATCCTAAGTTGTATTAACAGAGGGATACAATCAAGATCAATGGAGGTACTAATACCTCTCTCAGTAAGACCACACCTAGAGTTCTGCATCCAGTTTTTTTCACCTCATTATAAAAAAGATGTTGAGACTCTAGAAAAATTACAGAGAAGAGCAACCAGGATGATGAGGGGACTGGAGACTAAAACATACCAAGAACGGTTACAGGAACTGGGCTTGGCTAGTCTAGTGAAGAGAAGGACCAGGGGAGACATGATAGAGGTCTTCCAATATTTGAGGGGCTGCTACAAGGAGGAAGGGGTCAAGCTGTTTTCTAAAGCACCTTGAGGCCAGACAAGGAATAATGGATGGAAACTGAACAAGGAGAGATTTAACCTGGAAATAAGGAAAAGCTTTCTGATAGTGAGAACAATCAACCAATGGAACAGAAGTTGCCCTCGGAAGTTGTGGGAGCGCCATCACTTGAGACTTTCAAGAAGAGATTGGACTGCCATTTGTCAGAAATGGTGTAGGGTCTCCTGCTTGGGCAGGGGGTTGGACTAGATGACCTATAAGGTCCCTTCCAACTCTGAATATCTGTTATCAGTCATTCAAGCAAATTACTGCGCTTGTTAAATTGGTTACCATGGTTGTTAAGTGAAATGGGCTTCCCTATTGACGCTGCTTGTGAGAAGATTACAAAAGCAGATAAGATGAACCTGGGACACTGCAACGGTCATAAATATGAGTTGGTCACCAAGCGTCCAAATTTTGATCACGTGACCACGGGGGGGAGGAGTGGCTGCAACAGTCATAAGTGGGAAAAACAGTCATGTTTTTTCAGTGCTGTTGTAACTTTGACCGGTCACTAAATGAGCTGTTACAAGTCAAGGATTATCTGTAATCATGGCTTAGATCCTTCTGGTGTTATTCTAGTTTTGGTTCAGTTTCAAACGAGGCCACATGTTGTCGGGGACTACCTGTATTAGGTGAACCTAGGTTCTTCCAAGCGATGTCAACAGCAAAATTATAAATGGATTATGTTCAGCAGATGCAGAGAAATGAGGTGGAAAGAAATATTCTTCATTTTGTGACAGGGAATTAAATGTGAAGTCTAGAAGCTACAGCCATAGGCAGCTCCTGGATCAACATTTAATCCAGCATAGATGAGGTGGTTAAATTGGAAAGAGAGAAGACTCTTCCATCAAGCATTGTAGGAGGGATTAATGTTGGCAGAAGATTAATTAATCATATTCATTGCCACTATGAGATAGTTTTGTATTATAACTCTCATAAATATGTTGAAAGAACAGGAAGATCACCTGCAGCTTTAGCCACTCCGCTTGCGGTTCACTGATGAACAGAAATATCGCAAAAATAATCTTTGGCACAACTGTAGTTATCATAACTGCTGGGTCACGTGATCAGGATATATAGCAGCCACAAGCCAATTCAGCTGAAATGCACCAGCTGCATTAACTATTGAATTTTCTCAAGGCACTTTAACTCAATCGAGATAACTGTGAGAGGGATCTTGGAGTCCTAGTGGACAATCACTTAAATATGAGCCAGCAGTGTGCAGAGGGATAGATCGCACAAACGGTTAGTACCACTTTATAATGATGTGATAAGATCATGCTTTGAATATTGCATCCACTTTTGGTCACCGTGATATAAAAAAAAGATGTTGAGACTCTACAAAAAATGCAGAGAAGAGCAACAAAGATGAAAAGGGACTGAAGGCCAAAACATATGAAGAAAGGTTGCAGGAATTGGGTATGTCTAGTTCGATGAAAAGAAGGACTGGGGATGACATGATAGCAGTGTTCCAATATCTCAGGGGCTGCCACAAAGATGAGGGGGTCAACCCAGTGGTGGTATTCTACCGGTTCAGCCAGGGGTGGGGTTCAAATTTTTAACAACTGGTTCTATGGGCGTGGCTTAGGTGGTGGACATGGCTTGGTGGTCATGTGACTGGGTGGACATAGCTTGGTGGTCATGTTATTGGCTGGGTGTGGCCAACTCAATATCACTCACATCGAGGCACGCATCTCCTTGCCTGGCCTCTCATGACTGTGGGAATGCTGCAACAGTCATAAGTGTGAAAAATGGTCATGTCACTTTTTTCAGTGCCATTGTAACTTTGAATGGTCACTCCACACAAGCAAAGTACCAGCAAAGGAGGGGGAAAAAACTCCAGAGAAGTTCTTCAGACAGGAAGTCTAGTCTTGCCAAGAATGTAATAAAGGTTAATGGAGAGACAGTTTCTGTAAGCAACACCAGAATGTTTCCTTCCTGCCTTCCTTATAGGATTAGGCCAGTAATTTCTTCTAACAACCGGTTCTCCGAATTGCTTAGAATGTTAACAACCGGTTCTGGCGAATAGGTGCGAACTGGTAGAATCCCACCCCTGGGTTCAGCCCAGTTTGGACAAACCGGTAGTAAAAGAAATGCTACTGTTAGGCCAAACTGGTAGTAAAAAAAACACCTACTGGTTTGGCTGAACCGGTATTTTTTTCTTTTTTCCCCTCCTGACGATCAGCTGTTCCAATGGTCAGCTGTGCCAGGATCCCCCTCGCTGTCTTACTGCTTTGCCCAGGAGGCTTCCCTGAGGCCCAGGAAGCAAAAAGGGGCTGGGGGAAGGGGTTCTGCATGGGCCTCCCGTGCTCCATTTTTTGCGTCCTGGGCCTCAGGGAAGCCTCCTGGGAGCAAAAACAGGTTCCCAGGAGTCTTCCCTGAGGCCCAGGAGGCAAAAAACAGAGCGCGGAGGCGGGGTGCTGCACCCAAAATAAAAGAAGAAGCCACGCTCACCCAGCCACAGGGCCACACCCACCTAGCCACTCCCACAGGACCGGTAGTAAAAATATTTGCATCCCACCCCTGGGTCAACCTATTCTCCAAAGCACTTGAGGGCCGGACAAGAAGCAATGGGTGGAAACTAATCAGGGAGAGAAGCAACCTGGAATTAAGGAGAAATTGGGTATATCTAGTTTAATGAAAAGAAGGACTTGGGGGTGACAGGATAGCACTGTTCCAATATTTAAGGGGCTGCCACAAAGAAGAGGAAGTCAAGCTATTCTCCAAAGCACCTGAAGGCAGGACAAGAAGCAATGGGGGGAAACCAATCAAGGACAGAAGCAACCTAGAACTAAGGAGAAGTTTCCTTGACAGTGAGAATAATTAATCAGTGAAACGACTCACCTCCAGAAGTTGTGGGTGCTCTAATGCTGGATGTTTTTAAGAAGAGATTGGACAGCCACTTGTTTGAAATGGTATAAAGTCTCCTGCTTAAGCATGGGCTGGACTAGAAGACCTCCAAGGTGCCTTCCAACTCTATGGTTCTGTTATTCAAGTGCTCTCTCTTTGACTCACCCCCTCTACCCCCAATCCTTCAATGTAGTAGCAATTGAGATCCTGTAGAGGGCGCACGCAGCATTCTGCTGTGCCTAATACCTATATGGGCCTCTTTGCATGATCTCACTCCCTGTCTCGGGTTGGTAAGTCCCGTACCTGGTACAGTGATCTCACATTACTAACATCACCACTATTCTTAAGGATTGGGAGGGGATTCACCTATCCTGATGCTGTATCTATGTTGCCTTTTGCTACTTGTAGAAACTATATAAAAAGGAATAAACACTACGCGAGTAGTCAGACATCTTGGCACCATGCATAACGACTGGTCTTTGAAATCCATCACTTCAAGTTCAAACTTACGGCAGAAGCTATCCGTCCTCCAGTTCTGTAAAGGGATACTTCTGGCCTGACAGGCTGCTACGTAAGTGGCAATAACATCACACCAAACATTCTTCTGTCCCCGAATTTCACAGGTCTTTCTGATACACTCATCAAAGAAAGGTGCAACTGGAATGGTCCCACGGCAAGAAGCGAAGGGACCATTTGGCCGGTTCAACAACCCACAGAATGAATCTTGTTGATAGCTTTCTAGCTCAGTGGATGAGCAGGGAGGGCACTTCGGGGAACAGCTCGGAGAGCATCCTACGAACCAGTTTTCCCCATATTCTTGCATCGTCTCATCAGCCAAGTTTCCATTGGCGTTTCCACACAGTCCACACAGATGTCCTGCAAAGCTTGAAGGCACGGTTGTTTCAATGTTGAGATTTTCCTTGAAGAGTTTGACCACCAGGCCAAACTGTGTGTCAATGGCAAATTGGTGCCCGTCAGAATGAACCTTAATTTTCTCCTCATAGTTGAAGGGCAGATTTACTGGATTGCCATCCACCTGAATAAAAGAGAGTATTTAGTTTTGTTTCTTTTCCAATTAAACTGAACCAAACCCCTCCAAATTCCCAGCTCTTTTTAGTGCTAGGGAAAAGAAATGTTTGGAAATAGAATCTAAACAAAGGTAGGTATTTTGGGAAGCAGGAGAAACAGCTATTTGAAAGCTGACCTTTTAAGATTTTCTGCTTTCCCCATAATGAATGTACTTTAACTAATCAATGTAGTTCAGTAACAAATTCACCATAAATTACACAGGTTGAAAAAACCCAGCCTTTCTTGCTGCAGAACCAGAACACTTTTAAACTTAGGATTGCATATATTTCTAAACAACACTAAAACGCCCTCTGCATTTAAATATGGGTAGATACGTAATTGCCTGAAGATCACATGTGCCTCTGCAGATTAAGTATTGTAGTCCCCAGTGGGCCCATTTGGATCATATTGCTGAAATTCAATACTGTAAAATAGTAATATTCAGCAGCATAATATGTGACCCATTTTTAAAGAATGAAAACCCCAAATAAGCATGTTAATATTCTGGCTGGATCAATAAACCACTTTTCTGTTATTAAAAAAAAACAACTACACTCAAACCACCGTAAAAAAAAAAAAATCAGCTATGCCTATTTGGTAAACTCATATCATAACCATGCTATCCAAAACCAAAAAAAATTAAAATCAAATACTACTACTACTACTACTACTATTATTATTGTTATTGTTGTTATTATTGTTATTGTTGTTATTATTGTTATTGTTGTTATTGCAGTACTACTACTGCAAAATTTGTAAAAACCCTACAAGGGCAGTAAATGTTCTGTTTAATTATTATTTAAATTTTTACCCTGGCGTTGTTTGGCATCGAAGGTCTACTGAATTAACCATTTTTCCTAGATCTACACCAGGGGTGTCAAACTCAAGGCCTGTGGGACAGATCCAGCCTGTGGGGTGCTTAGATCTGACCCACGGAGCCATCCTGGAAACAGCACAAAGCTCCGTTTTCACTGCAATGGCCTCCTGAAACTCTCGGCCGGAGAAAACGGAGCTTGTGAGGGCCACGTTTGGCCCTCCCGAGCTCCATTTTTGGCTGCAACGGCCTCCTGCCACTCTCTGCCCGAGAAAACGGAGCTCAGGAGGACCTCCCGAGTTCCATTTTTGCTGGAAGAGAGCTTGAGCTACTACAGGCACCCCCAACATGAGTGACATTGAGCTGGCCATGCCCACCCCGCTCCCCTGAGGTCAAACACAACCCTGATGTGACCCTCAATGAAATCAAGTTTGACACCCCTGATCTACACCATATGTTGATCGGAAATTAATCCGACGGTCTGGTTTAACAGAAAACCAGAAAAGAAACACTATCCAAGGTTAAAAGAAACCTATATTAACATGCCATGCAAATGCAACAGTTAGATCTCAAACTGACTTGTTTCAACCTATTGAGTAAAGAGAGCTTACCTGCACCTGGTCGGTACGGATAATAATGCTCTTTCCATACACTTTTAATATAACTGCACGGCCTTCAGGAGCTACGTTGTTCTGAGCTGAGAGGTCAAACGGTATGAGATCAGGCCTGGGAAGGCAGACTTTAGACAGTTGGTAAATGCAGCGGCCCTCAAACCTATAGCCATAACCATCAAAGGTGGTGTATTGGTAGTTTCCTGCAGAGATGCAGGTGGAGGCGCTAGAGTAGCACCCTTGGACTCCGTTGACCAGCTTGCACTGCTCCCCAGTTTGACAAGCAGCCAGGGAACACACCACGGCCCCAAACCTGGAATCACATTTGCAGCGCAATGTGCAGTCCTTGTTCCAGAATTCCTCTTCGGGTTTATAGTAGACGCCTTTGTGCGTGCAACCACAGCTTTCAATGGGCACACATTTGTCGACGCTAAGGATGTAGCCGTCGTTACACTGGCAGGTTTCCACACATTCCAATGTGCAAGGCAAGGGCGTGTTGCGGGAGGAACATGTGGCTGGACATCTACTTCCACACTGCACATAGTGGCTGTTTTCAGGACAAGGGAGAGCTGTGAAAGGAAATAACTATTAAGTAGCCATAGCAATAGCACTTAGACTTATATACTACTTCACAGTGCTTTACAGCCCTCTCTAAGCAGTTTACAGGGTCAGCCTATTGCCCCCAACAATCTGGGTCCTCATTTTACCCACCTGGGAAGGACGAAAGGCTGAGTCAACCTTGAGTCTGGTGACATTTGAACTGCCAAATTGCAGGCAGCCGGCAGGCAGCAACAGTAGCCTGCAGTACCGAACTCTAACCACTGGGCCACCACAGTTCATAGTAACTATGATTGCCCCATTCTCTAAACTCCATGCAAGCAATATTCTATACATTTTCGATACTTTGGGGTAGTTATTTTCATGAGCCTTTATGTTCTTCTACATTGATCCATACCCATCTATGCCCCTAAAATCTAGGATTTCCCACTTTCCAACGGTTCCTCTCATCAGCCCTGTTAAGATCTCTTATTTAAGAAAATGCAGGTAGTCCTTGACTTACAACAGATCATTTAGTGACTGTTCAAAGTTTCAGTGGCACTGGGGAAAAAGGTGACTTATGATTGTTTTTTCACATGACCACTGCAGCATCCATATGATCAAAATTCAGACACTTTGCAACTGACTCAGACTTATGAAGGTTGCTGTGTCCCAGGGTCATGCAACCTTCTGACAAGCAAAATCAAGGCAGAAGTCAGATTCACTTAACAATTGCAGTGATTCGCTTAACAACTGGGGCAAAATGGGGCAAAACTCACCTAACGAATGTCTCACTTAACAACAGGTCTCAATTGTCGTCGTAAGTCAAGGACTACCCATATTTCTTCTACAAGTAGAACAAAATTTGCTTAACTATGTTGTCCATCATTTGTCTGGAATGGTATAGAGTTTGCTGCTTGAGCAAGGGTTGGACTAGAAGACCTCCAAGGTCCCTTCCAACCTAAGGTGGTATTCAGCAGGTTCTGACCAGTTCTGGAGAACTGGTAGCAGACATTTTGAGTAGTTCGGAGAACCGGCAAATCCCACCTCTGACTGGCCCCGCCCCCATCTCTTCTCTGCCTCCTGAGTCCCAGCTGATTGGCTGGGTCTTCTTTGGTTGCCCTGCACAGGAGAACGGAGCTGGAAAGCAGGTTAGTGGGGTCGAGAGGGAATGGGGATTTTGCAGTATCCTTCCCCTGCCACGCCCACCAAGCCACGCCCACAGAACCAGTAGTAAAAGTTTTTGAATCCCACCTTTGCTTCCAATTCTATTATTCTGTAATTCATTGAACTCGATTATATATATTTTTAATTTACTTTTGTTTTTTGCTCCTCGCTTACGTCATGTTGTTCTTGCGCTAGCTTTCATTGTTAGTAGGGATATTAGACATCAAGCTAGGACACTGTTGGGTAGACCCAACGTTCAACACTTACGGCAATTGATGGGGGTTCTCCAGTCACCAACTCGGACGCCTTTCGCATGGCAAGCTTCAGCATAAGAGTTCACAGCTTGGCACAGAATGCCATGGTCTCCTCCGTTCATACAAACATCCAAAGCACAGTTGTCTAGGATAATGTTGGGATCCAGAACAGCATGGCAATCCTGGAAGGGTCCATTTGAGACGGAGACTATCCCACAATGCCCATCTGTTTTGTATTTGGCCAGCTGTTGTTGATCACAGGTAGGGCATTTTCCACTGCACTCATGGAAACAAAGAGGATCCCCATCTTCCACTTTCCAGGAAGTAGCCCAGGTGATCACATTGGGCACCAGGAAATCCTCTGGGCTTCTCAACTCATCCCCTGGCAGTTGATTGAAGTTACCGCAAAGTCCCCCGGTGTTTCCATAATGGCTACTAGACAGGTGGGCGTCTACTTTCCAGTTCCAGTCATAGGTCAACAGTAGACCAAAGTCGGTCTGCAGGTTGGCAAAGTTGCCACTGGAGAAGATCCGGATTTTACCTCCCAGAAGAGTTATGGGAAGGTTGAAGGTCACACCATTAACCTGTGTCAGGGGGGTTAGAAAAGAAATTTGCAAGTAAGTGTGCTTTTAGGAAGCAAAAAGGGAGAGGCAAACCAGTTTGACTTGGATGTTGGATTTCCCAATCGGCAAAGTAAGGATAAGACAGACTGCAAGAAAGACACAACACTCAATTACCTCATGAAAAGCATTATAGTCCTTGACTTAAAGCCACAATTAAGCCCAAAATTTATGTTGCTAAGGGAGACCAGTTGTTAAGTGAATTCTGCTCCACTTTGTGACCTTCCTTGCCATGGTTGCTCAGTGAATCACTGCAATTGTTCATTTAATAACTCAGCTGTTAAGTGAATCTGGCTTCCCCATTGACTTTTCCTGTCAGAAGGTCGCAAAATGGGATTGCATGACTCTGGGACACTTGCAACCGTCATAAATATGAATCAGTTGCCAAGCATCACATGACCATGGGGATGCTGCAACGGTCATAAGTCATCAATGGTCATAAGTCATTTTTTTCCAGCGCCATTGTAACTTTAAATGGTTATTAAATGAACTATTGTTAAGTCAAGGACTTCCTGTAGTTAAAAATGACAATTAAGACGTTGGAAACATTTTCCTCCCAGTGGTGGGATGCTGCCAGTTCAGACCGATTCTATCGTACCGGTAGCTCCAACAATCAGCTGGCCCCACCCATCTGCCCTATCCTGTCCTATATTTCCACGATTTTCAGCTCAGCTGATTCTCACAGGACAGTGGATTCCCGTGGCTCAGCTGTTTTACTTACTGGGGCTGCCCTAGAAGGTAAGCTGTAGTGCTTGAAACTGGTGTAATTTAAATGCTGCACGCTCTCATAGAACTGGTGGTGGGATTCAAATTTTTTTTTTTACTACCGGTTCAATGGGTGTGGCTTGATGAGTGCGGCTTGGTGAGCGTGGCAGGGGAAGGATACTGCAAAATCTCCGTTCCCACTGTCACGCCCCTGTCGGAGTCTGAATCCGAGGAGGAAGACAAACAGCTGACAGGGGGTGGGAATGTGGTTCCGTTGGCTGTGGAGGAAACTGGGGAAGGGCTAAGTCTGGCTGGGCAGAGCAGGGGAGAGGTAGAACAAGGGAGAGGGAGTTCAGAGGAAGATCTAGGCCCACCCCCCTCTTCATCCAAGGGCACGCAGGGAGGAAGAGAGAAGAAACCAACGTGGTTTGCCTGGCTTTTGGGGGAGGAAAGGGCCCTGATTTCCTTCATTAGCCACAGATGGGAATGAGAGTTTAAAAGGGATGCAAGCTGAATGTGGTGTCTGCTGGGAACAAACGTGAGTTTTATCTTATGTTGACTTATCTGTGTTCCTGACATCCTCCCAACCAGGTTGAATTACAACCGAATGGAATTCCTTCTCTTGCCCCGCTGGACTAATTACCTCATCTTGCCTTGATTGGACTTATAGTTACACTTTTTCTTGACCACATTTTGGACTTGATTTTCTGCAGCCAAAGGCTGTTCCCGGGAGAGATTTTCTCCATCCAGAAGGTAACCAGGACATTGGGGGCAAAGTTGGAGCTAATAAAGGGACTCCTACTGATTATCTGACTGTGTTGCCTTTGTGCCACGCCCCAGGTCATCACACCCACCCCACTCCAGGGGGAAGGTTACCACCGATTCTCCGAACAATTCAAAATTTCCACTACCGGTTCTCCAGAACTGATCAGAACCTGCTGAATCCCACCTCTGAATCCCACCACTCTTTCCTTCTATCCATTTGATTGGGAACTGCCCAGAGATGGCTAAAAGATGGATAGCTATGTGAATCTTTTAAAGGAATAAGATAGGGATGGAAGTACAAAGTGAACGTTCAAAATAGTGATTGATAAAAAAAATTGCTCTTACCCGGACTCTGCCATTTTCTTGTTTATGGATGCTGATGACTTGCTCATACACACGTAAGCTAACAAGTTTGACATAGGAGACCGCTTTGTTGTCCCCTCGGTTTTCATTCTTTACCACCACAGAGAAAGGTACAAGGCTTTGATCAACGCCTGTCGACTGAACGAGCACATAGGAACAAGTGCCTTGGAAATCATAGCTGTAGCCATCAAAGGTATGACAATGGGGGTCCCCCCAGCACCAACAGTGCCCCGTATAATCCGGGACACAAACAGCCTGTCCATTCTTAACCTGACATGTCTCCTTGGGACGGCAAAGCTTAACTTTGCAAGGATCTGCGGGGAAAACAGAAAGGCAGAACATAGAATCACGGAATCATGGAAGGGACCTCAGGGGTGGTACTGGAAGAGAGTTATCATGTCCTCTTCACACACACACACCCCGCAATCTTTCTCTTTGATAGGCTGCAGAAAGTAAAAACTAAGACTAGAAAAGGATTAGTATAAGAGCCACAGTGGTGCAGTGGTTAGAATGCAGTATTGCAGGCTAACTCTGCTCACCTTGCCAGAAATTCGATTCCCTACAATCCTGATCGGCTCAAGTTTGACGCAGCCTTCTATCCTTCCAAGGTCAGTAAATGAGGAGCCAGATTGTTCGGGGCAAGAGGCTGACTCTGTAAACCGCTTAGAGAGGGCTGTAAAGCACCGTGAAGCGGTATATAAGTCTAAGTGCTGTTGCTATTGCTATCAGTATGTCTTGAAATGTACACCTCTGCAGCTGACACAACATGCTTAATCTGGTTTCACAAGTAACCCGTTTTCTAGGTTATATTGAAGCATAAACTAGCCTGGGTCCAAATAATCAGGGCTTGCACCCCATGTGAAACCACACACACACACACAAATCTACCACACATTAAAACTGTCAGGTTCCAAGTAATGTAATCATTATAAAATGCACTCAGAGGTATCGTACTTCCTCAAAGAACTATTTTATTTAATTACACCATCTTGGTACTAACTGGTGGAAAGCCAGTACTGAAAGTTTCCCAGCTTTCCACATCACTATGACTAGAATTTTCTCATTTTTTCCAAAACAATATGTCACATTGTCCAATCAGGATATGAAATAGTTTCCTGGCAACTTTTGTCCCTCCTTCCTCTGGCTGAGCAGCCATTGGAATGCAGCTGATTCATCGCCCAGCTATATTGTTTTGGCTGGAGCTCCATCCATCTCAGTTCTCCCCACTTCCAGTTTTCAAGTGTGTCAAACTGAATTCACCACCAAACTAAATTGAGGCTTGACACTAACCAGGTTTAGCATGTTGAGCAAGTATAGCCATTATGTTAGTTAGTGACTTGGCTAATAAGCACATTGAACAAATACATGCTAAATAGATATTGTGTTAGACCTATGGATAAAATCTTCACAGCTCTATAAATGCTCAGAAAGGCACTCTGAGAAATAGAAAGAATTAAAGTCCCTCCCGTAGCAGCTACTGAAATTGAAATGCATGCATTTCACGCAACACTGCGTTCAGTTTCAGTCTATACCCACAGGATCATTGCCTGAACCACTGGTTACTCCCAAGACAACCTGATGGATGTAGAATCATATCTTTCTTTCTTCGTCCATCAAGGGCTCAACAGTGAGGTGGTATCACCCATTACCTATGTTCTGGCACTGCATAACTCCATCTTTTGTCACACAGTCTTCATTGGCGGCACAAGCGTGGTCTTCACAGAAGAACCCTTCTGGAGTGCAGAGACATTTCTCCTTGCAATTATTTTGCAAGGTGGGCACATTAGGCTGAGCGTTGGGGAAAAACAACCACAGGTAAGAGAAAAGGATCCAAAACCACACACACACAAAAAAAAAAACCAATCGCATTGGGAGAAAGTTATCTGCAGCAAGGCAAACCTCATTCAGGAGGAGCCAGGTTCGCGTACTTCTGCAATACTTCCACCAGCTTTGTGGAAGAAGCAAAATTTATTTAGAAACTGCTCCACAGCAACCTGGAAGGTTCCTAGAGTAGCAGGTCCTCATTGGTTCCTGGAAATGCTGTTTGCCTTGAAGCTGTAGTTCCTTAATGGGTTGAGGGAGAGGAATGGAATCCCGGATCATCTGAGATACGTATTAAGAATCCATAAGAGGGATGGGATTAGAACAGAGAATAACTGAGTTGGAAGTTTAACCCTCTGCCCTAGCGGGAGATCCTACACCATTTCAGACAGAAGTGGCTGTCCAGTCTCTTCTTAAAAGCCTCTAGATTGGACTGAATCTAAGCAATTAGAGCCACTTGTCTCATGGGTTTTTTTTTATGAAATGTTACCATACAGTTTTCCCTTCCACTACATTAGTTTACAATGGAGCCATTCATAAAAGGACAACAATCCCCTGAAGACACCTTGAAGGGTTTGCTTTTGCTGTGAAGTTCTTTTGTACCATCTAAAACAACTTACCAGCTCCTGGTTTAATTCATCCATACGGCCATCACACAGCGAGTGACAAACATCAAGAGATTAATAAAACAGGGAACAGGAACGGACTAATTAAGGAGTACAGTAATTCTCCTGTAAGATTGAGCTGCACTTAACAGGAAGCTGTAATAAGTAGTTACCAAACGAAATTAGCTTCTGATTACAACCACAGTAACAGTCTGCCAAAGATAGGCTAGCACTGCATCAAATTGGGAAGGTGGGAGGGAAACCTCCAAAAATTGGACTAAAAAAAAAGAAAAAAGACACAAGGCCTACAATGAATTAATGATGTCATCTTGATTCCCGCTGAAAAGTAAGTAGCCAACAAGATAATGCTAGACTAAATGTCTAATACAGACGTGATTTTTCACAGGTCCCTCAGAGAAACAAACTAAGGTCCAATATTTCCTTCCTTTTCAAACTACCGGATAGTATACGTTGTTTTCAAAGCAGCCACACTCGTCCAAGGGGATGCATTTGAGGCCGTCTGAGAAGAAGCCATCATCACACTGACAACCTTCAACACAGGTCTCCGGACACGGAAGGTGATCCGTAAGCCCAGCACAGGTGACTTCGCAGATATTAGAACAGGTGGTGTAATGGCTATTGGCTGGACAGGTTATTGCTGCAGAAGAAGAGACAAGAGGAGCCAATCAGCTGAAGCAATGTCCTTCAACCTTGGCAACTTTAAGCGGCGCGAACCTTCGATTTCCAGAATTCTCCAGCAGGCAGGAGTTGTCAGACTGCAATAACCAGTAGGTGGCAACCATTAACATCGTCTGTATTTTCTTACAACCATCTAGTGAGGGGTCCTTGGTGCTCTCTGAGCTTCCTTGTTTTCTTGCAGACATTTCACTGCCTAACTAGGTAACACATCAGTGCTTGCAAGGAGTTTATATCAGTTTATATTCCAGTGACTTGCCTGTCTGTGTGGATGGGGGCAGTGTTAGGGTTTCTTTGGTTGGGTTGTTTACTGATGGCTCTTTGACAGTTTCTTGATTTGGGGTATTGCTTACTTGATTGTTGGTCTGAATTTAACCTTGGAGTTAATCTATGCTGATCTGGGTGCTGATTACTGGTGAAGAGGTGCTGGGGTCTTTTTCTCTTTTGGGCTGGTTGACTTCAACTCCCAGAATTCCCCAGCCACCAAGCTGGATTTCTGGGCCTAGTTAGAGCTTAGGGCACTATTTTCCCTGCCTCTTACTTGTGGCTGACTTGGGAATAGCAGCAGAAGAAGAGTCAATAGCAATGGCCATGTCCTTTTTCTCATTGGCTCCTTTCTTGCTGTTCTGATACTACAACTCCGACTGGGCCATAAGCTTAGGCTACCATGTCTTGAAAGAAAAAGATGACCACTCTGACATGTCAGCCAAGAGATAGGTGTGGCCTGTCAGCCACTGGCCCCTCCAGCAGCTGAATCGAAGGAGAAGGAGGAGGAGGAGGAGGAGGAGGAGGAGGAGGAGGAGGAGGAGGAGGAGGAAGAGGAAGAGGAAGAGGAAGAGGAAGAGGAAGAGGAAGAGGAAGAGGAGGAGGAGGAGGAGGCGGCATGGCAGCCAGGGTCAGCATCAAGGCAACCTGAAAGCTCCAAGGGGAAAGAGGGAATGGAGCTGGCAGAGAGAGAGAGAGGCAGAGGCAGAGCCTGAGCTGTCCATCAACCCTCAGATGGAGAGTCAACAGCCCCCAGGTTTGGAGTTGGCTGATGAGGAAGAGGAGGAACAGCTGTGTCCAGTGCCTGATGTGTGGATGCGCAGAAGGCAGAGGAGAGGAGAGCAGTGGAAATCTATGGTCCGGTCCTTGGGACAGAAGAGCCACTGCTGCTAGTGAAGCCCCTCCCTAGCTCTGGGGATAAAAGGCAGGGGGCAGAGATGAGTAGATGTGGCAGACAATTATTCATCCCCTGGCCGGCTGGACTTGTTAGCCTGCATCGAGAGAGGAATTTTTTGCCGGGGCTACTGGCACTCCTAATTAAAGGAATCTTTGAGTTCACTTCAGAGGGTTTGTCGTGTTTGGGTAGCTGGGTCAGAACAACAGAGAAAACTCTCTTTGCTACCATCTAGTGGTAACTTGGATGCTTGCAAGTCAATATATAGCGATGCTACCAGTTCAATCAGGTTCATTGAAGGCATAGGAGTAGACAGAAGGTGGTTCTTGGTGGGCCGGCCCCATGCTGGAGACTCCAACTTAGTCTCCTCCTTTGCCTTCTCTACATTTACCCCCATGATTATTGTAGAGGTAATAGACAGCAATCTTTCCTGTTTGGGAATGCAAGGTGTGATAGTAGCCAAAGCAACAAATCCCCTTGGGCCATGGCCAGATGAAGAGGAAGGGATGTTTAAGTGCTGATTACCTTCCAATTATCTACTTAATTCTCTTTCTCTCTTTGGGGGTTCTTAATTAAGGCTGCGTGAAGCATCCGAGATTCTATTTATAGGCAATGTGGTCAAAGCATCATCTGAGCTAACAATTCAATACAGCAAATAAAATTAGGCACCTTTGAAGATCTGGTGGACTTTTATCTATGTGCGCTTGTACTCTGATCAGATCAACTCTTCAGATTGCACTGGCTCTTTAATTTTGCACCAACCTTTGGAACCAAATCACAGAATCCTAGCTAGTTCACACAGCCCCTCAGTCTTTATAGTACGGACATTCCCAGAGGTGGTAGTCAGCAGGTTCTGATCAGTTCTGGAGAACTGGTAGTGGAAACTTTGAGTAGTTCGGAATACCAACTGTGACTGGCCCCACCCCTATCTATTCGCTGCCTCCCAAGTCCCAGCTGATTGGCTGGATCTTCTTTGTTTGCCCTGCACAGGAGAATGGAGCTGGAAAGCAGGTTAGTGGGGTGGGGAGGGAATGGGGATTTTACAGTATCCTTCCCCTGCCACGCCCACCAAGCCACGCCATGCCATGCCATGCCCACCAAGCCACAGTCATAGAGCTGGTAGTAACAAAAATTGAATCCCACCACTGTACATCCCCCTTTTCAACCTATAGTCCAATTAGTAATGCTTCTTGATTGCTACTCACGACAGAATTCTGGGCTCCTCCAAGTCTGGATGGTGACCTTGGCTCCTTGGCAGGCTGCCACATAGCTCTGGATGCTATGACATAAGATTTGTCTGTCCCCACCGCCAATGCACAAATCGAGGACGCAGTGGTTTAGATAGGCCGTGGGAACTACAACCCCATGGCACGAGCTGAAAGGCCCATCGGTGGCTGTAAGGATCCCACAGAAGGAGCGTTGCTTAAAAAACTCTTTCTTTGCCTCCGTGCAAATTGGACAATTCTCCCCAAAGCACCCATCTGTGCAGGAGATGCCAGGGGTCTGGATTTTCCAGGCAGCAGTGAACACAGCCACATCAGAGACCACTGTGCCATCTGGTAGCTGAAGATCGTCTTGCAGCTCTCCATTGTAGTTTCCACATAAGCCACCCAGCTGATCCTTGTAGTTGTTGGGAACAGTGATTCTCACATTGTAGGAGAGGTCAAAGATCACCGTAACACCAAAGAAAGCCTCGATCATCTGATAAAAGCCATGCTGATAGATTCGAAGCTTGCCATCCAAAAGGTTTACGGGGAGGCGACGGAGTACGCCATTTACCTGCCAGAATAAAATTATATCTTCGTGAAAAAAAAAAAGGAGGAGGAAAGAAAATGAAGATGAAGGGGGGGAGAAGAAGAAGAAGAGGAGGAGGAGGAAGAAGAAGAAGAAGAAGAAGAAGAAGAAGAAGAAGAAGAAGAAGAAGAAGAAGAAGAAGAAGAAGAAGAAGAAGAAGAAGAAGAAGAAGAAGAAGAGAAGAAGAAGAAGAAGAAGAAGAAGAAGAAGAAGAAGAGAGGAGGAGGAGGAGGAGGAGGAGGAGGAGGAGGAGGAGGAGGAGGAGGAGGAGGAGGAGGAGGAGGAGGAGGAATAAGGGGAAGAGGAAGAGGAGGAGGAGGAAGAGGAGGAGGAGGAAGAAGAAGGATTGATACATCACTAAAAACCTCCCAAATACCTTCAAAAGTCCAGAAGATATAGTGGTTTTTTTTTTAACAAAAGGCCATGTTTCTGTTGCAGCAACTATTTTAATCTGCCCAGCCATTTCTCTTATCCCCCCCTCCCCCGCCCCCAGATGGAGAGAAATGAATTAAGAAAAAGTCAACCGTGATACCGTTGGGAATTTATCACATTGAGAAACTCTATCTGATCAATGTGATGGTGAGGTCACAACAGGTGAGGGTCACGTCAGATATGGGTCTTGTGATAGGTCAGGTGTGGGTCAACAGAGAAGGTTTGATGATGGGTCCTGCAATGGGGAGGTCACGCCAGGTGAGGGTCATTGGGAGATGAAGTGCTGGTTGGTGGGGGAAGGGAGCGTTGTGCAGGTTGGTTGTGGGTCAGTGCTGGCTTTGGTTGGCTGCGAAATTGATTTGAGTTGCCTTTGGAAAAACACCTTTGGAACAACCATGACCTGGAAAATTGAGAAATATCCATATACATTTTGAAATACCATATACATTCAATGGTAGGATTAAAAAAAAAATTACTACTGGTTCTGTGGGTGTGGCTTGATGGGCGTGGCATGGCTTGGTGTGTGTGGGTTGGTGGGCGTGGCAGGGGAAAGGATACTGTAAAATCTCCATTCCCACTCCACTCCAGGGGAAAGATACCCTCCCCACCCCACTAACCTGCTTTCCAGCTCCATTCTCCTGTGCAGGGCAACCAAAGAAGACCCAGCTGATCAGCTGGGACTCGGGAGGCAGAGAACAGATGGGGGCAAGGCCAGTCACAGGTGGTATTTGCTGGCTCTCTGAACTACTCAAAATTTCTCCTACCAGTTCTCTACAACTGGTCAGAACCTGCTGAATACCACCTCTGCTTTCATTCGCGCAGAATGGGACACTGGACACTTACTCTGTAAGTCACCTAAGTAATTACACCTAATATTTAGAATAACAGAGTTGGAAGGGACCTTGTAGGTCATCTAGTCCAACCCACTGCTCAAGCAGGAGTTCCTTTGTCATTTCCTGACAGATAGCTATCCTGTCTCTTCTGGAAAGCTTCCAGCGGTGAAGATTATTCTACATGGGTTCTATTTTCCCCAGCGGAGAGAGAAAGCTATCGCCGCCACGACTCCACACACTTATCTCCTCCAGTGAACAGGATTCAGGAACCCACCTGTGCATATCCCCACTTGTCTTGCAACAGAGAAAGTGCAAAGTTCAACGTCTCCACCGTGACCACCTTGGGCACTGCGATGTTTCCATTCCCCGAGACCTGATTCTGTACCACTACAGTAAAAGGTGGCAGGTTCGCAACCTTTGCGGTGAACACCGACTTGCTTAGGATGTAAGAGCAGGTGCCTTGGAAGTTGAAGGGCAGCCCATCAAAAGTGAGGTAGAGATCTCCAACAAGAGAACAGGTGGCACTTCCAGTGGGGTAGCATTTCTGGTGTCCATCTTGTAGCTGGCATACTTCATTGGGACCACAAGGGGTCACTTCACACACCACTTTGCCACCAGCCTGGCAGACACAACGTTCTTGGCAAGTTGGATAGAACACTTCGGAGACCGGATAGTAGCGCCCTTGATGGAGGCAGCCACACTTCGCCATCGGTACACAGGCGTCGTTACTCCGAACGAAGTTGTCATTGCAGACACAATTCTCTTGACACTTGGTGGGGCAAGGAGCTGGGAAATAGAGGCTGCTACAAGCCTGGTCACATTGTTTAGCACAAAGTTCATAGTGACTGTTGGCAGAACAACGCGGAGCTGAAAACGAGAACAGAAGGAATAAGTTAGTCATGCAAGAGAGGTAATGGGGCACGGGACTAAAACTCAGTCCTTGCAGAAGAACAAGAAAGGGTAAAAAAAATACAGGTAGTCCTCAAGTTACCATGGTCTGTTTAGTGACCATTCGAAGTTACAACCGCACTGAAAAAACTTATAAACGTTTTTCACACTTATGACTGTTGCAGCATCCCCATGGTCATGTGATCAAAATTCGCACTTTGGCAACTGGTTCGTATTTATGACGGTCGCAGTGTCCCAGGGTCAGGTGATCACTTTTGTGACCTTCTGACAAGCAAAGTGTCAACCCTGAAGCTGAACTGACCGAGGCCATTTTGAGGCTTCAATGTTGCCACACTGGAGCTGAGGGATAGGGAGGGGGGAATAGAGGTAGATGGAGTTTGTAGCCAAAACAAAATACTTTCTCCTGGGAACCAAGGACATTCTCACAGGGGGCCAGAGAGAGGAGGAGTGAAGTTACCAGGCAACCAGACGGAACCCTGATTGGACCATATGACTGATTGTTTGGGGAAAGGAGAAAACTTTCACTTTTAATTAGGTGAAAACCGCGGGAACATTTAGAGTTGGTTTTCACCAGTCCGTGCCAATATGATATACCAAATAAAACTCTTCTTTGAGCAATCATCCTGCCTCGGAGTTCTGTTTGCCATGGGTGTATTACTTGGAACCCTGACACAAAGTCAATGGGGAAGTACCAGGTCCACTTAAGAACTGCATTACTCACTTAACAACCACAGTGATTCATTTAACAACAAAAGGGATGAAATGGGGCAAAACACACTTAACGACTATTTCGCTTAGCTATAAAAATTTGTGGCTCGATTAAAAGTCATAGGTTGAGGACTACCTACAATGGCCCAACCCTTGCATCTGGAAAGATAAGCTCTCCTTGGTACTTCTTCTGCAGTAAAATTGCAACCTTCAGGTGACTAAACTGCTTGATTAGTTGGTCTAAGCATGAAGCATTTCTTCTCTTGTGTACACTGACTCCTTTCTCTACGTCTGGTTTTCCCAATCCCATTAGAACAGACTTTTCTTCCCCAAGTCAAAGCGCCCAGTTTACATCCGAGAGACTCACGGCAAAAGGTTGGAGTTCTCCAGGGGTATATGGTGATGCCAGCAGCTTGGCAGGCCAAGGCATAATTGGCGATGGCTGCGCAGACGAAGGCGTAGTGTCCCTTGAGGAAACAGGAGTCATAGATGCAGTCCTGGAAGGCGGCTTCTTGATCCACCTGGCCGTGGCATTCTCTGAAAGGCCCGTTGATGGCTACGATGAGACCACATTCCCGTCCTGAAGCCCGCTGCTGTTTTGCTAAGATGTCCACTCCAGGGCAGGCGGGATCTACGACCTGTTTGCAGCTTGGGTCAACTGCCTTGGTGCCTTTAGCACCAAACACGGGGATTTTGGGAACGAGGATCCCTCCGGGCACAAGAGCGTCATCCGCAGGTATGTTGTTGAAATTCCCACACAGGCCACAGAGTGTATTTCTATATGTGCCGGGTACGGTGACTGTGAGTTGGTGGTCCCAATTAAAGCTGACTGTGAGGCCAAAATCAGTTTCGACCACAGCACTGGGGCCTTTCCGATATATCTTGACTCTGTTTCCAACAGCATTATAAGGCAGGCAGGTCAATATACCGCCAACCTATGAAGGAGAAATGGGATGCTTACGTTAAGTCAATGAAAAGGAGCAATGATGGGGGGGGGGACCAGTCGTGTCAAAGACTATCTCTCATCTCTTCTATCCTTCTCAGGGTCTGCATAACAGCAGAAATAGAGGACGATTTTTTTTACCAGAGACCATAGCATTTTTGTCATTTTTCTCCCCACAATAGCAGAAGGCAACAATGGTTGGAGCAGAGACTTGGTGAGATCATAGAATTGGAAATTTGGGGGTCATTTCTTTATGTGCATCTACGTACTTTAATGTGCATATGTTGCCCCTGATGCCTGGTAATGGAGCCTTCCCTCCCCTCCCCCAAAAAAGGACATGGAATCTCCCTGCACCAACAGAAGGACACTTCTATAGCTTAGAAGCCAAGTATCCACCTTGGGGTCCTACAAAATGCTCTTCTCCATTCTCTAGATACTCAAATGATATATAGCAATATTATAGCACTTAGATTTATGTACTACCCCATGGTGCTTTACAGCACTTTCTGGGTAGTTTGCAATGTCAACATATTGCCAACAATCTGAGTCCAAATTTTATCAACCTCGGAAGGATGGAAGGATGAGTCAACTTTGAGCCAGTCAGGATTGAACTCCAGATTGCGGACAGAGTTAGTCTGCAATGCTGCATTCTAACCACTGTGCCACCAGGGTTCCTAATGGATAGATACAACCAGTTGGCCTGCAGATAAAATAATGATGGCATTCTAAGATTATTAATAGGAGAACAGCAACCAGCTGCATATCTATCTGAAGCTGTTCAGTTGTGTTACAGGTGAAATATTGTGACAAGAAATCAGAAATGAGTTATTCTCCAGAAAAAGGATGGGATGTGTAATGTATCAGTGTATGTATAAGCATAAAATGCTTGTACAGAGGTGTAAATTTTAGAGGTACATATAAATCTGCACCACTTTCTATAGGTCCCCCAATGTGGCAATTTATATGGTCCTCAAAGCCAAACTACTCCAGCAGATCTGGATTATTTGTGTTCAATGAAACCCACTAGTTTATTTGCAGCCGGGTAACACAGCGGTTAGAATGCAATATTGCAGGTTGACTCTGCTCATTGCCAGGAGTTCAATTCTGACTAGCTCAAGGTGGACTCAGCCTTTCATCCTTCCGAGGTCAGTAAAATGAGGACCCAGCCTGTTGGGGGGGAGGGGTGGAAATTATGCTGACTATGTAAACCACTTAGAGAGAGCTATAAAAATGGTACCACTATGAAGCAGGATACAAGTCTAAGTGCTGCCATTATGGCATCCACTAGTTATCTTTTTGGTTTGATTGAAAGATAGAAATGGCAGGTTGGGTTGATTTTAGAGGCCTCAGGCATCACCAGTCCTTCGCAGGACTCTGTTTATAAAAGGAGCATTAAAGAGAGATCAAGGCAGGGGTGGGATTCTACCAGTTTGACCAGTTCGAATGAACCGGATGTTAAGTTTTCATCTGGTTTGCTGAACTGGTATTTGAACTGACCGGCTGGCCCTGCCCCTCCCGCCCCTCCCAGGAGTCTCCACACGGTCCATTTTCCATGCAGGTAAGTGCAGGGTCTGCGCAGAGGCTCTGGGAGGGGGGAAAATGGGCCTTCCGGAAGTGCGGAAATGGGCCAGTTTCTGGCTTCCGGAGGGCCTCCAGAGCCTGGAGGAAGCCATTTTCGCCCTCCCAGAGGCCCAGGGGACGCCTCTGGACCCTTGGGAAGGTGAAAAATGGCCCTCCCAGAAGCACTGGAAGTCTGAAAACGGGCCTCTTTCAGGCTTACGATGGGCCTCCAGAGCCAGGGTGAGGCCATTTTCGCCCTCTCAGAGGCCCGTGGGAGGCCTCCAGACCCTTGGGAAGGTAAAAAAAAATGGCCGTCCCAGAAGTTCCGGTAGGCCACACCCACCTAGCAACCGGGCAGTGAATCGGTTGCTGGGATTTTTGAATCCCACCCCTGTATCAAGGTTGTAATAACCAGATACTACCCAAACTTACCAAGACTTTCCCAAGATATTGTCTACTGATTATGATCTCAATGCCGTGGACGTTGATTTGTACACTCCGGGTCCAGGACACAGCACGGTTTCCCCGATATTCATTCTGGACATAAACACCAAACCAGTTCAGATCCATGGGTTTTTCACACACTTCAGTGAGGACGTAGGCGCAGGGTCCTTGGAAATCAAATTTATACTTGTCGAAGGTCAAGTAGTGGGGATCACCATGAATTTGGCAGCTAACAAAGTCAATAGGGTAGCAGTCCCTCACCCCTTTTATAACCAGGCATTTTTCTGAGGATTTGCAAGCTTGTTGGGTGCACTCAACCCGATTCGTGGCTGGGTTGCACACACATCTCGTTGTGCACTTATCATCGGCCCAGAAAACCTCATTGGGGGCATAGAGGTAGCCTTCATGCCGACATCCACAACTGGACTTAGGGTTGCATTTGCCCTGGCTCAGCACATAACCTGGTAGGCATTGACAACCTTCTACGCACACCGCTGGGCAGAGGAGCTGCTGTTGAGTTTGTTCATCTAGGCAGGTGGCTGGGCAGGCTGTTCCACATTGCTGGTACTGACTGTTGGGAGGACACTCCGGTACTGTGTGGAGAAAAGAAAAGAAAAGAAAAGAAAAGAAAAGAAAAGAAAAGAAAAGAAAAGAAAGAAAAGAAAGAAAAGAAAAGAAAAGAAAGAAAGAAAAGAAAAGAAAAGAAAAGAAAAGAAAAAGCTATCAATATGCTCTTCCTTCCTCCACTACTGAAAGGGCAAGAATGGAGATGGCAAAATGGCGTCTCTTTAGAGATGCGCTAATAGGCAGCGACAAGACTATATTTATCCCAGATTGATAAGTGGCTGCTGCCTTAGAGAGCACATTACCGTAATAAGATCCTCACCTGTTGAAACCATTTAAAAATCAAATTAATCCTCATTCCCCGTAATTAGACAGAACACACTCCCAAAACGGCCAGCTGCAAAAAGGCTGGTAAATTTGGGATAACCACGTCTCCTTCACTCTTTGACTTCGGCTCTTTGAAAACACAGCACATTTTATGCCTTGGACTGTGTCTAAATATATCAATCAATTGTCACTCAATCCATTCGTATTGATTTGGGGGGGTTTCCATGTTTTTGCTCCCCTAGATGCCAATCCGCTCCATGCAAATTCATCGCCTGGTCCATTAGCAAGAGCGGTGGCTTCACAAGTTTACCGACAATTCAATGGCAATCACACAAGGGCACAATGTAAAACAAGCATCGTTCCCTAGAAAAGATGCCACCATTTGAGGCCGCCAGGGTGGCAACTGGCCATATCTGAAGACTTAATTCCTTTTCCAGGACTCCTTCCAAAGTTTTTAAGGGGGAAATGATCATTAATTCATCCTGAATCAATTGCTGTCACTCCAGTTTAGAATGTGCCTTCCTTAGAATACAGATCCAAGCCCAACTCGGAGATTAAAAGTGATCCTCAACCTGCGTGAAAATCATTGAGTTTTCCTGATCAAAATGATGGGCATACCATGTAGATTTTTAGAATGTTCCTAAATCTGTTTTCAGCTATTTATCAAGTTTTAGTAAATTAAAGCTGTATTTGAAACTGAGTAAGGTAGGAGAGATACAGATAGACAAATTAATATGAAAAAAAGAATAGCTGGATTTTAAGAAATGTGATTTACTAGCTCTATTCCCGTGCTTCGCTATGAAACTATGATCGGGTTTAGTTTTTGGGGAGGAAAATAAGGGGGGAAAATTGTGCCTCTGCCTACCAGCATCCACTGGTATTCATCTGGCTAGCATCCTGTCAGTGTGTGAGAGTTGAGGGCTGCTTGGAAACTGAAACATGGAAACTGAAACAGTATTTGCTGTGTGAGCAAGGAGGAGACAGCAAGGAGCCTAGGCGTGGCTTAGTTCAACTGTTCTGTACTAAAGCTGCTTGCTGCTGTGAAACTAAAACTGAAACTGAAACTCCTCTCCTCAGCTTGTGTTTTGCATTTGGAACAGATTTCTTTTCCAGTGGGGAGGGGGACTAAACTCCTTAGCATCAGAGCGTGTTAATAATAATATACAAAATGCTAATGCTCTGATGATCACTTTCTTAGTGAGCATCTAGAAGCCAAGAGGAACAAACGTGCCAAATTTCGAGTTTGTAGGCTTTATGGTTCTGGAGACTTTGTGATGATTCTTGCGTAGTATTTCACTTTTATATATATATAGATTTGGAATACAGTGACTTTGTGCTTTGGCTGTTGATACTCATAGAAATCTAATCCTACATATACCAGTATTTATGTACGAAGCGGGTCCCCTGGCTAAAAGATGCCCATAAATTTACGGAAGTACACGTATTCTTTAGAGAAAAGAACAAAAGGAGGAAATAAAAGGAAGAGAGCTCGTGAGAGCTGAGCATGATTATAAACATGAAGTGCTGACTGATCGGATTTTAAGAATAGCTTGGAATCCAGTGGAGAATTAAGACACGCACAGGGTCTCTGGAAGGCAGCTCAAACTGAAAGTAATTCTTTCCATTCAAGATTGTCTAGCAAACTTATTTAATGAGATTTATTGAGATGAAAGCGACAGGGGGGCTTACAAGAATTTCAGCTCCTCCATAGTTCCTATTTATGACCATTTCACCCATGGTACGGGTAGTCCTCAACTTACGGCCACAAGTGAGCCCAAAATTTCTGTTGCTAAGCGAGGCGGTTGTTAAGTGAATTTTTGCCCCATTTTACAACCTTTCTTGCCACATTAATTCGGCAAATCCCTGCATCTGTTAAGTCAGTAACACAGTCGTTAAGTGAATCTGGCTTCCCCATTTACTTTGCTTCTCAGAAGGTTGCAAAAAGGGGATCACACGTCCCTGGGACATTGCAACCGTCATAAATATGAGTCAGTTGAAAAGCATCTGAATTTTGATCATATGACCGTGAGGATACGGCAATGGTCATAAGTGTGAAAAACGGTCCTAAGTCCCCCTTTTTTCAGCGCTGTTGTAATTTTGAACGGTCAGTAAACGAACTATTATAAATTGAGAACTGCCTGTGCATCTCAGTTTCTCTCTAACAGCTTTTGGAGCAAGGTTCTTTTAACTGATAATGGAGGAACTTGGGGCTAGTTTACACAATTAGCTCCTGAATTTTATCATGTGTCAGCGACCAAGCACCACAAATAGCCCCGAGGTAATGTTTTACATTGTGCCTTTGAATCGCATACTTTGCATCCGGTTCTCACTTGTTTTAAATGAGGTGGGGCTGGGGGTCAGCATTCCCACTGTAGAAAGTTAGCCCCCACCCCTCTCCTAGAAAAATGAAATAGAGAAATATTTAAAAAAACGCAGAATATTGTATTTCCCTGGATAAGCAATTGAGAAACATGGTTTTTTAAGAGGGAGAAAGCAGCCCCCACTTTCTTAATAGCCCTCAGCAGATGTCAGCACTTAAGAGATAAACAGCTTGTTGAAAGAAGCCAAGTATCTAGGTAGCTCCATTCAAAGGCAAAAATTCCCTGCAGCAAGGTCTGAACAAAGGTAAAATTAGCCCTGACTCAAGATCCAAACCAGGACAAAACCATTAAGCCATATTAGGAATTGTCCAACACCCTTTCAGAATACAAGCTCCTTCATTACATCATCTTAGAGCAGACCAAACTTCAACCAAACTTAGCTCGGACAACCTATAGAGCCAGCTATGACCCCTACATAACCCCTACAACAGCCAATAGAATGTATGTTCTTGCACAGGAACAGGAAGCTCAAGTGCAAAGCTCAGAGAAGGTATAAAAAAAACCCCACATTCTCAATTCCATGTGGTCAGCTTCCCAGAATCACAAACCCATGAGGTTCTGCTTCTTCATTAAACCATCTTTCCAATCAGCCTCTGGCCTCCATTTTATCTCCAGTGGCTTCCTCTCAGCTTGGAACTGAACCAGAGGGATATTTTTTTCCAACACCATCTTATTGAATTCCTTGCATACTTACAGCATCCGGCCAATTTTCTCCATTCACCAATCTGGACCCCATGTTTCTGGCAGGCATCTGCGTAAGACTCCAGGGCATCACATACCGATTGTCTGTGTCCTTCATTGGCGCAAACATCGTAAACACAACCTTCAAGGTAGAAGCCAGGGTCCACTTTAGAATGGCAAGGAGAGAAGGGACCACCGGGAGACTTTATTAAACCACAATATTGCTCAGACTGGTATTTCTGGGCCTGATCAGCTTGGCAAGGCACGCAAGGCCCATGGCAATCATCCCAACATGTGTCTTGGTCGCCAACATCCACCTTCCAACTCTTGCCAAAGGCGTTGGCATCTGGGGCCTTCGTTCCTGCTGGAGTTTGGAAGTCATCTCCAGGTTCGTCATTATAGTTCCCGCAAAGGCCACAGAGACTTCCCTGAAAAGCACTACTGACGGTGACGCGTAGTTGTTGGTTCCAGTCATAAGACACCCGGAGATGAAATTCAGTGACCACTACAGCAGAACCTCCACTTTGGAAGATCTGGAGAGAGCCACCATTTAGGTAGATGGGGAGATGTGCCCGAATGCCATTTACCTGCATTAGAAGAAAGGACAATTGCAAAGGTTGCAACATTGCAACAACAAACAGAAGCAATTGCAATCTGGATCCCCATCTGGAAAGGAAGCGATTGCCAAGATATTTCATTTATTTATTTGTTCGTTTGTTTGCTTGTTTTTTGTTTTGTTTGTCAAGCATGTATGAGAAAACAAGTATAAGTATGAACATAATGTATAAACATATAAGTATAAACAGGTAGAAGTATATACATAATAAATGAGTATGAATAAACAGGGATGTTAGACACGCTGGTGCGCTTATGCACGCCCCCTTACAGACCTCTTAGGAATGGAGTGAGGTCCACAGTAGACAGTTTAAGGTTAAAGTTTTGGGGGTTTGAGGATGTAACAACAGAGTCAGGTAGTGAGTTCCAAGCGTTGACCACTCTGTTGCTGAAGTCGTATTTTCTGCAATCGAGTTTGGAGCTGTTTACTTTGAGTTTGTATCTATTGTTCGCCTGTGTGTTATTGAGGTTGAAGCAGAGGTGGTATTCAGCAGGTTCTGACCAGTTCTGGAGAACCTGTAATTGAGTAGTTTGAAGAATCAGCAAATACCACCTCTGACTAGCCCCGCCTCCATCTATTCTCTGCCTCCTGAGTCCCAGCTGATTGGCTGGGTCTCCTTTTGTTGCCCTGCACAGGAGAACAGAGTTGGAAAGCAGGCTAGTGGGGTGCGGAGGGAATGGGATTTTGCAGTAACCTTCCCCTGTAATGGAGTGAGAATGGAGATTTTAACAATATCCTTCCCTTGCCATGCCCATCAAGACACGCCTACAGAACTGGTAGTAAAAAATTTTGAATCCCACCACTGGGTTGAAGCTGAAGTTGTCAGCTTCAACTGCAATAATATTATCATTAACAGCAATAATTAAATCATTTTAGTGTCCTCCTGACCCAGGGTTGGAGGCAAGAAAATAAATAAATAAAAGACTATAAAACTAATAAGAAGGGGATTTAAGAATCTGAGTTTTATATTTGTGTTTAACTTTTCATAAATAATTTTAAAATATCAAAATTTAAAGAAAAAGGAAGTAAAGACAAGTAAAAGGAAAGTGATAAATAGAAAAGAAAAAAGAGAAAAAAGATGCAAAGAAGTCGCTTTTGATCTTCACAGCAGTTACAAGTTCATTTGTATTTTATCCTATTTTAAGATCACAGCATAATTTCCTTCTTTCTATAGTTTACCTTTTCTAATCATCAAACCCCTTAAATCATAAGGTAATTTTTTTTTTCCGGTAAAAAGTCCATAAAGGGTTTCCAGTCACGAATAAATGTAATCTCTTTTCCCTAATCGGACAAGTCACTTTTGTTATCTCTGCTAATTCTCTCATCTTCACCAACTATTCCTCCATTGCAGATATTTAAAAATCTTTCTCCTTTTCTGCAGATAACATATCTCATAACAGTAATCATAGATAAAAAAAAAATAAGCTTCTGTGGCTCTTTTCCAATTGGTTGTCAAATAACCCCATCAAGAAAAGCTCTAATTTCAATTGAATATTACTCTCTAAAATAGCAAGGAATTATTTTCCAGGGAAGCCTGAAGTATATTGAGCAATCGGACATGAGAAATTCTTCATCCTAGGAAAACGTAGGCTGAGTTTGCATAACACACTACTCTAAACTAAAATAGGGTTGCGTAGTTGATATTTTAGCACGCTGAAGGTGCCCAACTATTGTGTGAAGCAGACACTATATTGCGCCATGTTCCGATTTATTTTTCTGTCTCAGTAATTTTGTGAATGCCGCCATTGCATTTTGTTAAAGCAGCATATTGCGTGAAATCAACTTAAAAAGGGGGCTTTGTTATGACTAATTTAAACCTACGCTGTAGGTTTAAATGAATATTTTATGACACATTGTATGCAAAATAGCATTCCACCAACAATGTAAAAGCTTTTTTTCTTTTTTTGCGGGGGAGGTTTTGCCTTGAAAATCAGCCTAACGTTATTTTAAATAAATAAATCTGAGTTTTGATTCTTGTTCTGCTTGCTTTGCTCATTCTGCGTTTCCTTTAAAGTTAATTCTATGTATGTATTTAATTGCTATATTTAAGGAGATGCTATGTTTTCCTTTTTTTAGCTTCTTATCTTAACTACTGCTCCAAAAATTAAACCAACATCTGCAGCCCTTACGTTAAATCTACAAAAATAGGCCAGTTGTCCTTGTTCTAAGAAGGGCTTAGAGCAAATAATAAAAACTATCTTTGAATTCACCTTCACCAGGTTTCCTATGAACCCGAAATAAGTCTTGGAAATGTTATCAGGTAGTCTTTTCTCAGGACCACCTGTTGTAGTGAGCCGGCAGCAGGTGCGGACGGCTGAGGAGAGCGAGGACTCAGATGAGGGGCCAGGACCATTGGGGAGTGGGCTGCTGCCTTCAGAGATTGTGGGGGCTGGCAGCAGCGATGAGGAGGTTCCCGAGGAGCCTGTGCCAAGTGCGCGTGTGCGCAGGATTGCTCTTAGGAGAGAGTAGTTACAGCAGCATGGGTGACTCGGAAGTAAGGCTGCAAAGTAATGGCCCCTCCTTCAAGAAGATAAAAGCCAGCTGTGAATCAGATGTTCTTTGTAGGAAGCAGACATTTTGAAACTCCAGCCTTGTGGACATTGCACTATGTTAAGTTGGTATTTGAAGACTCTTGTGTTGTGAAATATTTCTTATCTATGATTCTTGGCAGTCTCGCACAGTTTTGGCGAGGCTTGTGCTTATCAAAGTTAATTAGTTTGCAGCAGCCTTTTAACCGGGGATTTTTAAGAATCATTAAAAGGTTCCCTTTGATTCGTGTTTGTTTTATTGGAAAAGGGTTTGGGTCAGAACACCACCTTAACCCGGCACCTGCCTTTCACTCAATCTCTAGATTTTATGTTAGCTGACAAAATGTTCATGTTCTGATTTTTGAAGAACGGTACAAATAAGTATAGCATTTCCGCACAAAACTTGATCGCAGGAAATACGACTTCAGCAACAGAGTGGTCAATGCCTGGAATACTCTACCTGACTCTGTGGTTTCTTCCCCAAACCCCCAAAAACTTTAACCTTAGACTGTCTACTGTTGACCTCACCCCTTTCCTAAGAGGTCTGTAGGGGGCGTGCATAAGCGCACCAACGTGCCTACCGCCCCTGTCCTAATGACCCCTTTTATTCATACCCATTTCATGTACTCTTAATCATGTTTATACTTATATATATTATCAAATGCATGCTTGACAAAAATAAATAAATAAAAATAAATATCACTACAATCATTTTACAAATTTGAATGGGTGGAGAAAGGCCATCTAAACCAGTGTTTCCCAACCTCAGCCATTTTAAAGATATGTGGACTCAGAGAATACAGAATATAAGAGTTGGAAGGGACCTTGGAGATAGAATAAAATAGAATAGAATAACAGAGTTGCCTAATCATCTTTGTAACTCTTCTCTGCACCCTTTCTAGAATCTTAACGTCTTTTTTGTATCGTGGTGACCAAAACTGAACACTGTATTAGAAGTGTGGGCTTACCAAAGCAGTATAAAGCACTATTAACACTTCACATGACCTTGATGCTATCCCTCTGTTGTTGCAACCTAGGACTGTATTGGGGTTTTTTTTTTGGCAGCTGCAGCACCCTGCTGGCTCATTCTTAAGTAGTTGTCCACTAGGACTCCTAGATCCCTTTCACAGTTACTGCTGTTGAGTCACCTACTCTATACATGTGCATTTGGTTTTCCTTGCTTAAGCAGGGGTATTCTGGGAGTTGAAGTCCACCCATCTTAAAATGGTTAAGGTGAAACTCTGATCTCAGTGGTGTTGGGAACCAATTATCAATGTAGCTGAGATCAGTTCTGAATCATCTCTTACCTTCACAAAACTATTTTCTGATCTGGTGATTGTGATCGTGTATCCATAAACCTCAATGGTCACCATCTCGACATAGGAGACACGTTTACTCCCTCTGTTTCCATTCTTAGCATAGATGTGGAAAGACGGGAGTCTGAAGTTATTGCCGCACGTCTTGGCAATTGTGTAGGTGCAGGTCCCTTGGAAATCGTACTTGTGCTTATCAAATGTATTGTAGTGAGGGTCGCCCCAGATCCAGCAGGTACCGTTCGAAGTTGGCACACAGTGCGGCGCACCATTGATCATCTTGCATTCAAGGCCCTTTTGACACAGGACATGGCTGCAGCTGAGAGGACCTAAGGACCAGATATGAAATTTTAATCATTAGTCCTATGTCAATGGAGGAATCAGATTCAATGCAGAATGTCATTCTATTTTCAGTGACGTTCAGACCTGACTCTGGGCTTTGAAAGTTACAGCCCTCTCTAAGCGGTTTACAGAATCAACACATTGCCCCCAACAATCTGGGTCTTCATTTTACCCACCTCGGAAGGATGGAAGGCTGAGTCAACCCTGAGCCTGGGGAGATTCGAACTGCCAAATTGCAGGCAGCTGGCAGTCAGCAGAAGTAGCCTGCAGTACTGCATTCTAACCACTGCGCCACCACAGCTCTTAAATATTCCAAATATCTTCCCATTCCACCCCTCCACAAACTTATAAGTCAGAAGACATTCTACTCACCTTGCATACTAGAACCAACAGTCCCGTAGCTGTCCTGGCTGGTCACGCCCACAATGAGAAGGCCAAATGGTGAATTTGGATGTTCCACTCTGTAGGGGACAAGTGCCACCTGCAACTGATACAAGGCCCAAGAGAAAACTGTGCCAGGAATCGGAGTCCATTGCAACGTAGGTAGGGGCCGGCCTCCTACTAGCAGCCCATTGATCTGCTGAGTCTCCACCACCAAAATGGCAAAGTTCTGAAAATTAGCCTGGCCAATCACATTATACGTCTGGCTGTACATGCTGGTATCTGGAATCCCTATCAAAAAAGTGTCGTACAAAAGGTTTTGGTAAGCAGCGCCTGTGCTATAGAAAAGTACTTGGAAGGGCACATCGGCTTGCACGAATAACGCTGTTTTAGACAACATGTTGATTGTCAGGACTTGCCCACCATTCAGGATTACTGCCTGCTTTTGTGCACCCATTTGGTATTGTATGGCTGTGGTTTGGGAGGCTGAAATAAACACGATGTCACTCTTCGCCTGCCAAGGTATTGGTGGGACTATGTAGTTCTTCCCCCATGCCTTCACTGGTTGGAGCTGCTCAAATACATGGTTACATTTTTTGTATTTCCATGAACAGGTATGACCTGCTAAGACTACCACAGAGGTCTGGGAGACAATTCTGGTGCCGGAAAGATCCCCTGTTCCTTGCAGCTGGATTCCTTGCAAAGCCTGCAGTGTTACGGTGAGTTTACTTCCAGCAGTGTACGTTTTCCTGTTGAAGGTCACCTGGGTCGTCAAATAGATGTCTACCACATTAGGCCCTTCATAAGATAAGACCGCAAACTCCGGGAAAGAGCCAGTGGGACCTCCTGTTGGGGTGACCACATAATGCTCAGTTCCTGAAAGGCTCCTAGGAAAGAGTTGTGCAATTTCAGTACTCAGAGGCTTGGAGTTCAAAGAGACCACCGAGATGCCTTTGTCTGCAGAGATGCGCACCACGTTGGGGAACACTTTGCTACCTTTAATTTCGATAGAGGGTGGGAGGACAACAGACTGCAGCTTTCCTTTGTACACGGTAACGGTCTTCGTAAATTCCTTTCCACAAACGTTGCACAGCACAGAAACAGTGACGGTAGTCTGGTCAAAGACACCAGTAATTTGAATCTGTAAGTTGGCGGTCTGTGTGCCATAATTTTGCATGTAAGCGGTGATAAATTCTCTTCCTATGCTTTGACTCAGGCAGGTCGCTGTGAGGGGAAGATGAAAAGAAGAGATGGGGGGAGGGAGAAATGGTTACACTGGATCTGTTCAAGGTCCAACTTCTGTTGTAGTTGCAGCTTCAATCCCATTTTAACTTCTGTTCCAAAAGAAGGATTGTGCCAAAGGTGTCAGTGTTCCAGAAAACCTCCACTCCAACAAATAACTCCGAGACAAATATCTTCTCAAAAGTTCTGTTTAATTGGATAGTAAACTGGCACATCTGGGGAATCCCAAATCTGAAAGTTCCGGGCTTCCTTGCAATAAGTAAAAAACTACAAATCCACCCCCCTTCACCCATCATCGCATCACATGCCCCAATCACCATTCGTCCCAACTTGAGATTTTCCCTCACCCAGGTGCAGAAATAACATGACCTTGGCTTAGAAGAAGAATGTTATTATGTCTAACCACATACACTCCAAAAAACTCCCCCCTCCCACTTTCCCACGCTTAAGAATGTGGCAGCATGGAAGCGTCCAGTGTCAATATAGCTTCCAAAGCTGACAAGAGGTGCTTTTTTTTTTTCCAAGGGAATTTCTTTTGTTTTTCCTTGAAGACATTTCGCTTCTCATCCAGTTCTGGAGGAAGGATGGCTGACTGAAGAACTGAAGAAGCTTCTTGGATGAGAAGTGAAAACATCTTCACGGAAAAACAACAAAAGTCCCATTGCCTCTTGAAAGAGCAACTTTGGGACAACCATGATCTGAATGACTGAGAATCTCCATAGACAAAAGAAAGAATTAGGAACTGCTCCTTCATCCCCTGTTATTAATCCCCCTTATCTAGGATTCAAACGAACTAATTTCATTATGTGTTCCCAGGTCATGCTCTGAATTATGACTGTTTTTGGACTCAGAGGCTGAAAGGAGGATAGAAATAAAACCCAGAAATTAGGATAAAGTTGGGCAATTTTTAGTTGAAGAAGCCAGCAATCTTGGCTTTCATGAAATTATTGTGGATAGTCTTTATGCCATTTTGAAAGCCTCAGTCATGATTCTCAGGCATTCTTCCTGAGGTCCCAGGGGAAGACACCACAGAAAAACACAGTCATGCAATATTTTTCTGCAGACATCTCAGGGAAGTACAGAGATGCCACTTAGCACCTACATACATCAGCTGACAGAGTGGTGCAGTGGCCTACAGGTGGAGCTCTCACCTCACAATCGGGAGGCTGTGAGTTCGAACCTACTAGAGGCAGATATTTCTCTCTCTGGGCACACTGAGAATATATCTGCTGAACAAAACTCCGCATTGGTGACAGGAAGGGCATCTGGCCATTAAAACACCCTGCTAGCTCCATTCAGTTGCCCAGATTCCACCCCACAAAGTATTATGGGGTCATTAAAAGAAAATGAACATGATGATGGCAATCTCTTTCTCAATGAGAAGAGTTCAATTATATTTCAACAGATGGAGCAAGAAACAGTTTCTTTAAAACAAAGGTGTTACTCACCCCAGAAGGCTGAGCTGCAGAGCCAGAAGCAGAGGAGGAAGTCTTTTATCCTCCCCATAGCTGTTCAAAAAGAAGAAAGAGAAAGCCTTCAGATCAACGGTTCTTGGATGCGATACCTGAAACGCCAATAAGCTTAAAGCAGATATGAGTGTCCATCATGGTTCCATTATTGCTATTCTCCAAAGCATTCCGAAGAACTTAGTTTAGAAGAATCTACTGGTATCGTCCCAGAAAAACAGAATAGCCCTGTGACTCCTTAAAAATTAACTAGATTATCACAGTGCTTATAAAACAAACTTATGGGAAAGAAGAAGGCATGCATAATAAAAAAGGAACAGATTTGTATATTTTATGCATGCACATACATACGCATTTTGAAATAACAATCAGTTAAATAGGAATACCATAGTTCTCACCACAACAGGAAAGAGAAATCAGGAGACCTTGGAGTGCCTGCTACTCAAAATCCAAGGGATGAATAATTTTAAGCCACCCGCTTTTCCTTATTTTCTTTATTTTTTAAACCAGGCCTGGAAAGGATTCCTTTACTTTAAGCCGAGGGTCTTATGTTACAGTATGTATGCAGCATATTGAAAGAACAGAAGGAGCTGTATTTATTTTATACTCCTTGTAAGAATACAGCCTTTAAGTAAGCAACTTGCCAAGGGAAGAAGGATTTGAATCTTCACCTTCATTTACACATTCATTACACTCTGGCTTTGTATTGTGAACCAGACTAACACATTAAGATGTCGTGCCAAACCATAGTTTAGCAAAGGAGCAGAGTTCATGTAACTTTATACAAACCACAAGGACCTCTTTGGCATCTTCCAGTGGACCTTTTCATAGGTTGCCAAAGAGACAAAATAGGTGTTTGAGTCTTACAGAGGCTTCAGGCATCCATCTCCAGCCAATAATTGGGCTGATCTTGAATCCTGCCCATGCACAATTTGATACAGCAATGCAACCTTTAGCATGACATGCAAAGCATAATGCTACTTACGAACAAATGGAAGTTGTACACTTTGGGTTAGCCAGAGGAGCAGAGGCACATTTAGCTTGGGGGTTCTAGTGCCCCTCTTTTTTCTCCTCTCACCACAGTGATCTTAAAGAAGAGTTAACAATTTTGCTCTTTGTTTACATTAGCACCATAGAATAGAATAGAATTCTTTATTGGCCAAGTGTGATTGGTCACACAAGGAATTTGTCTTGGTGCAGATGCTCTCAGTGTACATAAAAGAAAAGATACATTTGTCAAGAGTCAGGAATCATAAGGTACAACACTTAATGATAGTTGCACCACCAGCAACTCTTCAGCATTTCATATGTGTTCTTGATTTGGTTCAAGCCAACAATGGTGCATTCAGAGTAACCTGCTTCATTGGAAATGCTGAGAAATCAAATTTAGCATTGGCCATAGTTAGCCGGATAACATGACAAAACTGGGCTAAGTAACACCACGAATTTCCAAATTTCTTCTTGAAACTATACAATTTGAGAGAAAGGAAACCCTAGGCTTGTTTTAGCTTGTAGTTTGCTCTTGGTCTACTCCAGGGGTCTGTAACCTTAAACACTCAAAAACCATTTGGACCCGTTTCCCACAGGAAAGAAAACACCAGGAGCCAATAATTTAACAACCGGTGTGACTGGGTGGGCATGGACAACTCGACGTCACTCACTCCCACCCAGTCGCCTCCCGCTCTGGAATATGGAATGAGTCTCCATCCTCCACCATCACCCTTACCTTCTCAGGCCAGGCGAGGAGTGATGGGGAGGTGCCAGCCAGTGGTGGGATCAGCTGACAGGGAGCCGCAGCAGAGGGCCAAAAGAGCCGCATATGGCTCCAGAGCCATAGGTTGCAGACCCCCTGGTCTACTCCATTATAGTCAGACACGACTTCCCAGCTTGTTGCCCGAATAGTAGCATTATTCAACCCATCTAGACACATGGCAATCCCACCCAATGGAACAAGCATGTGCCCTCTTCCATTATACCTTCACTCATCTGTCCTCTCACCTGCAGGCAGGTTCTGTGGATCCCACTGCTGAGTTCATTTCACCCATTTATATAGTAGTGAAGCCTAACTTCTCCTTATCCTCCATCTGACAATGTTTGCATTCCCCCCCTGCTTGGAGGGAACAGCAGGTTCAACCTGCGATCCTATCTTTATTTTAAAAATGCTCACGTCAGTTGTCATATAAACATCAAGTTAATGTGCTCCTAGTGGAGTTTGGGTGGAATGTTGCCTGCCATGCCTTGAACGACATTTCAAGTCCATTCGTTTTTAGATTTCACTTAAAATTATTTTAATACATGAGATTCCTCCCCCCCCCCAAAAAAAGAGTCCTGCCCCCCCTTTTTTTAATCAGCACCCAGCTAGATCGTGTGCAATTCATTTGCATTCTACAGATGTACTAGTCATTTCTCAGGCTTTCCCACAACGGAATTCTGATGTCCTATTATCCAAAATTAATGGGACAGAAAGTACCACCAACAGGCATACAAGCCCACTGTTGTTTCGATCAGCCTGAGGTCCTGTGGAATCTTCAAAGCAACCAACTAGAGTCTAGGTGTTTTGATTTGATGGGGCCAGACATCCTGGAGCATACATTGACCTATATTATCTTGAGACTTAGCACAATCAAAGCTGATTTAACTAGTCATTCAGAATTTCCCTCTAAATGGAGCTGTAGTTTTAATTTCTGAGAAAGGCATAGCCTTCAGATAGGATCAGCCTCACGGCTGCACCAAAACGACTGATCTAGAAGGCAACTCCTCTGGACACAGAAACATGGAAATCTAGTCACCTGGAAAAGATTATTGTAGCCTCCAACTCCCCAACCCATCCATACGCATTAAGGCTATCTTGTCATCAAATTCCTCTAGCTTTTACATGAATTCGGGCACGGATTGCTTTCCAAATGTTGGGTCTGCAAGTAGAACATGGAAGCAGATCTGTATGCCTGGGTCTCCTGGAGGTATTCTGAAAATGTCCTGTTTCCTTCCCCCACCCCCCAAAAAAACCTTTAAAAATATTGCCAGAAGGTCTTATTCGGAGAACAAGTTGCCATCTTTGATAGACCAGTTATCCAGATACAAATACAGATGAACAGAGTTGGAAGGGACCTTGTAGGTCATCTAGTCCAACCCACCACCCAAGCAGGAGACCTACACCATTTCTGACAAATGGCAGTTGTCAGCGTTCCAAGAGCAGTCCAATCTCCCACAACTTCCATTGGCAACTTCTGTTCCATTGGTTGATACTTCTCACTGTCAGAAAATTTCTCCTTATTTCTAGATTGAATCTCACCTTGTTCAGTTTCCATCCATTATTCCTTGTCTGGCCTTCAGGTGCCTTGGAGAATAGCTTGACCCCTTCCTCCTCTCTGTGGCAGCCCCTCAAATATTGGAAGACCACTATCATGTCTCCCCTGGTCCTTCTCTTCCCTAGACTAGCCAAGCCCAGTTCCTGTAACCGTTCTTCATGTGTTTTAGTCTCCAGTCCCCTAATCATCCTGGTTGCTCTTCTCTGCCTTTTTCTAGAGTCTCAACATCTTTTTGATGGTATGGTGATTAGGATAGGAAACATGCAAGGAGACTAAGAATTGCAGATCAGTAAAAGAAAACCTGGTCTATTTCTTGTTTACACAATGAGGCAGTAATATCCATAGTCTGTTCTGAAACAAATCCCTAGGCAGGGGGAAATTAAAACAAACCACTTACGCCTGCATTCTACCCATGGAGCTTTTATGCAATCTTCTCCATGTTCATAACTATTTGTGTAAATGACTCAGGGCTCTTTGCTTTACGTATATTTGTCCAGCATCACTTTGTTTAAATTTCCCTAAGGCAGTTTTTTTTAAAACATTCATGTTCTTGATGTAAACTTTTCTTTTTTATGTATGGGTTTACAGGCTGCTGTTGTTTGAAAGCCATTTCAGATGCCTTTTTAATGGCTCTTTGGCCAAACAGCATTTAAAGTAAGCCAAACGAAACCCTACTTCCTTGTAGCCTTGAAGACGTTACCTAATCTGGTAATGAAATGACTGCAAGCAGGCAGCCAATTTTAGAGAGCACCAAGGATTCCATCCAAGTCAGAGGAGACTTGACACTGCAACTACAGACCAATACATCGGTGCAAACAATCCTCCGAGCTTTTCTGTCTCCATTGTATCAACAGTAGATACCTTCCAATTTCTAGGTTCTACTATATCACATGACCTAAAATGGACACCTAACATCAAAAACCTCATCAAAAAAGCACAACAAAGAAAGTTCTTTCTGTGCCAACTCAGAAAGTTCAAACTGCCCAAGGAGCTGCTGATACAGTTCTACAGAGGAATGATTGAGTCTGTCATCTGCACCTCTATAACTGTCTGGTTTGGTTCTGCAACCCAACAAGACAGACACAGACTCCAGAGAGTAATTAGGACTGCAGAAAAAACAATTACTACCAATCTGCCTTCAATCGAGGACCTGTATACTGCATGAGTCAAAAAGAGGGCTGTGAAAATATTTACACACCCCTCACATCCCAGACATAAACTGTTTCAACTCCTTCCTTCAAAACGACGCTATAAAGCACTGCACACCAGAACAACTAGACACAAGAACAGTTTTTCCCCGAACGCCATCACTCTGCTAAACAAATAATTCCCTCAACACTGTCCAACTATTTATGAAGTCTGCACTATTATTACTATTAATCTTCTCATCACTCCTTATCACCCATCCCCTCCCACTTGCGACTGTATGACTGTAACTTTGTTGCTTGTAGAACAATCTATATTGACTGTTTCCTAGTATGATTTGATTGCTTATGGCACCCTATGACTATCATTAAGTGTCGTACCTTATGATTCTCGATTATTGACGAATGTATCTTTACTTTTATGTATACTGAGAATATTTACACCTAGACAAATTCCTTGTGTGTCCAATCACATTTGGCCAATAAAGTATTCTATTCTATTCTATTCTATTCTATTCTATTCTATTCTATTCTATTCTATTCTGTTCTGTTCTGTTCTGTTCTATTCTATTCTATTCTATTCTATTCTATTCTATTCTACCTTTGCTAGGTTTCTGCGAGGCTCTCCTTGACCACTAGAGGGCACACTAAGCAAAATGCTCTTCCAAGGTGAGAGATTATTACACTGCATTAAACTTGTATTCGATCATTTCCAAACTGACTAGGGAATCCTGGGAGTTGACATCCATACCTCTCGCCAAGGTTGAGAAATACTGGTCTAAGAACTTTAGAGGCTTAACTGAGAAGGAATGTGATTTACTTATTTATTGATTGATTAATCAAAGTCATATAGCTACCCATCTTCCCCCAAGGGGACTCTTTGATGGCACTGGCCTAAGCACCCACCCAGCTGGCTTCACATCACTGCCACATCTGTCTTGTAATAATTGGGAGATCCATTAGATGGCTGCAAAGAAATATAGAAAAGGCTAACTGGTCCTCTGGCAGCAGTCTGGATGTTTAAACCTCAGGCTTACTGCAGTAGTATCATCTTTATGTCCGTTTAATTTCAAGGGTGGCATGCTAATACCTTCCATGCCTCTGTGGTGGCACAGTGGTTAGAATGTAATACTGCAGGCTATTTCTGCTGACTGCCAACCGCCAGCAGTTTGGCAGTTCAAGTCTCACTGGCTGAAGGTTGACTCCAGTGATGGGATTCAAAATTTTTTTACTAGTGGTCCTGTGGGCATGGCTTGGTGGGCGTGGCAGGGGAAGGATACTGTAAAATCTCCAGTCAAAGGTGGGATTTGCTGGTTCTCTGAACTACTCAAAATTTCCACTACCGGTCAATAAAATGAGAGCCCAGATTGTTGGAGGACAATATGCCGACTCTGTAAACCGTTTAGAGAGGGCTGTCAAGCACTGTGAAGCGGTATATTAGTCTAAGAGCTATGGAACTGGAGGCTAAAGAATGGTTACTGAAATTGGGTTTGTCTAGTTTAATGAAACGAAGGACTCGGGGAGACATGATAGCAGTGTTCCAATATCTCAGGGGCTGCCACAAAGAAGAGGGAGTCAACATATTCTCCAAAGCACCTGAAAGCAGGACAAGAAGCAATGGTTGGAAACTAATCAAAGAGAGAAGTAACTTAGAACTAAAGAGAAATTTCTATTCCTTTCAACTTCAACTTCACCACCTCATTCAAAACAGTTCCACTGGCTTAGACAAAGGGGCTGTAAAATCCAAAAGAGACCATTTGGTCTAGCAGTTAAGGCACTGGGCTAGAAACCTGGAAGGTGTGAGTTCTAATCCCATTTTAGGCACCAAGCCAGCTGGGGCACCTGGGGCCAGTCATTCCATCTGAACCCCAGGAAGAAGGCAACATCAAACCACTTCTGAAAAATCCTTGCCAAGAAAATTCCAGGCTGTCCATCAGGAGTCAAGACTTGACTAGACTCAGAAGCACCAAAACATACAATACAATCCAAGAAAAATGGGTAGTCACTTTATATTGACTTGATGAAAGTCTATGAGTGCATTTGGAATTATTTTCTATGGGGTCCCCTTGCAGGTTATCACAAAGCTTGAGGAAAAATGCCATCTGGGGCATTTTAAAGCAACGGGTTTCTCAACCAGTTTGTCTAGCTCGTGAATCTCCTGGAAGATTGAGTAAGGAAGTAAGAAAATCAGGGATTTCCCCAAATTAAGAAGCCGGCTCAAACATCTAGAGTACGTCTGTCTTGGAAGTAGCAGCAGTGCACGCTGGGATTGAGATATATGAAATAAATCCTTCTTGCTTCATATTTGGAAGATAAGAGCCTTCTTTTAATTTAATCCACCTCCCAGAGAGGAAGGTTAGCAAGGAGTAAACTCGTCCATTTGAATTTATTTCATTTTTTTTTTCATTACTGCCAACATGTCGGTATGTCATTGTAACTTTGAGAAAGCCTTAATTGTTTCTATTGGGTTTTAGGAATATTGAAATAGAAAAGCAACAAGGGAAATTAATATTATACATAGTAACTGCAGCAAGATGGAAGAATAAGGAAATACCCAGAGTGGGTAGATTAGATTGTAAACTTGACAGAACTTGCAGAAATGGTGAAGCTGACCAGTTTAAGTCAGAGGGGGGAAAAATGATAAACATTTTTTTTGAAAGATTGGAAACCTTATGCACACTTTTTTTTTGCTGAAATAAGAAAGTACTGAATAGAATGGAATAGAATTCTTTATTGGCCAAGTGTGATTGGACACACAAGGAATTTGTCTTGGTGCAAATGATCTCAGTGTCCATAAAAGAAAAGATACATTCATCAAGAATTAACGATTTATCAATTTGAGGATTAAAAAGAGTTAAAAGGGGGGAATTATAAAGTAAGGGGAGGAAGAAGTAAAAGTCCAGAGTCACTCTGAAGAGTGAGATGAGCGACATATACATTTAATTGATTAATTAATAAATGAAAAGATGGAGGGAGGGGAAAGATAGCAATAGCTATAGTATTTAGACTTATATACTGCTTTACAGTGCTTTACAGCTCTCTCTCTAAGCGGTTTACAGAGTCAGCATATTGTCCCCAACAATCTGGGTCCTTATTTTAACCACCTTGGAAGGCTGAATCAACCTTGAGCCTGGTGAGATTTGAACTGCCAAATTTCAGGCTGCATGCAGTCAGCAGAAGTAGCCTGCACCACCGTGGCTCAAGTATGGCAAAAATAATAATTTTACATTTACTTTTTCTTATTTTTCCCTTCCTTCTTCGTACTTGCATTGTATTTAAACATTCCAATAAATAAATGCAGAGAATGTTTGTCTTAACATTGACGTATTGTCCCAGGTGTGAATTTTTGCATGAATTTGGTCTAAGGCGCAGAGCTTTTGCAAATGTCTTTCCCTACTTTCATGTTTTAGGGTATATTAATTTTAGGCATATGTAGTTTTTTTCTGCAGATCCTTTAACTATTATCACCAACATTATCATCAGGCTGCACTACAAAGTTTAGACACCTATGCCGCCAACTTTCAAATAATGAATAAATTAATTTAGTTTGGAATTGTTTGAAAACTGCAAAATAAATTTATCAATGGGAATCATTCTTTTTTTTCTCCATTCATAGTTTCCAAACCCAAGCCCTTTAGACCCACTCAATGAGAAGACCTTTTCATATAAAAAGGGAATATGCATTTGCAAGAGTAGCTCTTACCTTGTTGCCTAAGAAGGTACTTTTAATTGCTTGTTGTCTTGATGTTCTCAATTTTCCTAGGAGCAACAAAAATGGGCAGAAGCTTTAATAAGTTATTTCTTGAGGTGTTTTCCTGCTGCCTACCTTCCAACCGACCTTTAAAATACCCGTCTCCTTAATACCTCCCATAGCCTTTCCTTCCTTCCTTCCTTCCTTCCTTCCTTCCTTCCTTCCTTCCTTCCTTCCTTCCTTCCTTCCTTCCTTCCTTCCTTCCTTCCTTCCTTCCTTCCTTCAAATCACTAATTCTTGCATTCTATCTTTGGCAACTGTGGTTATCAACTAGACCTCAATCTCCTATGCTCCCCTTTCCATGTCCCTTTGGTTTGCAGAAGGTTTTGTGGTAGGAACTCCAGGCATAGTCCTTACAGATGGGTTCCAACTATTAAGTTTATGAGTCAGCAAACTGGTTCCTGCCTACTATCTTGGACATCCTTTTCCTCCAGCTTCACCCAACAGTTGGACTAGAAGACCTCCAAGGTCCCTTTCCAGCTCTGTTATTCTATGGTCTATGTTCAGTGTGGTCACTGGCAAAGGATTGTAGAAAATCAGAAATTGAAACATTGGGAAGAGATGCTACACTTATACCCGTCCTTTCATATCCATCGTTTTCCATTTCTGGGGTGAAAAACCACCCAGAGTTGCCTCACAGGGAAATGGGCAGCATATACATTTAATAGAGATGATAGATAGATAGATGATAGATAGATAGATAGATAGATAGATAGATAGATAGATAGATGATAGATAGATAGATAGATAGATAGATAGATAGATAGATAGATAGATACATAGATAGATAATGGACGGACGAATGGATGGATGGACAGATAGACAGACAGATAGAAAGATAGATGGATAGACACATGGAGGGATGGAGGGATGGACAGATGGATGCATAGACAAACAGACAGATGCACAGACACAGATAGATAGATAGATAGATAGATAGATAGATAGATAGATAGATAGATAGATAGATAGATAGACAGACAGACAGATAGATAGACAGACAGACAGATGGACGGACAAATGGATAGATGGATAGACAGATAGACAGACAGATAGAAAGATAAATGGATAAACAGATGGAGGGATGGAGGGATGGATGGACAGATGGATGGATAGACAAACAGACAGATGCACAGATAGATAGATAGACAGACAGACAGACAGATGGATAGATGGATGGATGGATGGATGGATGGATGGATGGATGGATGGATGGATGGAGGGAGGGAGAGAGAGAGAGAGAGAGACGGATGATGGATGACGGATGGATGGATGGATGGATGGATGGACAGACAGATAGATACTTTTATATTTTTTATTATTTCTATGCCACTCAATTCCATAAAGATTTTGAGTGGCGTACAATAACTCAAAAGTCAAATCTGAAGGATTAAAACAAAAAAAAACAAACCAAAAACTAACCCCAGAACTAAGCAAAGCAAAACCCAAAAGGCAAAGGAGAAGGAAAAGAGGAAAAGAGGCAAGGATAAACCTACAGGCCACCTGACTGAAGCTGCTTCAGGTCAGAAGCAAAGCTGAGATCTCAGGCTCTTCTTTTTAAGCTGGACTTACTTCCGGAGAAGCGGGGTGGGGTGGGGTGGGGTGAGCAGGAGGGTTCTTGCTGACTTGATCCCATCACAGTGACAACCTCTTCCCTTTTTTTGAGGTTTCCTGCCTAGAGCTATTTCTCTTCCTGTTCTCTCGCTCTTCAGACGGATGTCACCACTACCCCTCCAGTCCCAACGCCCTCACTCTTGGACGCTCTATTCCCAACAAGAAAGACTTCAGGGTCAACGGCAATCCCTCAACTTGGGAACGTCTAATATGGCACAGTTAGGATTCCCAATCCTCCCCATTCTCCTGGGTTTGACCTGGCCTCAGTTGGGTGAGTTGTGTCCCCATTTTTTAATCTCCTTTGGCTTTCTGGCTTAGAAAGAACTTGCCTTTTATTGACTATCCCTTGATGAATATAATTTCCAGGCATTTTCTCAGGCTGTATTTTAAGAGGAAAAATGTGTTAAAGCACATAAATCCTTCTGGTTAGTCTTCTGGGGCTGGTGGTGGCCTCCCAAAGCCAAATCACGAGAAGAATTCTTTCTTCTTCTCTTCTTCTTCTTCTTCTTCTTCTTCTTCTTCTTCTTCTTCTTCTTCTTCTTCTTCTTCTTCTTCTTCTTCTTCTTCTTCTTCTTCTTCTTCTTCTTCTTCTTCTTCTTCTTCTTCTTCTTCTTCTCCTCTCCTCCTCCTCTCCTCCTCCTCCTCCTCTTTCTCCTCTTCTTCTCCTCCTCCCTCTCCTCCTCCTCCTCTTCTCCTCCTCCTCTTCTCCTCCTCCTCCTCCTCCCTCCTCCTCCTCCTCTTCTCTCCCTCCTCCTCCTCCTCCTCCTCTCCTTCTCCTCCTCCTCCTCCCCTCCCCTCCTCCTCCTCCTCTCTCCTCCTCTTCTCTCTCCTCCTCCTCCTCCTCTCTTCTCCTCCTCCTCTTCTCTCCTCCTCCTCCTCCTCCTCCTCCCCTCCTCCTCCTCCTCCTCCTCCTCTTCTTCTTCTTCTCTTCCTCCTCCTCCTCCTCCTCCTCCTCCTCCTCTTCTTCTCCTCCTCCTCCTCCTCCTCCTCCTCTTCTCCTCCTCCTCCTCCTCCTCCTCCTCCTCCTCCTCCTCCTCCTCCTCCTCCTCCTCTTCTTCTCTCCTCCTCCTCCTCCTCCTCCTCCTCCTCCTCCTCCTCCTCCTCCTCCTCCTCCTCCTCTTCCTCCCTCCTCCTCCTCCTCCTCCTCCTCCTCCTCCTCCTCCTCCTTCTTTTTCTTCTTCTGTTGGCCCTTTTCTAACTACAGCCTCCCAGACCATCTTTTTAAAACCACTGTTTGCTATATCTCTGAAGGGTTTGGAAGGCTTCTGTAAAGCCTGTAATCTTATAGGACACTTTAACAAACAGTTTCAGATGGGGAAAAAAATCTCTGGAAAATTTTGGGGTGTCACAACCACAGGAAATGCAACCTGAGGATATGAGTACAAAATGATTCCTTGGGTCTTCTGATTCTCTGTTCAGCTATCAGTAATGGGCTTGGTATTCCTGCTCCATTATGTCAAAAATGTACAATCCTTCATACCAGTTGCAAAGAACCCAATGTGTGGGAGGGAAGGAGGGAAGGGCCGGCCATCAAGTTGAGCCCTCTGCATGATATAATACAGCCTGTGACACAGTCCTCAGAGGAAATGTGTTGTGGCTTATGGCGTGAAACAGTTCAGCTACAATCTGCACAGCAGCTATTAATCCTCCTCCCTTACATCTTTTATTTTAAACATTTAAAATACCGTGTTTTTCTCTTACTCTTTCTCTTCTAAATCATGAGAGAACTAGGGGTGTTGGTAGTGAAGAGACATAAAATGGGAGATGGAAACCCACCCACCCACCCCACACGCACACTTCCAAGACATTCTAACCAGCGTCTTTGGGTTTGAAAATATCACTGATACCAACACTCACAAATTAGCAGATTAAACAATAGCTCTATTCATACAACTGGCATAAAGGTGGCATAATTTTAATCTCACTTACATTTTTGTGGCCTAGTGTGCTGTCAACTCACTAGGCTAATATATAACTCAACCCGTTGCGCAATCTCAGAAAATTTATTGATTTAGTAACACGGTTAATTATGCCGAGTGAAACGGAAGGTTTATACTAACAAGAGCAACTCCTCCAACTCCGTTCAACACAACACAGTTGCTTCTCAACACTGCCAGAGGGAGCTTTCTTTCCCCCCCTTCTTGAAAAAGGTTAGAAAAATTAAAACACCATGATCCAAATTACTTTCACAAATGTTGAATCTTTACTCTGTTTATTTCTCTAGATTAAAGCAATTAAAAGATACAAAAGGGAACCAATTGTTTTTGCCTCTCTAATGGCTTTACAGACCTAAAACTCACCTGTAGATATAAATGCTCTATTATAGTCCCTTTCTGAATAATCGATGGTGGCAAAAAAAAATAAAAAATAGGCGGAGTGTGGCAGAATCTTTTCTTGATTAATAAATGGCAGATGCTTTCATGAGCTACAGCTCACGTCATCCAAGTGGCTAGGTTGATATAGGATTCAGTGGGGGTGAAGTGGGAACCATTGCTAAATGTGCACACATTGAAAAGTGTCAGGCAATCTCAGAAGGCCTCCAACCCAATGAGGTTTTTAGCACATTACATCAGTTCATTGATTACTTGCTTGTAATGTGTCTCATGTATAACTTGGGTCTGCGTAACCGGGCTGTCTCCCTTTCCTTTCTCCCACCTTCACCATTGAAATCCTATGTTGGTCTAACTCAGTGTTAGAGCAGCTACTCATTGTATCATCTCTGGAAAAAATGAATTGGGGAGGAATGGGTGGGCTTGCTTAAATGATGTCACAAACTAGATAACAAACACAGCCTCCTTTTTTTCTTATCTCTTTCACAGGAGCTGCCCAAGTTGCAAATGGTAAGAGCCATTTCACTTCCTTCTTCATAAATAGTGGCCTAGCTAGCCGGTACATGACACAGAAAGAAAACAGGGAAGTGCCACAAAAATGAATGTGTTTTGGGAACAGCCTTCACAAGTCTGGTGCCCTACAAAGGTTTTGAACTACGAGTCCCCTCCAACTCTTTGTTGGAGTATTTATGCTGCCTGGATGATTATGGGAGTTTGTTTATCAGGGGTTCTTTTTCCCACGGAGAAAAATCTATGTGGTCACTAGAAGTCAAACATGACTTGATAGCACATTAATAAATCAATCAGATTTATATCATACTAATATAGCTGAAGGTGGGACTGGCTGCTCCCCTGTTTGACCCACAAAGAGCAAATTTTGTGAAGTGAGTTGGGGGGGAGAGAGAGTGACTGGCTGCAAAACCTTGTCTAGCATTTTTCACGGCTATGCCACACTAGATCCGGAATTAACATCCAGTCATAACCGTAAGGCATTCTATTGGAAAAAGATGGTTTAGACAAGGCAGCTTGTCCTCTGGTATACAAATAGGCGAACCGTTGCTGTTTAAAATTTTAGTGCTGCGCCAATTGTTTCTCCACACTGCTTCTCTGCAGGAGAACTACTAACATTTGTAATTAATATGCTCCGTAGGTATAGATATTTCTTGAGTGTACTTTCCCTTCTCGTGTAGATTTCTCTATAGCAGGAATGGTGAAACTTGTAGGCTTAGCGTGTCAAAAATTTGGAAACTGCCCAACATGACTCTGCTGGCATGTCACACGCATATGCATACAAGCATGTACCCACCTGCCCGCCCCCCACAAGTACAAAGAGAGAGACAGAGACAGAGAGAGACAGAGAGACAGACAGAGACAAAGACAGAGAGACAAAGAGAGAGAGACAGAGAGTGAGAGAGAGAGACACAGAGAGAGAGAGAGAGAGAGAGAGAGAGACAGAAACAGACAGAGAGAGAGAGACAGAGACGGACAGAGAGACAGAGTGAGAGAGACAGAGTGAGAGAGAGACAGAGAGAGACAGACAGAGAGAGAGACAGAGAGAGAGACGCACACAGAGAGAAAGAGAGAAAGAGAAAGAGAGACAGAGAGAGACAGAGAGACAGACGGAGACAAAGACAGAGAGACAGAGAGAGAGAGACAGACACAGAGAGAAACAGAGACAGACAGAGACAAAGACAGAGAGACAGAGACAGAGAGACAGAGACAGAGAGTGAGAGAGACACACACACAGAGAAAGAGAGAGATAGAGACAGAGGCAGAAACAGAGACAGACAGACAGAGAGACAGACAGAGAGACAGAGTGAGAGAGAGAGACAGAGAGAGAGAGAGAGAGAGACAGACAGACAGACAGACAGACAGAGAGAGAGAGACGCACACAGAGAGAAAGAGAGACAGAGAAAGAGAGACAGAGAGACAGAGAGACACAGAGAGAAACACAAAAGTAAAAAAAATTCTCAACACCCCAGGCCTCAGCTTCAACTCTAGTGCCACCACTGTCACGGAAGAAGGCCACCTTGTGCCACTCTTCAGGCACGTGACCTTTGGGGAATGATGTCACCCTAATCTTCTTGAAGCAGCTTCGAAGAATGCTCTTCTGCAGCCTCTGCAGCCTCCAAAAACTTCACAAAAGCACACCTCATTCTCACAAGAGTTTTATAAGCTTTACTTCTGGAGGCCTCAGGAGCTGCACAAGAAAACGCACCCTGTTTTCATACGGCCTCTGAAAATCATGTGAGAAAGAGGGGGGAGTGCTTTTTGAGAAAAGTTGTTGTCGGGTGTTGATGAATGCTGATGTGTGTCGTTCCCCCACCCCATAAAAACATTGTGGTGTGACATCTTTGACATGCATATCATGGGTTCGCCATCACTGCTGTATTGACTTCTCCAGATTGTTGAACAAACCCAACACCTGCTTGCTCTCAGGAATGGCATAGCATCTGGTGTTTTCAATCTAGTCTCCAAGTTCTGCATTCTATTGTATTTATTTATAGATTCAGTCTGATCCTTATTAAAGGGGGAAAAATGCCTTTTGCAATGTCTTCACTCCTTGCTCTTAAACGGATAGGCCAAAATTTTGAAATTTAGGTTGTACAATGAAATCCGCTCATTTCGAATTTTGCAGCTGTGGTGTTAATGAGGAAGCAGCCGTAATGATGCAACTCACCTAGAGAAAAGTGCATTATGTGTAGGGGGGAAAAATAGCTTGCAGAAATGGTCACAACCTGAAAAAGATAGCAAGACGTGGAGAATTGTGCACAAAGGTGTTTTTTTTAACATGCAGCGGGTCCTATACTCTACTTTATAATTCTATAAAAGTGAAAGAATGCTCATCCCTGCATTCAATCTCTGGAGTTATAAATAAAGATTACAAGCTGAAGTTTTAAAACTCCAATTTAGCAACAGGCCAAGCAGCCGTGACTCGCTTTTCCTGTTTTCTTCTGCTGATCTTTGATTATAATAAATTAAAATGGAAAACTGTTTCTTCCCTGATCCAATTGTCTCCCCCTTTTCCCCGAACCTGCTGCAACTATTCTAGGCTGCAAATGCAAGCAGGAAACAGAGTGAGTAAAAAAAAAGATCTGATAAAAAAAAAATAGAAAAATGTGCATATTGCTGCTAACTCTTCTGACGTTCCTAGAGCTGCATGAAAGATGCAAGGAGACTCCCTAACGTTGCATCTGCCCTAAATTGGGGATGTTTCTGTAGAGAAGGTTATTTTGGCTTAATGGTAGGGCCAGCCTAATAGAAAAGAATATCTGTAGCTCGAGGCTGAGCCATGGAGTTCTTGGTTCTCTCCAAGCTTGGGTTGTTTAGCTGCAGACTAGAGGTGGTATTCAGCAGGTTCTGACCAGTTCTGGAAAACTGGTAGCAGAAATTTTGAGTAGTTCAGAGAACCGGCCAATGCCACCTCTGACTGGCCCCGCCCCCATCTATTCTCCACCTCCCGAGTCCCAGCTGATCGGCTGGGTCTTCTTTGGTTGCCTTGCACAGGAGAACGGAGCTGGAAAGCAGGTTAGTGGGGCAGGGAGGGAATGGGGATTTTGCAGTATCCTTCCCCTGCCATGCTCACCAAGCCAAGCCATGCCACGCCCACCAAACCATGCCACACCCACCAAGCCATGTCCACAGAAACAGTAGTAAAAACAATTTGAATCCCACCACTGCTGCTGACATCTGACTATACCTGACCAGGTAACATCATCAGTGCAGTGATGGTGTTACCTGACCAGGTAATAAAGCCATCTGTTTTGCAAGCAAACAACCAAGCTCAGAGAGCACTTAGGACCTCATGGTAGAACCAGCTTCTCATTGCCAAGAAATTAGGGCTGAAATGATACATGAAGCCCCAGAAAGCAGGTCTCTAGGCTTCTCACGGTTCTATCCTTTTTAATCCCCAGATTATGGCCATTGCTATCAGATCAATCCCGGTACCATTGCAGGAGTCGTGCTGGGAGATTTGTTCCTGACTTTGCTCATTGCTCTTGGAGTCTACTACGTGGTCAGCTGTATCTATAAACAGCAAGCAACCAGCAGTGGTAAGGAGGAGAGATTCCCACATCCCCAGTGCACACTTTCCCCTTGAAGAAATGTCAGTGCTTGATGGTGCGTGGATCTAAGTGAAAGAGACTTTTGTGCCCACAGCAAATGGCTGTGTGCTGAATGCGCACTTGGCAAAGTCGACGGTGTTAGCTGGCCTTGACCCTCACTGTTTTAGCATACCATCCATGCCAAGTACAATCTGCGGAGCCTCCATAAGACAAGGTCGTAGAAACGGAGTTTTTCAAACTTGGCAACTTTAAGATGGGTGTCAGCCTTGGAAGCCATAATTTACTCGGGAGCTTTGAGGCTGCCACATTCAGTGCCTGGGAACTTGGGAGGGGCGATAGAAGACCAAACAGAACAACATTCTTTTCTCAGAGTTTCAAGGACATGTTGCTCTGCACCTGGAGGGGAGCGACTGGAGGGATGTCTCCAATTGGGACGAAGATTTGCTTGGGCCATGTGTTGGACTGATGGGTGCAGGGGATGGATCTTTGATTTCTCTTTTGGGAAGGGAAAACCCAGAACTCTCAAAATTGGGTTTTCCCAGATGTGCCAATAGGGCAACTCTAATAAAATGGAACTTTGAGGAATTGTTTGTCTCAGAGTTTATTGGTTTGAAGTTGGTTAGTTGGAACATTGACAATGGGTGGACTTCATCTCCCAGAATTCCCTAGCCGGCATGGCTTAACAAAAGCCATGGCTGGCTGGGGAATTCTAGGAGTTGAAATCCACCCATCTTAAAGTTGCCATGCTTGAAAAACTGTTCTAGATTATAACGCAACCCTAATGCATTTGGGAAAAAGAGAAGGATCTGTGCTTTCTTCTTAGCAGAGAAAAAGGAAGAGAACGGGTTAAAAAGCTTCTCTTGATCTATCTATATCTATCGATCTATATCTATAATCTACATTTATATCATATCTATCATCTATCTATCTATCTATCTATCTATCTATCTATCTATCTATCTATCTATCTATCTATCTATCATCATCTATCATCTATCTATCTATCTATCTATCTATCTATCTATCTATGTATCTATCTATCATCTATCTATCTATCTATCTATCTATCTATCTATCTATCATCTCTCTATCTGTCATCTGAAGTATTATAAAAGGAGCTTTAAAATGGAGGAAGGCAGCAGAGAGACAAGCTAGAATTCTTCAGAAAACCGTCTTGGTAAGGAAGTCAGTGTCCACTGAAACACGTGGTCAGATGGACCTCTTTTTATTTTTAAGCCCAAAGAAGGTCAGGTGGCATTGTCTGAAAATTCAAGTTGGGCAATCCTAGCTTGAAGCCGCAGCCTTTCAGTAAACCATTAACCACAGTTTCAGTGTCGCATCATTTCAGCAAGTGAGATAACGCAACCTCCGTTCCCATCTCTTGATTCTCTTTGGGTAGAATCTCAAAAATATGTTTCATACACTCACAGCCTTCTCTTTCTTCTTAGCAAACAAGGCTCAGCATGAATCTCCCTATGAGGTAAGTATAATGTATAAACACTATATTTACTTTTCTTCCTGTGGTCTCCATTGTGGGTTGTGGAGTGACAGCTGCAGCTTCTCTGCTAGCCTGGGAGGGAGAAAAAAGGAGTTGATGACATTTAACATTGCATGCACATGCACACAATGTGGGCCCTACTACAGGAAGCCAGGTTGCATGCAATAGTAAGGCTGGGTTTGTTTCTGGGTCAGCTTGTCGTCATGCTGCACCACCATCCATGATTTGGGCAGGTTATTTTGAACACAACAGTTGTCTTTTGTTAAGCCAGGTTTAGAATTTGCAACGTTGTAGAAACCGAGTCAGAGAGAATGCAGGCTACTGTGTGATTTGTTGAGTTTTAACTCAATGTGAATCCAATCATGACACATGCTATACTTAAATGTGTGTTATTGATTATGTGCTATCAAGTTGGTGTCAACCAAGCATTCCCAATAACTAAGAATTTTATCACAGATTTGCCGGAAAGTCTGACTGTTTAGTTCCAATATGTAGCAATATGTAAATGTTGCTAAGGAGGGGAACACTAAATGCAGCTAATTCATAATGTTTGTCATCTCTTGGCTAAATAGAATCTTCATACATTCTCTGGAGAGTATAGATTGTGGAGAAATAGGAAGATGGGTGGTTAATATTATGCCTGATTTGCATTTGATTTTTCTGAAGACATCTGGTCAGGCTCAAAAGAAAATTTTGCTAATTTATCAGAGCTTCGGATTCTTTGAGAAAAGGAGAATGATAATGTACGCACACATCCTCTTTCTGATCCCACAGGAACTTCAAGGTCAGCGAGTGGATATATACAGTGACTTGAAAAATCCAGCTTCCCGAATTTCTTACAGATAATCTTCCTCCACTTCCTTGACCTTCTAATATGAAATAAGAAATTCTGAGATTGAAGTCATTTTCAACAGCTCCAACTGTTGTGTGCAAGCTTTCCACTGTGAAGTTCTACCTGACTGTTTTCCCTATATAACATCTTGCACTTCAATCAACATTTAATCTATTTTCAAAACTGTCTGTTTCTCCCACTACCCATACTTGCTACTCGTTTAATAAGTGTGTCACCTAAGGTTGCTTGGGCAATCGAGATGGCTTATAAATTGAACAAATAAGTAAATAAACATTGACATATTTAGGACAGTATTACCCGAATCACCATTCATTCCACTCATTGGTGGTCACATCATTGAAAGTGTTCTTCAGGAAATGTGAACTCACTGTTCTCCAAACAGAAGCATTATTTCTGCCCAGATAGAGGAGATGAACGGCATAAAAATGTAATCAATAAATAACAAAATAATTTCAAAGTAGACAGTTTCTCGCATAGCAATCCAGACCATGTCTCTCATCAGACTCATAGACCTAACTGAACCTGAGTTGTCCCCATAACCATATATCCAAAGGAGGCTGCCTGGAAGATTTGGGGAAACTATTTTTTAGATTTTCTTTTTTCATGGAAGCCTCTCAGTTCCTTTTGTTTCTTTTTTCTTTGCTCAAAAACAAAAGGATTGAATTCAGGCATAGCTGCCTTTAGATTTTGAGGAAATTTACATTAATTGAAATTAATAGGGTCTTAAAACCGGATGAATTTGATTTTCAATGAAGTTCATTAAATTCACTTCCAATCCAATAAGTTCCACCATTTTTTTAAAGATGTGGAAAGCCCAAATGCATGGTTGTTATGGAAGATGTATAAATTGCTTTTACTAGTGCTATTTGTTTATTAACTTCTTCTGGTATACACTGAGTTCCAGGGAGAAGCATTTCCCATAACCTGCTTTTAATTAGAAAGACTAGAAAGTCAACCTTGGCCCTCTAACATGCAAGGTGATGTTCTATCAACTAAGGAAAGAGAACTTCTAAAACAAGGGTATCCAACTTGGCAACTTTAGGACTTGTGGAATTTCAACCTCCCAGAATTCCCCCAACCAGCATGGCTGGCTGAGGAATTCTGAGAGTTGAAGTCCACAAGTCTTAAATGTTGCCAAGATTGGACAGCCCTGATGTACGAGATCCTCATTTCCTTTGCTTCCTGTTTAAGTGCATGGTTGGCATATTGTTTATGGATTTGCTTTACTTTTATTACCTTTTTTGCATATAATTTGTGTATATTTTTTCATTGAGGGTTTTTTTTTTCCATTCAATAAAGTTTGCTTTGCTAAAATACGGAGAAAATCCCATGCCTCTGATTGCTGTAAAGCATGGGTGTCAAACTCAATCACGTCATGTGATGTATCGTGACATATCATGATGATTTTTTGCCTTTGCGGAGCCGGGGTGGGCATGGCCTGCGCAGGATGAATCCGGCCCATGGGCCACCAGTTTGAAAAGCCTGCAAGAGAATGGCTGGATTCTCATCTCAAACTAAATTAAAGATTACCCCACAGGGCCACCCAGGGATGTATACCAAGGCTCTAGATGGGTATATTAGAAGCCAGGAGAGGATAAGGCAGACACGAAGCCACAGGGGAAAAACCAGGGGTGGGATTCAAATTTATTAACAACCGGTTCTGTAGGCGTGGCTTAGTTGGTGGTCATGGCTTGGTGGTCATGTTATTTGCTGGGTGTGGACAACTCAATATCACTCACATTGAGGCACGCATCTCCTTGCCTGGCCTCTCATGACTGTTGGGATGCTGCAACAATCGTAAGTGTGAAAAATGGTCATAAGTCACTTGTTTCAGTGCCATTGTAACTTCGAACGGTCACTCCACACAAGCAAAGTTACCAGCAAAGGAGGGGGAAAAAACTCCAGAGAAGTTCCTGAGACAGGAAGTCTAGTCCTGCCAAGAATGTAAGAAGGGTTAACGGAGAGGCAGTTTCTGTAAGCAACACCAGAATGTTTCCTTCCTGCCTTCCTTACAGGATTAGGCCAGTAATTTCTTCTAACAACCGGTTCTCCCAACTGCTTAGAATGTTAACAACCGGTTCTCGCGAATAGGTGCGAACCTGTAGAATCCCACCCCTGGGGCCACCCCACCTGTGAGAGTCTCCTAGCTTGATTTCTCAAATACAAAATTTAAAATAAAAGTAAAACAACAGCTGAAATTTCACAATCTCTCTGATCTTGTGATATCCTTCAACAATTATGGAGATAGTTTGCCTCATGACTGCATTCAATGACCTTTAATTGCCAGGTTTCTAGCAATGTAGAAAAACCATTAAAAAGTTAAGAAGTTCTAAGCTGGTTTACCGGTGATCAGGCTCTATTGTGCTTAAGGCTATTTCTGCAGAATGGATTTCTCCATGATAATAGCAGTAACCGTGAAAGGGATCTTGACGTCTTAGTGGACAACCAATTAAATATGAACTAGCAATGTGCAGCGGCAGCCAGTAAAGCCTACACAATCCTAAAATGCATTAACAGAGACAGAGGGATACAGTCAAGATCAAGGGAGGTACTAATACCACTCTATAAAGCCTTAGTAAGACCACACCTAGAGTACTGCATGCAGTTTTGATCCCCACACTATAAAAAAGATGTTGAGACTCTGGAAAGAATGCAGAGAAGAGCAACCAGGATGATTAAGGGATTAGAGACTAAAACATATGAAGAGCATGAAGAGTGAAGAGAAGGACCAGGGGAGACATGATAGCAGTGTCCCAATATTTGAGGGGCTGCCGCAGAGAGGAGGGGGTCAAGTTATTTTCCAAAGCACCTGAAGGCCAGACAAGTAATAATGGATGGAAACTGAACAAGGAGAAATTTTCTGACAGTGAGAACAATCCATCCGTGGAACTACTTGCCCTCGGAAGTTATGGGAGCTTCATCCCTGGAAACTTTCAAGAAGAGATTGGACTGCCATCTGTCAGAAATGGGGTAGGGTCTCTTGCTTGGGCAGGGGGTGAGATTGGACTAGATGACCTACAAGGTCCCTTCCAACTCTGTTAATCTAATCTAAACACCCCAGTTCTAGCACTGATGATGTTACCTAATTTGGTTCATGAAATGTCTGCAAGAAAACGAACAAGCTCAGAGAGCACCAAGGACCCCTCATTTCAACCTTGAGCTATAAATATTATCCTTTATTGGAACCCCAGTTCAGTTTGGATGCAAGCTTGAAATTCCTTTTAGCCTTAGTTGAGCTCAATCAAGACCGCTGCAGCAGTGGGCAAATTATTAATCAAGATCACTTAGAGATATTGGCTTTTAACTTTGCCCCCTCCCTTGCAAATATCAGATTCATCAACTGTGCAGGGGTGAAACAAAATGGGCAGGGCATGCAAACCGCAGTGAAATTCATATGCCGTCTGCATGATCTTAGGCAGCTAGTGAATTACAAAATGTACCAATCTGCATTCAGGGGTTGGGCACTTATTGGCTGTGTGCTTCACTTCTTTCTAATTAGCTGCTTTTCAACATAGCCATGCATAAATGTAAAAGCCACAAGCTATTTCCTGCTGGCTCATTGAAGAGCTGTGCAGCTGACAATGGAGGGCATGTGTTCTCTGTTCCGTCCCATAGAAGCTACTGCAGGACCCAGGTACCCATACCGAAATGAACACTGCAGGTTTGTCCTACACCAGGGATCAGTAACCTTAAACACTCAAAGAGCCATAAAGGTTCTAACCGGAAGCCCCCCCCCTCTGGACCCAATTGGAAGTCCGGTTCCCCACCATAGAGTCTCCTCCTAGCGTGGCATCCTTTTTCTTCTACCTGCCCTAACCTAAAGCCCTATCAATTGTGGAGCCGATTGGCAACAGTGAGGCGCAGCAGGGGGATGAAAGAGCCACATGTGGCTCCAGAGCTGCGGGTTGCTGACTCCTGTACTACACACTGAACCATCAACCAGCCAGACAAGTATAAACCATGAGATACTTTCACGTAGGGTTGGCTTGTTTGGGGTGCTGTGTATCATGTGCATACAGTCATGTGACTGGTCCCGCCCCCATCTATTCTCTGCCTCCCAAGTCCCAGCTGATTGGCCGGTTCTTCTTTGGTTGTCCTGCACAGGAGAACGGAGCTGGAAAGCAGGTTAGTGGGGTGGGGAGGAAAGAGAGATTTTGCGGTATCCTTCCCCTGCCACGCCCACCAAGCCATGCCCACAGAACCAGTAGTAGAAATAATTTGAATCCCGCCACTGGACAGCATAGGTGCAAGATTTAATCTGGAACTGAGTTGGTGGACCCTTTTGTCATTGATGAGGAGACTTGCTCCATCCCACTGGTCTGCTCCTCAGAGTTTCTTCTTCCTTCCTAAAATGCTGGAGCCATTTCTTGTAATTTACAATTTCTTGTAAATTCCTGTCCTGTGGTGCCCTTTGGCCACTCTACTAGATAGTGGCTCTTCGTTTTGTTTCCTTCACTCCAAAAAGCAAAAATGAGAAGGAAGCCAGGTAATATTCGTTCACCAACTTGCATTCAATTTGGGTGGCCACAATATAAAAATGATGTTGAGACTCTAGAAAGAGTGCAGAGAAGAGCAACAAAGATGATTAAGGGACTGGAGGCTAAAACATATAAAGAAAAGTTGCTGGAATTGGGTATGACTAGTGTAATGAAAAGAAGGACTAAGGAATGACGCGGTAGCAGTGCCCCAATCTCTAAAGGACTGCCACAAAGAAGTGGGGGTCAACCTATTCTCCAAAACACCTTGAAAGCAGGACAAGAAGCAATGGGTGAAAACTAATCAAGGAGAGAAGGAACTTAGAACTAAGGAGGAATTTCCTGACAGAACAATTAATCAGTGGGACAACTTGCCTCCAGAAGTTGTGAATGCTCCAACACTGGAAGTTTTTAAGAAGAGATTGGATAACCATTTGTCTGAAGTGATGTAGGGTTGCCTGCCTAAGCAGGGGGGTTGGACTAGAAGACCTCCAAGGTCCCTTCCAACTCTGTCATTCTGTTCTGTTCTGATCAACTAGGCCGGGCCAAAAACTGCACAGGACAATGTAAAGCATAGTGAAGCCCATATGCCATCTGCATGATCTTAGCTAACTGGTTAATTACAAAACACACCAATCTGTACTATAGCGTTGGGCAATCATTGGACATACCCTCACGTTTTCTTTTTTAATTAGTGGCCTTGCAACATAGCCACGCACAGTTCAAAGCCACAAGCTACTTCCCTCTCCTGGCTCGCTGCAGGGAAGCGTACCTGAAGACAGAACATTTTTTGGGTTGCAGAACCCAGGTGTCCAAACTTAAACAAAGATTTTAGTTTAGTTTACTTTGTTGTCATTGCACCTCGTACAATGAAATCTAACACCATCTTCAATGCACATTATTATAACTATAAAAAATAAAATACACACATCCTTTGCATTCTGTACAATTGAATTGAAAACCCCTGATATTGCATTAATGTTGCACTATATAGTAGAATTCAGTATAGTTATTGCTGTGGGATAGAAGCTGCTTTTCAGCCTATTTGTCCTTGCTTTTATTATCCTGTACCATCTGCCAGATGGTAATAGTTTAAAAAAAAGGGTTCCCAGGATGAGATGGATATTTGAGAATGTTTTGAACTTTCTTAAGGCAGTGGGAGCCATAAAGCTTTTCCAAAGAGGGGAGAGGGCAACCAATGATCCTCTGGGCAATGATGTTAACCCTCTGGAGTGCTTTCCTGTCTGCCCCTGTGCAATTGGCAAACCATACAGAGGTGCAGTAAGTGAAGATACTCTCTAGGGTGCAGCAGTAGAAGGTCACCAGCAGTTTTTCATTCCGTTGTTGTTTCCTGAAAAGTCTCAGGTAGTATAATCTCTGATGGGCCCTTTTGATCAGTGCCACAGTGTGAGCACCTCAGATCAGGTCCTCTTTTATGGGAACACCCAGAAACTTAAAACTGGCCCCTTGATCCACTCTGTCTCCATTGATAAGCAAGGGCTGGATGCCTGATCTGTTCCTTCTATAGTCCACTATAATCAGGGATGGGATTCAACCGGTGTAACAACTAGTTCGGTGAGCACACGGACGCAATGTTTTAAAAACACCCATTTTCAGCTCTGAAACTTACCTTCTACTGCAGCCCTGGTGAGTAAAACAGCTGAGGCGCGGCAATCCACTGTGCAACAAGAATCAGCTGAGCTGCCAAACACAGAAATAAAGGACAAACTAGGACAGGGACAGGTAGGTGGGCCAAATGGTCACCGGAAATACCGGTTCACCCGAAATGGTACGAACTGGTAGAATCTCACCCCTGACTATAAGCTCCTTAGTCTTATTGGTGTTAAGGACCAAGTTATTGACTCCACACCACGAAAGCAACTGGGGTCCACCTCATCTTGATAGGCAGACTGTGATGACCTGGGGCATGGCACGCAGTCAGATAATCAGTAGGAGTCCCTTTATTAGCTCCAACTTTGCCCCCAATGACCTGGTTACCTTCTGGGTTGGAGAAAAACTCTCCCAGGAACAGCCTTTGGCTGCAGAGAATCAAGTCCAAAACATGGTCAACAAAAACTGTAACTATAAGTCCAAACAAGGCAAGATGAGGTAATGTCTGGCAGGGCAAGAGAAGGAACTCCAGAAGTGAAGGAATGACAGTAATTCAACCAGGTTGGGAGGATGCCAGGAACGCAGATAACCAAAGTCAACACAAGATAAACTCCCGTTTGTTCCCAGCAGACACCACACTGAGCTTGCATCTCTTTTAAACTCTCTTCCCTGCTGTGCCCAGCCGGACTGTGCCCTTCCCCAGTTTCCTCCACAGCCAATGGAGCCACATTCCCACTCTCTGTCAGCTGTTCATCTTCCTCCTTGGATTCAGACTCTGACAGGGGCATGACACACAGAGATGAGTCCCACCACTGTTGTATCATCTACAAATTTAGTAGTAGTATTACTGGCATGTTTGGGGATGCATTTTACATTCGGGAAATCGCTGTACCATCGACGGAGGAGAGGAATGTACACCATGCCCAGCTCACAGGCAATTGGCCAGTCGGCGATACAGCATATCATGTGCACATAGAAACACAGGGGGGATACATGGAAACATCGAGTAACTAAAACTGAGCGTTTCAGACGCTTTTTAACATCATCCCATTATTATTGGATGTTGTAAAAGCCACTTCGAAGAGAGTATTTATGAAAGAACACTTTTAAAAAGAAAAAGTATTAGAATCAATTCATGAAGAATCTGGATCAAGGGCAAAATATAAAACTGCACACAAAAGAAAAGAAAAATCTTGAAGACAGCCACCAATTTAATTTATACAATGCAGACACTTTTACGAACAAGGGAATAAAAGCTCAAGATAATAGCAAATGGATTTTTGGGGGGGTGGGGAGGAAATGAACACAGAGCCACATAGGCAGGTAAAGATCATAACAGCATTAGAATAATTTGGAGATAAGAAGAACTCTGTAACACTTTTCCCTAGTTTTCTTTTGCCTTATAGATCTCCTTCTTTGAATTTTTAAGAAATTGAAATTCATTTATAGTGTTCTGATATTTCATCTTTACCCTTTCTTCCACCATAGAGAAGAAAATTACTTATCAAAAATTGATAAGCTCATTATAGATTTATTCATTTAAATCAGTGTTTCTCAAGCTCTGCGGCTTTAAGACATGTGGACTTCAGCACCCAGAATTCCCCAGCCAGCAACTGGCTGAGGAATTCTGAGAGTTGAAGTCCACATGTCTGAAAGCAGCTGAGATTGGGAAACCCTGATTTAAATGGATTGCCCACCCGACTCCAGTGGACTCCAATGGACTCTAGAAATAAACATAAAAATAGCAAAAACATTAAATCAGATGGACAATCCAGAGTAAAATGAGGTAAAATGAGTTCAGAGGTATTTCTTGAGAAAAGTACTCCACTCCTCCATTCACAATAGAATTCGCTATGCCTCCAGGGGTTGAAATTTTGGGCCTGGACAATCTGGAACTGTGCTGCCTGCAGTCCGATCTAAGCATAGTTCACAAAATTGTCTGCTATAACATAATCTTGCCTGTCAATGACTTCATCAGCTTCAATCACAATAATACACGGGCGAATAACCAATGCAAACTCAAGGTAAATCACTCCAAACTCGACTGCAGAAAATATGACTTCAGCAACAGAGTGGTCAATGCCTGGAACGCCCTAACTGATTCCATGGTTACAGCCTCAACCCCTCACAGCTTCAATCTAAAATTGTCTACCGTAAACCTCATCCCATTCCCAAGAGGTCCTTAAAGGGGGCGTGCATAAGCGCACCAGAGTGCCTACTATTTTTTTATTTTTATTTATTTGATTTGTCAATCGTTACAAGATAATAGGTATAAGTATATACATAGTTATGAATACATAAAATAGGTACATATAAAAAAAACAAAGAAAACCCAATAGGACAGGGGCGGTAGGTGCGCTTATGCACACTCCCTACAGACCACTTAGGAAAGGGGTGAGGTCAATAGTAGACAGTCTAAGGTTAAAGTTTCTGGGGTTTGGGGAAGAAACCTACTATCCAGTGGTGAGATTCAAAAAATTTTTTACTACCGGTTCTGTGGGTGTCGCTTGGTGGGTGTGGCAGAGGAAGGATTCTGTAAAATCTCCAGTCAGAGGTGGTATTTGCCAGCTCTCTAAAGTACTCAAAATTTCCACTACCGTTTCTCCAGAACTGGTCAGAACCTGCTGAATACCACTTCTGCTACTGTCCCTGTCTTACTGTCTCCATTTATCTGTATTTACTCCCTTTGTTCTTGTTTCGGTTCATACTTATAGTTGTTACCTGGTACATGTTTGACAAACGAAATAAATAAAAATAAATAAAATAAATAAATAAACATTAAAAACACTAAATCAGATGGACAATCCAGACTAAAATGAGCTTAATAAACAACAAAATCAACAGATGCCTTGGACAATTTAATAAATTTCAGCCGCAGGCCTAGGGCCCTAGCCAGATCTTAAGGACGTTCCGGGACCCTAGAGAGAAGATGCCATCCTTATTCCATTCAAGGGGACGCTGTTCCAGAGGGCAGGGGCCACAACACAGAACATTATGTTCCCTTGATCTCACAAAATGACAGCATTTAATGGAGGGGAAACTAGAGCAAACCCACTCTGCTGGAACACACTGGGTGGGTGAAATGATTGGAGACAGCAGCATCCAGATTAATTAAACTCCCCCTTTATGAAAGATGAGGTATAGTGTAAGATGTTATCTCAAATTTAAAAAGGCATAAATCACACACACACACACACACACACACACACCTCCACCCAGGTGGCTGCGCAACCAAGAAATTCAGAGTGTTACTACTTCCCTAAATTGGTGATTCTTTTAAACTCTGCCTTAAGTGTTTCAGAATCGGAGATCTCAGTTTGAGATCAGCCATGCTTCTTAAACTCAGGACTAGTAGAATCGTATTGTCCGTTCGCCCAGCTTAATCAAGAGTTAAAGGTTTTTACAGCTTGTTTGGTAAGAAGGCTAAAAACTCTTTCATGAAGGATTACATAAATCCTGAGCAAGCAGGTTTTCTTAAAGACAGGCAGATAGCAGATCCAATTCGTCACATTCTGAATGGCCTGTATTGCAAAAAAGAAAGCTCCTTTTGCTACCCAAACTATATATATATATTTAGGGTTTTTGGATCAGCTGCAATGGCTGCAATTTGATTATACTGGCAAATCATCTTCAAATGGGATCTGGGCGTATTATTAATCCATTTATTAACAAATTCATCCACAAACATATGGTACTTCTTTTGCCACCGTGCAATTAAATATTTGGAATTTTTATTTATTTATTTCGCATATGGCAAATTTTTGAAATACTGAATCATTTCCCACACTAGAGGCCAAATATAGGAAGGCCTATGAGTTACCCTTTTATTCATCCAGAGTTGTTCTGGCTAGTGAGCTGGGTGGGATAGAAATTAGCTGAATGAATGAATGAATGAATGAATGAGCATTCGCCATTGAACCTTTATGAAACTCTTAGCCACAGCCATCTTATTAGAGGTTTTTTAATTAACAATACCAAACATAAGATCAGCTTTTATACGGATTATATTGTCCTAATAGTGGTAGACCCCTATTTTAGTGTGGTTCCCACATTACAAGTGGAATTGTCCAAATCTGAGGCTGGGGCAGGCCTAAAAATAAATTCCTTAAAATCCAAACAATTGTGTTGTAAAGTTGGACTAAAGATTCTGCACAAACGTCTCAAATTCTGTGCAGCAAAGTGATTACTCGGAAGTACTTAGAAGCAGGGGTGGGATTCTACAGGTTCGCACCTATTCTCTAGAACCGGTTGTTAACATTCTAAGCAGTTCGGAGAACCACCGGTTGTTAGAAGAAATTACTGGCCTAATCCTGTAAGGAAGGCAAGAAGGAAACATTCTGGTGTTGCTTACAGAAACTGCCTCTCCGTTAACCCTTATTATATTCTTGGCAGGACTAGACTTCCTGTCTCAGTAACGTCTCTGGAGTTTTCCCCCCCTTCTTTGCTGGTACTTTGCTTGTGTGGAGTGACCATTCAAAGTTACAATGGCACTGAAAAAAGTGACTTATGACCATTTTTCACACTTACATCTGTTGCAGCATCCCAACAGTCATGAGAGGCCAGGCGAGGAGATGCATGCCTCGATGTGAGTGATATTGAGTTGGCCACGCCCAGCCAATAACATGACCACCAAGCCATGTTCACCCAGTCACATGACCACCAAGCCACACCCACCACCTAAGCCATGCTCACAGAACCGGTTGTTAAAAAATTTGAATCCCACCCCTGCTTAGATGTCTATGAAGATTCTCAATCCTCCAGGTCATGGTGGTTCCAAAAATGCTTTTCTGAAAGGCAATTTGATTTTCTTGATTTTTTTTTCTTTGAAAACTTGTTTCTCAGCCAAGGATTCCCCACTCATCAATTAGAACTTGAAGAAGCTTCTTGGATGAGAACTGAAATGTTTTCAAAGACAAAAAAATAACCAAGGAAGTTTTGGAAAAGCACCTACTCAGAAATAGGCTTTTAAAACTGATTTAGAAAGTATATCCCAACTGATGTGCAACCAGCATTCCTATTATCTTCCCTGTGCCAAATAAAGATGGGCATTGGAGTTGGGTGGACAATAAATTTAAGTCAGGGTTTCTCCACTTTGAAACTTTAAATCAGGGGTGTCCAACCTTGGCAACTTTAAGACTTGTGGACTTCAACTCCCAGAATTCCTCAGCCAGCTTTGCTGGCTGAGGAATTCTGGGAGTTGAAGTCCACAAGTCTTAAAGCTGCCAAGGTTGGACACCCCTGCTTTAAATCATGACACCTTAAAGACTTTATTTCTCCCAATGGGCTCATCCCTCTGTGATTCTTTTGTTTTTACAGGCTTTTTTATGTATTTTGCTGCTTATTGTATTTTGCATATTTTAAACAACGGAATAATGAATGCTTTGATCCATTTTTTTAAGCAACCCTATGCGCGGACTGAATCAGGCTGTGAATTGCTTCGAAACGAGAATGCCTTTCAAAAAGGAGACAAAGAAGCCATTGAGATGGAATCTTCCAGAGGCTCCCTAAACATCAGCTGTTCCTTGGTTGACCCTTGGTTTCATCCTGTGGTTGAACATGCACACGAGTAGTTCCATGCGCCATTAGACTGATGGTTTTCACAAGCTGGATTGGTTCAACGGCTGCACTAATCAGGAGGGCAGTTGGGCAAGATTTCACCTGGAACTGGGTGGTGAGCAGCTTCTCCTTCGTGAGAGCACTTGCCTCACCCTACCACTCTGTTCCTTGGAGGTTCCTTCCTTCCTTCCTCTTGAAATCAGATACCATGGGTCTTGCAAATCATTTCTTCTTTTTCTTTTTGCAATTTTGGGCAGGTTTGAGAAATGCTTTTTGCCAATCTACCGTGTTTCTCCAACAATATGGCCTCCACGAATAGGAAGGCCCAGCATGATTTCTTAGGCATGAGGTGAAATTAAGCCCCGCCCCCAAAATTTAGGCCTATCCAAACCATGCTTTTCCCCCGCCATTTCTCACATCGTTTGTTAGAATTACACGAGGTGAAGAGAAATGGGCGGGGGAAGGGCGGGGGGGGATGGGGAGAAAACTTGCCTTTAGGAGTGCCCTGCAGGTAGCCTAGGCTAGAATACCCCGATAGCCGATAGAAGCTCCCTGAAGGCAGAGTCCCCAGCCGCTTCAGGGCGTGGCGTGGCTGCCCGTGTCCCCTCACCTTTAGGGCAGTCTCTTTCGGGTGATCGAAGCTCCCAAATGCAATCACCAGCTACTTCAATCGGCCAGTAGAAGCGGCCTCGCAGCGAGGAGTGTGTGTGTGCCACGCCTCACCCGAAGCGGATGGGGACTCTGCCTTCAAGGGAGCTTCGATCGGCCGGTAGAAGCGGCCTCGGGGTGAGCGCGCATACACACTCCCCTCGCCGCGAGGCCGCTTCTATCGGCAGATGAAAGCTCCCTTGAAGGCAGAGTCCCCAGCCGCTTCAGGGCGTGGCGTGGCTGCCCGTGTCCCCTCACCTTTAGGGCAGTCTCTTTCGGGTGATCGAAGCTCCCCAAATGCAATCACCAGCTACTTCAATCGGCCAGTAGAGCGGCCTCGCAGCGAGGGGTGTGTGTGCCACGCCTCACCCCGAAGCGGATGGGGACTCTGCCTTCAAGGGAGCTTCGATCGGCCGGTGAAGCGGCCTCGGGGTGAGCGCGCATACACACTCCCCTCGCCGCGAGGCCGCTTCTATCGGCAGACGAAAGCTCCCTTGAAGGCAGAGTCCCCAGCCGCTTCAGGGCGGCGTGGCTGCCCATGTCCCTCGCCTTTAGGGCAGTCTCTTTCGGGCAATGGAAACTCCCCAAATGCAGTCACCAGCCACTTTGATCGACCGGTAGAAGCGGCCTCGGGACAAGCGCACACACACACACACACATTCCCTTCGCCACAAAGCGGCTGGGGACTCTGCCTTCAAGGGAGCTTTCGTCTGCCGATAGAAGCGGCCTCGTGGCGAGAGGAGTGTGTGTGTGTGTGCGCTCGCCTCGAGGCCGCTTCTACCAGCCGATCGAAGTGGCTGGTGACTGCATTTGGGGAGCTTCCATCACCCAAAAGAGTCTGCCCTAAAGGCGAGGGGACACGGGCAGCCACGCCTTGCCCCAAAGCGGCTGGGGACTCTGCCTTCAAGGGAGCTTTCGTCTGCCGATAGAAGCGGCCTCGCAGCGAGGTACATGCGTATGGGCCGCTCTAGGTGTGGGATGAAATTAAGTCACTCCCAAAAAGACGGCCTACCCGTTTTTTCGGGGGTCAAAAAAAAAATAAGGCCCGGCCTTATTTTGTGAGAAACACGGTAGTGGCTATTTGTTTTATTGTCTGCATCCTTGTCACACATGACAAAGAAATAGTGAGGAGCACCTGGCCACCCTCTTTCTCTTCTTCCTCTACTGCCCAGCTCAGAGGAGAATGGGACAGATTGGAAAAAAAAAGATTTGCTAGACCAATTCTTGAATACAGCTCATCCGTCTGGAACCCAAACTGCATATCGGACATTAATACATATCGGACATTAAGTCCAGAGATATTTCATAAGAAGAGTCCTCCATTCTTCTGCTCGCAACAGAATACCTTATGCCACCAGACTTGAAATTTTGGGCTTAGACAACTTAGAACTACACCGCCTTCGGTCTGACCTAAGCCAGGGGTGGGTTTTTACTGGTTCTGTCCATCTCTGTAGAACCGGTAGCTCTGAAGAGCAGCAGACATAGAACTGGTTCTATGTCTGCTGATGTTTTTGCCCACCCACCCGGGCTCTTACCTGATCTTTATTTCCTGATTTTTCAACTTCAGCTGCTGAACAAGGCACAGCTGCAGTTAAAAAAGCAGGAAAAGAGGGCTGTTTCAAAGGCTCTGCATGCAGCGTGCTGATGACGATTTACAGGCGTGCGCTCACAGTGTGCAGGGAAGCACATCATTAAATTCCCAAACCTTGAAAAACACCAAACCGGTAGTTAACCCTGTCGTATCCCACCCCTGACCTAAGTGTAGTACATAAAATTATCTGCTACAATGTCCTCCCTGTCAATGACTACTTCAGCTTCAACCACAACAACACACAAGCACACAATAGATACATACGTAAGGTATATGGGTCCAAACTTGATTGCAGGAAATACGACTTCAGCAACAGAGTGGTCAATGCCTGGAATGCACTACCTGACTCTGTGGTCTCTTCCCCAAACCCCCAAAACTTTAACCTTAGACTGTCTACCGTGGACCTCACCTCATTCCTAAGAGATCTCTAGGGGGCGTGCATAAGCACACCAAAGTGCCTACCATCCCTGTCCTAATGTCTCTCTCTTATTTGTACCCATTTCATGTACTCTTAATCGTGTTTCCAATTATATCTGTTATCTAAAACATGCTTTAGAAAATAAATAAAGAAAAAGAAAAAGAAAAGAAAACATGGTGCACGGGTGAGAATCACATCGGTGAGGACAATCACACTAACTTATAAAAATCCCGAGGGGTTGTGGGTCTGCACAATAGCCAGTGATTGTGTGAAAAGGTCTGAGATTTAGATTTCCCTGGTTTGCTAGGTCAGGCTTCAATATTTCACGCACCTGCAGAAAACTGCTTTGATTGTGTAAACCGTGGTTAAATTGGCAGGGCTATAAGCAGAGCTATAGACAACTTTATTGTGTCCTGCAGCTACAATATTGCCACATTTCCTGTGTCATCTTGAAACGCAGTGTCATTGGTTCTGTCCTTCTTGCAAAAAGCTTGGCCTGAGATAGGCACATGAGATGACATGAGTCATCTGATTTTCAATTTTCTTCGTCTTCTAAAGTTTCCATTCTCTCTCACGCACAACAACAACAACACCATCAAACAAGACAAGAAAAAAAGAAAGGCAGTTATCCAGTTCAGATGTTCAAAGAAAGAGAGGAGAGAGAGAGATGTAAATGTCTGTTGGCTACGTTCTATTAGCTAATGTTTCTTTTATTTTTCTGCTGAAATCAGCAGTCAGTTAAACGAACTTCATTACTTAATATTCCGTCTGATTTAAGACCATGTTTGATTCAAAATTTGCTTTTTTTTTTTTTTCCTGACTGAAAGCTGAAGGGGAGGCTGGACGGAGTCAGATAAAATGGGTCAGAGCGGTTTTTGGTTCTGTTTTCTTGAGCACACCACAATTTTTGTTATGAAAGCAGGATGTCGGTGGCTCATAAAAACCCAAGGCTGCTCAGAGATATTTGAGGATCTCAGTGGAATCAGGACTTTTCTGCATCTCATCTTCTTTCATTAGGTAGATGCAGGGGTGGGATTCTACAGGTTCGGACCGGTTCAGTATATGATTCTGCGCAGTTCAAAGAACCAGTAAATCGTGCCCCTGGCCGGCCGCTCCCCTTTCCATCTACTCCTCCCCTCCCTACCCAGTCAGTCCTTATCATTCATGCACAACAACGCATGCATGAGTGACATTGCTGATTGCATTCTCCCCCCACTCACCCCACCCAGTCACTCCTTACAGCAGGGGTCCCCAACCACCGGTCCGCGGACCGGTACCGGTCCGTGGAACAAGTCCTACTGGGCCGCTGGTTTGCTGGGCGCCGCCATCTTTTTTGATGAAAAAGTGCTTCGGTGAGCTTTTCTGGGTAGAAAGCCATTTCTACCTGGAAAAGCTCACCGAGCGCTGCTAAGCGCCGCCATCTTTTTTGATGAAAAAGTGCTTCCGGTGAGGTCACCGGAAGCACTTTTTCATCAAAAAAAGATGGCAGCGCCCAGCTAATGCCGGTACCAGGCCGCGCCATAAAAAAGGTTGGGGATACCAGGCCGCGGCATAAGAAAGGTTGGGGATCACTGCCTTACAGTATTTCTTTTTTTTTCTCCTCCCGACAATCAGCTGTTCTGATGATCAGCTTTTCTGGGATCCTCCTCACTGTCTTACTGCTTCACCCAGCTGCTGCACCCCTGCACTCCATTTTTTATTTTATTTTTTGCCTCCTGGGCCTCAAGGAAGTCTCCTGGGAGGAGTTTTTGCAAAAAAAACCAGGGTGGGGTGCTGGAAAAAAAGCCATGCCCACCGAGTCACATGGCCACTCCTACCTAGCCACTCCCACCTAGCCACACCCACAGAACTGGAAGTAAAAATATTTGCATCCCACCCCTGGGTAGATGCATCTATTACTCCTATAAAGGAGCAACATCATTTACCCCTCCAGTTTGAATGTCATAGAAAAGAGAGTGGCATGTCCTGTAAGTTATAAATCTAAGCAACTGTATTCACAAATTGGCACAGCCAATGGCAAAAAACCTTCACTGGACATTTGTTTCCTTGTTTATAATTTGTATCCCGCCTTTATGATTTTACCAATAATTGAAGGCGCAATTAATATTCAAAGATGCTTTTTTTTTTTTTTTTCCAAAAGGCAACTGGGCTTTGGTTTTTCTTGAAAATGTTTCCCTTCTCATCCAAGATGCTTCTTCAGTTCAGTTCTCAACTGAAGAAGCTCCTTGGGTGAGAAGTGAAATGTCTTCAAGGGAAAACGAAGGCCAGTTGCCTCTTGAAAAAAAACACCTTTGAGACAACCATGACCTGGATGATTGAGAATCTCCATAGACAATTAATATCCAAACATATCCAACACCTCTTCTGCCTACTGTTGTCCCTACAACAACCCTGTGAGACAGAGGTGGTACTCAGCAGGTTCTGACCAGTTCTGGAGAACCGGTAGTGGAAATTTTGAGTAGAACCAGCAAATACCACCTCTGACTGGAGATTTTACAGTATCCTTCCCCTGCCGTGCCCACCAAGCCATGCCCACAGAGCCAGTAGTAAAAAAAAATTTGAATCCCACCACTGTTGGGAGGTGAGTTGAGCTAAGAGATAAGGACTGGCCCAAAGTCACCCAGCCGGCTTTCATGCCTAAAGCAGAACTAGATCTCATGGCCTCTTGCTTTCTAGTTTAGTGCTCTCTGTTTTTTTTTTTATCTCCCTCTGGAACCACACTACCAGAGTCAACCAAATATTAGGACAATATAATCTGCAATTAAGTTGCAATTGCTGCAAAAGATTTAACATAAATTTGAGTATGCATTAGTTAATATATGAACATGTATGCAAGCACCGGCGTGGGTTATGAATTAGAGCCTCTTTACGATTTGCTGCATTACGCAACCTCAGCAAATGAGGATTGTATGAGAAAAGAAACAGGAAGGTAAGAGATAAAGCTAAAGACTGAAAAGCCAATTCACCCTGCCAGGGGTGAGGGGATTCAGTAAGTCTCTAAAGTAGAGGTAAGCAATGTGCAACCTTAGGTCCCGTGTGCAGCCTTAATGAGGCCGTAATCTCATTTCAAAAGTTCATTGTGAACAGTCAATACTAGCAAGAGCAATACACATTTTCTCTGGGAATCTGACATATCGGAAAGAAGAACAAAAATAATAGGATCTCAGGTAAAGAGAGATTGGGTAGATGGATCTATGTCCACCAGGGGTAACAGAATAACAGAGTTGGAAGGGACCTTGGAGGTCTTCCAGTCCAACCCCCTGCTTAGGCAGGATACTCTACACCACCACTGCAGACAAATGGTTGTCCAATCTCTTCTTAAAAACTTCCAGTGTTGGAACATTCACAACTTTTGGAGGCAAATTGTTCCACTGATCAATTGTTCTAACTATCAGGAAATTTCTCCTTAGTTCTAAGTTGTTTCTCTCCTTGATTAGTTTCTACCCATGGCTTCTTGTCCTGCCTTCTGGTGCTTTGGAGAATAGCTTGGCTCCCTCTTCTTTGGGGGCAGCCCCTGAGATATTGAAACACTGCTATCATGTCACCCCTGGTCCTTCTTTTCCCTTTTGAAAAACGGTAGATTACAATTCTCTGGGTGTCATCAATGCAAAAAAACAAGACAGCAAAATCACAGGCTGCAGATTTAGATCTGAATCGTTGCGGTGCGACAAGAAAGAGGAAGGGAGGAAGGACAGAAAAATGGGAGCTCCTTCTTAAGCATGGATCATTCATGGTTGCACATGCAAATTGGAATGGCTACCCAAAACCACAACTCAAGAAAGGAAGTCAAAGATGGTAAAGGCACACATCTCCCGGAGCAGAGGTCTTTCTAACTCAATTCTCCCCCTGCTGAACTTAAAGAGAAGGGCAAGTGCAATTGATTATTTCCTCTTGAATATTTCTACGCTACAGTACTTTTGTGGGGTGGGATAGAGTCATGTCACAGATCCAAAATAAAAGAGAGCCTTTTGCTTAAATGTGACCATTTGTATTGCAACATTTTTCAGTTGGGATTAGAGCAGGGGTAGATAGCCTTGAAGATAAGGGGCATAAATGATCATCTATATTGTTAAAAAGTACATTATTAAATGATAGGAGTAACAAAGGGGAGCGAGCTGGAGGTAAAACACAAGAAGAACGGCTGCAGAAATTGGGTATGTCCACTCTTATGAAGAAAAGGACCAGGGGCGACATGATAGCAATCTACCAATATCTAAGTGGGCAGCCACAAAACACCAACGGCAGGAGAAGAAGCAACGGATGGAAACTAACCAAGGAAAGAACCAAACTAAGACCACGAAATATCCTGACAATGGAAGATTTCTTCAGCTTTTCTCCAGAAATTGTGGGCGCTCCACCCTTGGAGATTTTAAAGAAGAAATTATACAGCTATTTGTCTGAAATGGTATAAGATCCCCTGCTTGAGCAGAGAGTTGGGATAGAACAGGGGTCTCCAACCTTGGCAACTTTAAGACTTGTGGACTTCAACTCCCAGAATTCCTCAGCCAGCTGGCTAAGAAACTCTGGGAGTTGAAGTCCACAAGTCTTAAAGTTGCCAAGGTTGGAGATCCCTGGGATAGAAGATCTCTACAGTCTTTCCAACACTGTTACTCTGGTTATAATTCAATTATAATTCCCATTTTTTTGGCTGGCCACACTATCAGAACTATTTTATTTTTCATCCCCCTTTTACATTTTAGGTTTCTAAGAAGAACAAGTAGAATTCTATTGAATTCTACTGAACAGTGCGATATTAATGCAAGATCAAGGGTTTTCAATTTAATGTATAGAATGCAAAGGCTGTGTGTTTGTGTTTATTTTCACAGTCATAATATACACTGAAGATGGCATTTAATTTCGTTGGATGAGGTGCAATGACAATAAAGTGAACTAAAGGGAGAGCACTGGGCCATTATGCTACCAAATTTTGAAAGTGTTATCACCCTTCATCCAGGGTGATGCTTTTGATACTTTAATGGGATGTGAGGGTGTGACTTCTGTGCCCTGGGACTTTCTGTACCTGAAGTTCTGCTTTCACTGCAAAACAAGAGTGTCACCATTCACATATGACTCACAACAATCTGCCCTTTGTAGGGGCTACCAATGCTTTGCCCTGAACGTAGCATTTATTTTATTACAGATAATTAACATTTCCATGGCCCTCTATTCTCAATGTTCAGAGCAGTGTATGCAGGAAAAAAAACACCAGAATATTAAAAGCAGGATCTTAATAATGTATAATGGCACTGATCAACAGGGATAGAAATCAAATTTTAATACATCCCCCCCAAAAAAACCAGAGCTTTTCCAGGGATGATCTTTTTCTTGCTGGGGAAAACAGATTGGAGAAGAGTTAATACTTATTGACAAGGGCAAGGTGCTCAAAGAAAAGTCAACAAGACATCAATGAGACAATGTGCTATGCAGTGGTGGGATTCAAAAATGTTTACTACCGGTTCTGTGGGCGTGGCTTGGTGGGCATGGCTTGGTGGGTGTGGTAGGGGAAGGATACTGCAAAATCGCCATTCCCTCCCCACCCCACTAACCTGCTTTCCAGCTCCATTCTCCTGTGCAGGGCAACCAAAGGAGACCCAGCCAATCAGCTGGGACTTGGGAGGCAGAGAATAGATGGGGGCGGGGCCAGTCAGAGGTGGCATTTGCCGGTTCTCCGAGCAACTCAAAATTTCCACTATCAGTTCTCCAGAACTGGTCAGAACCTGCTGAATATCACCTCTGGTGCTATGGCAGGGGTGTCAAACACAAGGCCCGTAATGTGGTCAGATCCGAAAATGCAAAGTGCAAAGAGGAAACATTCCAGCTGTCACGCCTGAATCTGGTTAGATGGTAGATTAGTTTATATCTGGGTTATTCATATGAATTCAGTTTGACGTACTAGGGACCTGAAGGGGGTGGAGGGAGAGCTGAGGTGGATGGAGTTCCAACCAAAACAACATAGCTGGACAATGAGTTAGCCACATTCCAACGGCTGCCTGGCCAGAGGAAGGAGGAGTGAAGTTTCCAGGCAACCATTCCACATCCCAGTTGGACAATGTGACATATTGTTTTGAAAAATTGTGAAAATCCTAGTTAAAGTGACGTGGAAAGCCAGGAAACTTTCAGTACTGGCTTTCCACCAGTTAGTGCCAAGATGGTGTAACTTAATAAACTTGTTCTTTGAGGAATTAAAATGCCTTGGAGTTTATTTTATAATGGTTGCATTTCTTGGAACCTGACACCAGCAGTTTGGGGAGTGGTGTTAAGCTGGCCACGCCCACCCAGTTGGCCACACCCAGTGAGTGGCATCAAAACGGCCATGCCCACCCAGTTGGCCACACCCACTCAGTCGGCCACGCCCACCCAGCCCTGATGCGGCCCCAATGAAATTGAGTTTGACACCCCTGTGCTATGGCATTTCCATAGATGGAGCTTCTCCAGCGATGGGACACTTTGTAGAGTCCCAAATCCTGTCTCTTAGCAGAGAGTCTCGTTCATGTCTGAATTCAGGTGGTCCTCAAACTTATAACCAAAATTGGGGATGAGAACTTATCTTGGAAGCAAGTTGGTGATTAAGTGACTAGTGCCGGATTTTATGACCTTATTGCCATGGTTGCTAAGCAAATCGCTGCAGTTCTTAAGTGAATCATGTGGTCATTAAGTGAATCCAATTTCCCCCATTTATTTTGCTTCTCGGAAGCTGGATGGGAAAGATGCAAAAGGCAATTGAATGACCCCAGGATGCTGCAAACCATCATAAAATGCATGCTGATTACCAAAGGCCCAAAATTTTGATCATTGCAACCGTGGGGAATGCTACGATGGTCATATGTATGAGGACCAGTTGTAAATCACCTTGTTTAGTGCCATTGTAGCATTGAACATTCGCTAAACAAATGGTTGAGAGCTAATTGTGAGAAATCTTGAAGATACCCGCTGCTTTAAAGGTGATAGCCAACATATTGAATTGGACCCATAATTGGTATTTACTGCATCTTGTGCACCCAATTGCACCTCTAGTGTTTATTGGCCTGAGAAATACAGTTATATTCTAATATAGAGACTCCCTAGACTAAGAGATCTGAGCAGCCAGTGAACTTGAACTGATTTAAAGAAGCATTTTGTTATTAATCCCATAGCAGAATTGACATAGGGCAGGTTTCTCTTCCAACAGGCTCGGCATGAACCTATGAAACAAGTAGACAAATATCCAGGAACTCCTGATAAGTCATTTTTATTGTAGAAAGTCTAAGATGCCATGACAGGAAAATTCCAACTATTTCCATGTATTAAGTTTAAGTTACAGAGTTCAGATCTATATGCGGTATGGATGGTGCAGCAAGCTGGATGGTCCCTCTCCAGAGAGCAGAATTTTCATCAGTTGCTTGATATGATATAAACATATCTAGCAATAACATAAGAATTCCAAAAGCCCATTTCCCAAGAATCCTCCCTTAGATCTATTCTCCTTAACCTAGAGAGAAATTGGAACAGTTAGAACAATTAATCCATGGAACGACTAGCCTCCAGAAGTTATGGGTGCTCTAGCGCCAGAGGTGGGATTCAGCAGGTTCTGACCAGTTCTGGAGAACCGGTAGCGGAAATTTTGAGTAGTTTGGAGAACCGGCAAATACCACCTCTGACTGGCCCTGCCCCCATCTCTTCTCTGCCTCTCATTGAGTCCCAGCTGATCAGCTGGGTCTTTTTTTGGTTGCCCTGCACAGGAGAAGGGAGCTGGAAAGCAGGTTAGTGGGGTGGGGAGGGAATGGGGATTTTGCAGTAACCTTCCCCTGCCACACCTACCAAACACGCCACACCTACCAAGCCACGCCCAACAAGCCACACCATGCCCACCAAGCCATGCCCACAGAACTGGTAGTAAAAAAGTTTGGTTTTTAAGATAATCATTTGTTTGAAATGGTATAGGCCAGGTCTCCTGCTTGAGCTGGGCGGGTTGGACTAGAAGACCTCCAAGGTCCCTTCCAACTCTGTTATTCTATTTCTCTCCCAAGCAACCTCCATGAACCCCCTTTAAAAATGAAAACCATACTTTTTAACAATCTAGATCTTTCAATCGTCCCCAGTTCACAAACAGAGATGAAAATGTCCCATTGTGGAATGTTCAGATGTCAAAATAACCACTTCCAAATTTTCCAAAAGTGGTTCATCATAGATATAAATTTCGTGCAGACAAGTATAATGAAGTGCAGAACTCATTTATACAAAGAACAGTCGGTTAAAAAGAATGATAGTTATCTAAAAAAATTAACATATAAGCACTTGAATAATATTTACATTAAATATACATATATAGAGAACTTTATCAGCTCATGGTCGTAACAATACATTATACTTTGTTTCTTTTTGTTTCCTTTTCTATATTTTTTTCATTTTTAAGACACTTTTATGTGTCTTGTATGCACATACGTATTTGCATTACAATTTTCTTTGTGTTTTGTTTCTTCCTTTTTTCAATATTATTTTAAAAGCGATAGAAATAAATTTTTCAAAAACCAAACCAAGAACCAATGCTGTTCCAAATGCCAATCAATATTGAAGGTTTAAGGACCAGCCAGAGGGTCACCTCATCTCTGGCTTTGGGGTTCCTTGATGAACGGTTCTGCTAAGAGAAAGGGAAGGCAGAAAGGAAGAAAATATTGTGCTGGACAATTTGCAAACTATTTCTGATGGGCGAGGTGACCAAGAAACTTAGGAAGAGTTCATTGTAGAGGCAATTCCAGGCTTTGACGCTCGATCCTAGGGACCAGTTTCTGCTTTCTGATATTTAATTCTGCAGAAGCCCAGATCTGACCATATTTGATGCAGAGGGCACAAATGCAGTTCCAACTGGAAAGGGTTGGTCATTTCTGTATTCCAATCATGTTCACGTAACTCCTTGGTTCCTCTGTAGAAAGTATGAAGGGGGGGGGAGTGTCAATTAGTTTTGATAGGTTTTTTTTTTTAATCTTTAATATTCTGGCTTTAATTAGAAAAAAAACCCACCTCTATGCAAAGGACAGTGTTGTAATGGCCCGCACTTAAATGAATTGAAAATAATTTTGAATGAAACAACAAAGGTTGGCATTTTCTCGCCAAAGAACACGTAACTGTATGATAGGCAGGGGTTAGAGTTTAGGAGAGGAATTATAATAAAAATTTGCCAGCCTGTTCATATTTGCGGTAAAAGCAATAGCTGCTAGGCCAATTTCACAGATAGAGAGTTAAGGTCAGGGGCTGGGGAAAAGCCCACATATGCTCACTGAATATGCAATGATAGAGAGGACATTTTCAGTGGGACGAAATCATGTTCAAATAGTGGCTACAATGCAATTGAAGGGGCGCCCTTTTCCCCATGCGCCCAAAAAGAGGTGTGGCTTCTATCAGGGACCACAGCCAACATCTTGATCTCCCTTGCGCACTCCTGATGTCAACCCTGAAGTTGACTGAAGTGAGGCCATTTTTAAATCTTTTTCCACTTCAGTGTTGACACATACTGGAGCTGAGCGATAGGGAGGGGAGGGGAGAATAGAGATAGCTGAGATGCTGTAGCCAAAACAAAATGCTTTCCCTTGGGATCCAAGGACATTCCTGCAAGTGTTCAAAAAAAAAAAAAAGAAAGGGCAGACTGAGGTCATCTAGCAGCTGGACTGTATGCCGATTGGACCGTGTGACTGAGGGTTTGTGGGGGAAGTGGAAAACGTTTACTTTGAATTAGGTGAAAACCGCGGGAACTTTTAGAGTCTGTTTTCACCAGATCTGTGTGTCAACTCATAAAATATTTCTATGGTCTTTTTAGAGTTGCCAATGGAAAGGGAGGGGGGAACAGTACGGCAGCTTGCAAACCAAAACTGCATTCCATAAATGTTTTCAAAGATAGTAACTAGGTGACTGTAAATTACATATGCCAGAGTTGGCTTGCTATCAGGATTCCAGCAATTGCCCTAATTAAATCATGATTCTCCAGCCAATCTTCAAAACACTTCAAAGGATTTATTAGAGGTGACATTGTGCAGGGTTGGGCTTCAAAAAATTTAGCAGCAAGTTCTCTGCCTGGTTGCTAGGTGGGCGTGGCTATGGTGGCTGTGACCTAGTCGGCTTCCTGCTCCATGGTGTGGAACCATTTTCACCCTCCCCGGGCTCTGGAGGCTTTCCTCAAGCCTCCAAGAGGGCGAAAACGGCCTCCCTGGGCTCCAGAGGTTCTCTGGAGGCCAGAAACGGGTCCATTTCCAGCCTTCCCAAGCCTCTGGGAGACCCATTTTTCACCCTTCCCGAGCCTCCATGTGGGCCCTGCACTTATCTGGGATCTAAAATGGGCCACATGGGGACTCCTGGGAGGGAAGAAGCGGGGTGGGCAGGGCCAACCAGGGTTGGGATTTGCCAAACTGGCCATAAAATTAACAACCAGTTCACCTGAACCGGGGCGAACCGGTAGCAACCCACCCTTAGATGTGTGCCAATATGATATTTCCAATAAAGCTATTCCTTGAGGACTTCACCTCCCTCTGAGTCTTGCCTGATATGAAACCCTAACACCTGACCTGTTATTAGTAACTGGGATAATTAGGATATGACTTACCATATCACATTTTATGTGAATTAAGTTAGGGTTAAGGATTTAGGTGCCACTAGACGATAAGCTGGGAGCAAACCCCACCCTTTACTAGCACTGATGATGTCATCTTGTTTGGGTAATGAGAAAGGTCTGCAAGAAAACCATGAAGCTTGAAAGAGCACCAAGGATCTCTCACTTATGTGAATCATCAAATAATGGGCATTTTTTAAGATCACTTAAAAGAGGAAAGCTTCACTGGAAATCCCAAAGGTGCTTTTTCAGGAGGCAACTGGAATTTCTTGTTTGTTTTTTTCTTTTGAAGATGCTTTGCTTCTCATCCAAGAAGCTGTCTGCAAGGATAACAGATAATAGATAATCAGAGTTGCAAGGGACCTTGTAGGTCATCTAGTCCAAGCCCAAGCAGGAGACCCTACAACCATTTCTGACAGTCTCTTCTTGAAAGTCTCAAGTGATGGCGATCCCACAACTTCCGAAGGCAATTTCTGTTCCATGGGTTGATTGTTCTCACTGTCAGAAAATTTCTCCTTATTTCCAGGTTGAATCTCTCCTTGTTCAGTTTCCATCCATTATTCCTGGAATGGAAGAAATATAAACCCTTCCATTCCCCACTACCATTCTGTCAGAGCTGAAGAAGCTTTTTAGATGAGAAGTGAAATGTCTTCAAAAGAAAAAACAACGAAGCCCAGTTGCCTCCTTAAAAAAGCACCTTTGGGACAACCATGACCTGTGGATGGCTGAGAATCTCTACAGAACATCACTAGAGATTTATAGAGATTTATAATAAAGAGATTGGGATTTATAATGTGGCATATTTGGTGGGCCCCAGGTTGAGGAAAGCTGGGTTAGGCAGGCAGAAATAATACTTGAGTCCAATTGGCCATTCTCCCCATTCCTTCCTCCTTTTTTGCTGGCCCCAGAATAAACTCATTGTCAAGCATGGTTCACTTACTCTTTTTCTTCTTCTTCTTCTTCTTCACACTTTTTTGATGGATGCAGCAATAAACAGGGAGCAGGAGGAGGAGGGTGAGAAGAAGATCTCCAACTACAATCCCAATCATGATGCCTGTATTAATATGATAACAGTCTCCATGGTTTCCTGTAGAACAGACATACGGTCAGTTGGTTTCCTTGGTTTGATACAAGTATGAAATACAGAGAAGGTGCCTTTTTATCATTTCTTGTCAAAATGACAGCAGCGTTCGGCAACCTGGGGCTAAGTCCATACCAGAGGTGATATTCAGCAGATTCTGACCAGTTCTGGAGAACCAGTAGCGGAAATTTTGAGTAGTTCGGAGAACCAGCAAATCCCACCTCTGACTGGCCCCGCCCCCATCTATTCTCTGCATCCTGAGTCCCAGATGATTGGCTGGCTGTCCTTTGGTTGCCCTGCATAGGAGAAGGGAGCTGGAAAGCAGATTAGCGGGGAGGGAATGGGGATTTTGCAGTATCCTTCCCCTGCCATGCCCACCAAGCCACGCCCACCAAGCCACACCACGCCCACCAAGCAATGCCCAGCAAGTCACGCCACGCCCACCTAGCCACGCCCACAGAACCTGTAATAATAAAAAAAATTAATCCCACCCACGGTCCACACGATCTGCCACAATTACAACACAATTTTGCAGAATATCAGACCAGGTCTCTCTGTTCCTTTCCTGCATTTCTCTGCTTGGAACAGAGAGTAGAAGGCGTTTGAAGAAATGCCCTGATCCCATATCCAGTTCTAGTCCAGGTGCAGCTTGGCCCATCCCTTGGAATCTATTCAATTGCTGAACTGATGTGAACCACTGGTGTGAGCCTACCTGACCATCGGAATCGGTTTCCCCAATTTGGCAGACCTGAAAAAGGGCTTCCAACTGAGAGGCTTCTCATCCGATCGCCAGGTTCAGAAAGTGAAACAGATTTAATTTGAAACTCTAAACCAGGGGTGTCCAACCTTGGCAACTTTAAGACTTAGTGGACTTCAACTCCCAGAATTCCTCAGCCAGCAAAGCTGGCTGAGGAATTCTGGGAGTTGAAGTCCACAAGTCTTAAAGTTGCCAAGGTTGGACACCCCTGCTCTAAACTGAAGCTTTACACTGCCTCTCCCAGATGGGTTTTTAAATGTGTATGTAAACCCACACTTCAAGTGCTTATACCCAAAACAGATCAGCTTTCTCCAAATTGATACCCTCTAGAGCAGGGGTCTCCAACCTTGGCAACTTTAAGACTTGTGGGCTTCAACTCCCATAATTCCTCAGCCAGCAAAGCTGCTGAGGAATTATGGGAGTTGAAGTCCACAAGTCTTAAAGTTTTCCAGGTTGGAGATCCCTGCTCTAGAGGCCTTTAGATTGCAATTCCAGAATTTCTAACTACCTCTGGATAGAGAAATGCTCACTTAAGATTAGGATCTGTTAAGAGTAGCAATGAGAAAAAAAGGTTGCTTACCCAGGCCCGATATATTACCTAAGAACAGCCGGATGAAGATTTTTAAAGGCCTTTTTTCCCCGCATAAAGGAGGCTACAGATAGTCATATTACAGTTTCCTCCAGCCAAAAGAAATGACACACTGACTATCAGCAAAGCAAAAGAAAGAGCTATGAGAAGATTGGAGAAAGCTGAGGAGATCTTAAAGCTAGAAAGCTTCGTGTGTTCTTCCAATGGTAAAATTGTGTTTAAGGAGATGTGCCTCAATGCGTGTGTAAACTACAAGAAAATAACCAAATGGCAAGGACAAGACATTTAGGACAATTAGAGAAGCCACAGGAACATTTCAACCTCCTGTCAAATGTCACGAAGAACAAGCTTGAAAAGAACCTGTTTTGTCCAAGACATTGTGTAAACTGCAAAACTACGCCGCCTTCGGTTTGATCTAAGTATAGTACATAAAATTATCTATTGCAATGTCCTACCTGTCAATGAATACTTCAGCTTCAACCTAAACAATACAAGAGCACACAATAGATACAAACTCAAGGTTAACTGCACCAAACTTGATTGCAGGAAATACGACTTCAGCAACAGAGTGGTCAATGTCTGGAACACTCTACCTGACTCCGTTGTTTTCTTCCCCAAACCCCAAAAACTTTAACCTTAGACTTACTATTGACCTCACCCCTTTCCTAAGAGGTCTGTAGGGGGCGTGCATAAGCGCACCAACGTGCCTACCGTCCCTGTCCTATTGTTTCTTTTTTATTTGTATCCATTTCATGTATTTATAACCATGTTTATACTTATACCTGTTATCTAATAATTGTTTGAATGAATGAATGAATGAATGAATGAATGAATGAATGAATGACTGCAAATTAGAGAGTTGGGCTCCCACTTCGGGATCTCTTCTGTTGCACCTTGAATCGGTATTCACAAACACGGACCATGTCAACAAAGAATGAAACAACAAAAATGCCTCAGCAAAGAAGAAGGGAAATGCAGCCCCCACTGCTCACGGTTTTGTCCAATTCACCTCCCACTGAAGAATATTCAGTAAAAGGTCCTGCTCCCAATTTCACCAACCATTAACAAATCAGAGACTTTTGGAGTTCAGTTTAGCTCAAACAAAAGGAAACGTCTGGAAAAAAACAGCGATGACACTGAGAGCTGACTACACAGAAACTTCACTTGAAGTTGTCTATTAATTGTACAGGAAACATCAGTTGTTGCTTTGGCATCCAGTGCAAAGATGCACAACAAGGAGGAACCTTTCTACATTTCTTCAGTTACAGCTGCATTCCTGAGAGGTCACACCATATATCTGTGATGGCGAACCTATGGCATGCATGCCAGAGGTGGCATTGCAGAGCCCTCTCAATGGGCACGCACACCATTGCCAGCTGCTCTTCTGGTTTCTGGCCAGCTGGTCTTCGCAGGCGCTGAAGTGCCGGAAAATGGCCAAAAAATCGCCCAAAAAACAGGCTGCTTTTCCAGGCCATTTTTCAGCCCTTTTTCAGGCCATTTTTTAGGCCGTTTCTCAGGCCGTTTTCAGGTGGTTTCTCAGGTGGTTTTCAGGCCTTTTTCAGTCCGTTTTCAGGCCTTTTCCAGACCGTTTTTCAGCCCTTTTTCAGGCCATTTTTCAGGCCGTTTCTCAGGTGGTTTTCAGGCCTTTTTCAGGCCATTTTTCAGGCCTTTTTTGCGCCTTCCATCCTTCTGAGGTGGATAAAATGAGGACCCAGATTGTTGGGGGCAATAAGCTGACTCTGTAAACCGCTTAGAGAGGGTTGCAAAGCACTGTTCAGCAGTATATAAGTGTAAGTGCTATTGCTATTAATGTGTTCACCTTTAACATGTGGCTGGATCAGTGGTGGGATTCAAAAAAAACGTATTACCGGTTCTATATGCATGGCTTGGTGGGCGTGGCAGGGGAAGGATATTGCAAAATCCCCATTCCCTCCCCACCCCACTAACCTGCTTTCCAGCTCCGTTCTCCTGTGCAGGGCAATCAAAGAAGACCTAGCCGATCAGCTGGGACTCAATGGTAGGCAGAGAAGAGATGGGGGCAGGGCCAGTCAGAGATGGGATTTGCCGGTTCTCCGAACTACTCAAAATTTCCACTACCGGTTCTCCAGAACTGGTCAGAACCGGCTCAATGCCACCTCTGGGCTGGATTCATTATTGTGATAAGCGAGATGTTCTTAGGTTGTGCAAATGCAGGACCTTCTAAAGTAATTAATGGCTACGTGGCAGTTCACACTTCCAAATACACAAAATTATCAGGCTATCCTGAGAAAAGATTCTTGTTCTGCCTGGACAAACAGGCAGCTTATCCAGGCCAACTGGAGTGGTGCTCTGGTACCACGCTTTGTGCATGCAAGCCAGGCCCACATGCTCAAAACTGGATGGATGCCATAACTTGCTTCCAGAGAAGCTAGAGAAGATGTGGTGGGGAGCAGTTTTGTCAGCATGCTTTGTATAACTGGGCATTTTTAATAGCCAGGCCTATCATGACAAATATTCTCCATATGTACCCATAAGGCTCCGAAACTTATTAAGTCCTTGATATGAAGCTTAGCCTACCACACAAAAAGCCATCCAGTTGAGGGATAATTCAACCAAACACAGCTGAAACAAATTTAATTTTTCACTGAAAGCATGTCCCATTCATACAAGCAGAGCTGCACTGAGCCATTTCACTGGGTTGTTTGTTTTTTTTATTTTATTTAATTTTATTTTATTTTATTTTGCTCACAAGCTTTTCTGAATCATGCGGCAGATTTAAATATTTGAAAATGAAAACGAAAGCTGGCGGCTTTGTAAAATCCAAAGGCTCTTGTTCATTGTGTACCGTGATAAACAACCCTGGAATATTTGCTTAAATGCAAATTGGGATGACTCTTCCCAATGCAGAAGTGGTAGACCCAAATGCGTATTTGCTGGGAGGCCTTGCGTGTTATTGGGTGGGAAAATGCATGGGTTTTGGAGAGCAAAGCCAGAAATAAATGGGGCTGTTTCGTATGCATGGTTAAACTGGCTGCTCTTTCACTACTCATGAATCATTTGCTAAAAAAAAAATATCATTTTAAAAAAAACAAACAGTTCCACTTGCATGCCTCACCTGGTCCCTCGGCAACACTGAATCCTGCAAAGAAAGGAAACAACAGCTCAGTTACAAACAGTGCTCTGCATTTTTTAAAAAAATCAGTTTTCTTCAATCTAGTTGCTTCCCTTGCAATATTTCCCACTGCAAAGCTGGAGAGGCTACCAGGGATGGGAATTGTAGTCCAAGCTGTTTGGAGGGCAAAGGTTAGATGGTTGAGTTAGAAAGTTTGCATTTGGGGAAGTGGAATTATGGGAGAACCCCAGGTTGAAGTCAACCGACTGAATCAGCGCACTTTCTGCTGTTGAGTGTTTGCTTTGGATATCCAACTGCACTGCATTTTGTAATATATAACAGAGGCGATGATTAGAAAATAGAAAAAGGAACCGTTTAAAAGGCAGAAATAATTTTAGGAATGCATATTTTAGAGGAGTCATCATTAGAGAGCAACTTTGTTTAAAAGTGGATGTTATAATTTTGGTTGAAAGATGCCCCCTAATATTGAAGTGCTTCTTTTAAAGTGAATACAGGAACTGAATGAAATAGAGTTATTAATGGACACATGCCAAGCTGCTATATGATGCTCTGAATCACACACAAGGCTCTGAATCACACAACAAAAAACATTTAGAAATTCACATTTATTATTACAAATTGTGATATAATCTCTAGGAGTCCAAAGTCTCATTATGGATTTTCTCCCCTCTTAAAAAAAAAAAAAAAACTACTATTGTACAACCCTACCAATGTTTTGAGCAGACTTCCTCAAACTATGAAAAAAAAAATTGTCCTGCGAATTCTGGGTGAATTTGGGGAGTTGCAAAAAGTGTGGGGTGTGCACTGTATTGTAAGTGGCTATTGCAATTTTTTTAATGCTTTTAATTAGGGGACAAACAGAGCGGCATGGTGGCCTAGTGGAGAAAACACTCGCCTCCCATTTGGAAGGCTGAGAGTTCAATCCTAGGCAGATGTTTCTCTCCTAGGGTGCAAAGAAAAAAAAAATCTGCTGCAAACTTCGTGTGGCGTCAGGAAGGGCATCTGGCTGGTAAATGTTGAGCTCCATCCAATCACTTCAACTCTACCCAGAATCTATCTATCTATCTATCTATCTATCTATCTATCTATCTATCTATCTATCTATCTATCTATCTTTGAAATACCACTCACGCATCATCACAAAATCTCCAGAACCATAAAGCCTACAAACTTGAAATTTGGCACGTATGTTCCTCTTGGCTTCTAAGTACTCACTAAGAAAGGATTTTTCCAAATGACCATCAGAGCATTAGTATTACGTATATTATAAATAACACACTCTGATGCTAAGGAGTTCTACTCCCCCTCCCCACCTGGAAAGAAATCTGTTTCAAATGCAAAACACAAGCAGAGGAGAGGAGTTTTGGTTTCAGTTTCACAGCACCAAGCAACTTTAGCACAGAACAGTTGAGCTAAGCCACGCCCAGGCTCCTTGCTGTCTCCTTCTTGCTCACACACCAAATACTGTTTCACTTTCCAAACAGCCCTCAACTCTCTCACACACTGACAGGATGCTAGCCAGGTGAATACCCATGGATACTGGTAGGCAGAGGCACATTTGTCCCCTTATTTTCCTCCCCTAAAACTAAGCCTGATCACATAGTTTCATAGCGAAACATGGGTATAGAGCTAGCTAATAGATAAGGGTCATAAAAAAATAGAGGAGAAACTAAAGTAGTGCCATCGAATAAGTAGTGCCATCGAATAAATAAATAGAGAAACTAAAGTGGTGCCATCGAATAAAAGAGCATATATATTTCTCAAGAGATGGCAGCCTTTAGAAAACGTTGTGTCCAAAATCTAAGCAAAGTACAGCTGAGTTTGTTCTTGGAAAGGAGACCACCTGGAGATCTAAGGACTATAAAAGTGTAGAGAGCAGACAGAATGGACTTGTAGGACAGAAGGAAGAGCTGCTATCAGAGCAATGGTCAGATAAGAGTGGATTGAACCAAAGGCAAGAAAGTAACTTTAGAAACCACCTCAGATAAGTCACTCCTTAGTTCACACAAGGCTAAAGTAGAAGGAGCACATTTTGACATGCAAGATTCTGTATTGTTTCAATAAAAGTAATACTGAGTTTTAGGGCATTGGTTTCTTAGTCTGGTCTACCTGGTAGAATTAACAAAAGCAGGCTGGGTAAGCAGTGGTAAATCATATCCATATTGTGAGCAAAACACAGGGAAGAATTATAAAGTCTTAACAACCTGCTAAATGGCAGCACCTCAAGACATTTGGCTGACCTTGAAAATAGCTAAGTGAAGGCTAATTAGTTACTCCTTGAGTGGAAACCTGTTAGCTTTTCGAGGTAGTTCAGACAGGAAGCATAACCATGAATACTAACCCTGTCTTCATTGTAAAGGTAAAAGTAGCCCCTGTGGGTTTTACTCCGCTAGTTCTTTGCTGACTATAGGGGGCAGTGTTCACCTCCATTTCAAGGCCACTGAGCCAGCACCATCCAAAGACATTTCCATGGTCATGTGGCCAGCATGACATCACGGAGCGCTGTTACTTTCCCACTGAAGTGGTACCTATTTATCCATTCGCATTTGCATGCTGTCGAACTGCTAGGTTGACAGGAGCTGGGATGAAGACGGGAGCTCACCCTGTGACACTCGGATCTCACACCTGGGCTGCCAGATTTTCCAGCATCTTAACCACTCAGCCACCACACACACACACACACCCCACCGCTCTTTATTGTAAGGATACATTAATGGAATCTTGCACGATTGAAACTTGAAAGTATTTTTTCAAAAAACCCTTTCTTTTTGCCTTTATATTCTCTGGAAAACTAGGGAGTGCCCCTTCTGGAAAAAAAAAAAAAAAGCCCACGCCTTCTCTGCTTCTTTGGGCTGAGACATATTTTGCACCACGGTGGCCTAGTCTGGGGGTAGCCAACCTGTTCTGGACCTCAGGGACCACCAAACTCATCATTTTAAATCCCGTGGACCAGAGACCCTGGGAAAATCCCCCAAAAAGTCTGCAGGAAAATTCCCCACCCCATTTTCCTACCGATCGATCATTCTTTATTTGGGATCGCAGGATACCATCTCTAGCTCTGTTCTCAGGGGGAGGGAGAGAGAGGGAGGGAGGGAGGGAGGGAGAGGGGGGAGAGACTTTTAGCTTCATGCAAGGAAAGCAGCAGAAGCAGCAGAAGTCTTTCTTTCTCTCCCCCAAACTCCACCAGAAATGAGTCTTTGTGAGACTTGTTGCGCCGGTGCAGCCTCTTGGAGCAGGAGGCCTTGCAGGGTCCCAAAGACTCATTTCTGGTGGAGTTTGGGGGAGAGAAAGAAAGACCTTTGCTGCTTTCCTTGTGTGCAGCCAAAAGCAGAAGAAAGAGGCGGAAAGAAGCAACCTGGTGGCCAGGCGAGGTGCATGGGGCAAGTTCCCCCCCTCTGCCCCTTTCCTCCTCCCCTCACTACCTCGTGTTGTTCGCAATGCAAGGGATGCAAGCCTTGTGTTCCTGCCGGCCATGTGGGTGGCACAGCCTTATGTTCCCGTGCAGCCTGGATTAATTGCTTTGAGGGAGACATTTCTCTGTGGACCACCAAAATTTTCTCGCGGACAACCAGTGGTCCCCAGCCCAATGGTTGGTGACCACTGGCCTAGTCTACCAGCCTACCCTCCTGTCTCCCAAGGCAGTTCCCACCTACCATCACCTACCATTAAATTAGATCAGGAAATTTTAAAAAAAATATCTCAGAAAAGGCATTCCAAACTCAATTTCATGCAGTGGTTAAGAGAAACGCATGGCTGCTTCCATGCAGACACCCAAGAGTTCAGCTTGTCTTGCCCGTTTTTATTGCCATTTGATGAACGGGAAAGCTTTAATGTGAAGTATTAAAGATGAGGGTTTATGGCTGGCAAAGCATGCTAAAGCTTTGAAATGAGAAGCGGAGTTGCCTATATTCTCTACTGAACTTTGCTAAGACTAAGGGGAGGGGGAGAAGTTTGTGGTTATGGTATACACCCCTGCAGATAAATTCATACTACTAGTTCCTCTTGCACGCCTCCCCCTGCTTTTCCTGCCCCCAGATACTTGCATAAGGCTGCCAGCATTTTCGGTTCCTCTGAGCCTCATTCAAGCTTTCTCTCTTTCTTTCTGCCCTCTGAAAAAAACAGGAGATACCCCCCTCCCCTTCTTTCAAGCTAAATCAGGGGTTTGCACAAACTGTGCCCACAAACACATCAACACTGCTGCCACGTAGAATAGCATTCCAGAGGGTTCAGGGTGTGTTTGCATGCACTGGCTGGAGAAAATTAGCAGTAATTAGGAATAAAGGACTTAAGAGCAAGTGAAATGCTCAGAAAAGGGCCAATCAGGCTTTGAATACCCATTTACTCACTTGTGTAAAAAAAAAAAAAAAAAACGATCTGGGCAACGTGATCTGGCCAAGCTCCCCCTGCTCAGCCTCCCACATGAGGTTGGCACGTGGAGCCAATGAGGGAGCATTGTGAGGTCCCTAAAGACCACGTAGAATGCAATTATTTATAATACTTCCAGATTACAGAGAGCCAAAGGGGAGAAAGGGACACACGAAGAAAGCTGAAAGAATTGCAAATTGGCTGGAGTCAACTGAGAAGATAATGGTCCACCTGGGACTTGCTGGCCCAGATGTTGTGTGAAATTGAAGTCCGAGCGTTCCCCAGCCAGTGCGGTTATTACTAAGAATTCTGCAAGGTGATATCTACTCAGTTGTGGCTCACCAAGTGGAAAGCTGACTTAGGCAATTATAAAGTTGATTGCCCTTGATCTTAGGATGCGTGACTTTGTTCACCTCAAAATGGGGTGAGCCAATCCTAAGGGGCAGATGACCCCTCCTGATAGAATAAGAGAGTTGGGAGGGACCTTGGAGGTCTTCTAGTCCAACCCTCTGCCTAGGCAGGAAACCCTATACCATTTCAGACAAACGGTTATCCAACCTTTTCTTAAAAACTTCCAGTGTTGGAGCATTTACAACTTCTGGAGGCAAGTTGTTCCACTGATTAATTGTTCTCACTGTCAGGAAATTCCTCCTTAGTTCTAAGTTGCTTCTCTCCTTGATTAGTTTCCACCTGTTGCTTCTTGTCCTGCCTTCAGGTGCATTGGAGAATAGCTTGGCTCCCTCTTCTTTGTGGTAGCCAGATATTTTCCTTTACTGAACTGTGATCGTGTGAACTGTGCCTAGAAATCCTTCGCTGATGCTGCCACAAGCCATAAAAGGTTGGGTTGAGATTTGAACAAGTGGGTTTTCTTATGCTTTTAGCTATCTCTCCACTGAGATCCCATGCAAGCGTATTGATGAAGCAGCTTCCCCTTCACCTCACCAATATCCTAAATAGATGGGAAGCCACCCTTCTCCCAACATCAGACCTAATTCTTTTGCTGAATATTGACACCTTACATCGAATGCACAAGAATTAACAGCTCAGTATTACATTCAGAAGTTAATAACGTACATAAATAGAAACATATATACGTTTATTAGGTTGACCATATGCCAGGTATTTGCAGTGATGATTACAAGGAGCATATGGCTGAGGATTATTCTGTCTTTTATCATTCTAGATTATTTAAAAAAGGCACATTCTGAAGACAGGTTGGAATGCTAGCACCATAAGCAGCTCTCTTACATTACACCGAACCAGATTGTACTCATTATTCTATTGAAAAGAAATAAATTGTTCTATGATTAGCAGCAGGAAGACACAAAACTAATATCAGTAATTCTGGGTGGTTGCTGGAAGCTCAGCTTTTTATAACCACCAAGATCCCCCCCTCCATATGGACAATATAGGTCCATATAGGTCCTCTCCTGTAAGGTAAAGGTAAAGGTTCTCCTCGCACATACATGGTAGTCATTTCCGGCTCTAGGGGGCAGTGCTCATCTATGTTTCTAAGCTGAAGAGCCCCAGCACTGTCCGAAGATGTCTCCGTGGTCATGTGGCCGGCATGACTAAATGCTGAAGGTGCACGGAACGCTGTTACCTTCCCACCAAAGTGGTCCCTATTTTTCTACTTGCATTTTTCAAACTGCTAGACTGGCAGAAGCTGGGAAAAGTAACGGGAGCTCACTCCATTACACAGTGCTAGGGATTCGAACAGCCGAACTGCCGACCTTTCTGATCCACAAGCTCAGCGTCTTAGCCACTGAGCCACTGCGTCCTCTCCTATATACACCTCTTTTCTTCCTCTGAGAAAACATTTTACGAAGGATCTTTTCAGGAGACAGACCCAGTGGTTCAGAATTGTTTATGAAGTCCATAATGTCTGTTCCCCCTCTTTTATTTGATTGTTACTCTAAACTAAAGCAACTCAGCTTTGAATCTTATGTTCAGTAGGGTCATCTTCCAGAGCTAGATATCCTAAGGTTCATGCATCATAATGGATACATTGAAATGCTGTGGTGTTCCTCAATGTGTTCAGGCCAATGTGTTCAGGCCATCATATTAAGTCAAGTGTTCCGAAATTATGAGTTTCAGAAAGGGTCATGACCAAATTAGAGGAAAGAGTCCATTTTTTTTAATTTTTTTAAAAAAAAGAATGAATCAGTTTGCACAGGCGGAATGAGAATACTATCAAAACTGCCTCCTCCCTTTGTCTTTCAAAGTACCAGCGGACACTTGTCATAGTGAAACATTTCTGATAGAGATAAAATATATATATATATGATTAATAGGAAGTGGTATATTTAGTTTTTGCCTGAACAGAATCCCAAGAAAAGGGCTTGTTTTATTTATGAAGGGTCACACAAATTCAACATACAAGGGTTGGGTTATTGTGTACGTACATAGTCTGTGATGTGAAGCTAGCCATTATCTGGTAGAAGCATTAGTGCCTCTATATCAGTGAAGACAATAGACACCCAGGGAACTTCACAACTAATGATAACCTTCATATGACCTTCACATGGAGATCAACATATTACTTGGACTAAGTTCACTGTAGCACTCTAGATAGATAAGATTTCTGCTGAATCTTCTTTGGCCTAAAAGTTGGTTTCACAACCACACACTTCACCTAGTTACTGCTGAACCCATGCTTTGGGTTTGCACAGTTACATTGAACCAGTAACTAATCATATAACCCTTATACATTCAACACAACCCCATGTAAGAGCTATCCAAGCTTGGTACATTATGTTTGCAACTGATATGGTTCAGTACTTTGTGTGTGAATACAGTGACTGTAACTAACAAAGAATCAGCAAAAGAAACCGCATTACTCCAGCAAGTAAAATTTAGCCTCCATAGACTAGATAGATCAATCTCTAAAGCACTAATTGAAGTCTTATTGCATTCTGTTTCCCCCAGAGCTTTCTAATTCATTGGATGTGATTCCCAGAATTTGCTAGACTACATTCCCTATGGTCATCATCTGGTTTGGATATTAAGCTTGAGTGATGAGATTTGTAGTCCAACATTTGGAGGCTCGATATGGGGAGCCAATGCAGAGCTGCTTGTGATCCAGTGTGAAAGATTTGGAATAAAAAGATATAGCCAACCGAAGAGCTGCCACCCCAGTTAAACGAGTCCGTCTATTTCACATTATGTGGCAGGGGTCTCCAACCTTGGCAACTTTAAGACTTGTGGACTTCAACTCCCAGAGTTCCTCAGCCAGTTTAGCTGGCTGAGGAACTCTGGGAGTTGAAGTCCACAAGTCTTAAAGTTGCCAAGGTTGGAGACCCCTGTGCTAGAGGCTGACACTGGGGAGCCAGTCCTTCCCCCACACTCCTCAACAAAGCCCACGAAAGTGGAAAGAGGATTCAGCTGGAAAGATCTATAACAGCCTCCTTCCAACTTGGAGGGAGAGAGATTGAAAAAGCAAGCCCACTATTGTCTAGATAGGGTGAAGATCATAGGCCCAACTCATCTAGAAGATCCCAGGTTGAAGTGGCTCTTCTATTGTCATGGGGGTGGCACCCTGGACTGAAGATAAACCCTGGTAGAGAAGACACCAGACTAGAAACCAAGAGTTTGTGAGTTTTAGTCCCATCTTAGGCAAGGAAGGCAGCTGACTTACTGGGCCCATCACCCAGAGACCGTGAGTTCTAGTCCCACCTAAGGCATGAAAGCCAGTTGGGTGACTTTGGGCCAGTCACTCTCTCTCTCTCCCAGCCAAGCCCACCTCACATGGTTTGTCATCATGGGGACAACAAGGAGGAGGAAGGAATATGAGCTATGTTTGCTGTCTTGAATTATCTCTAAAAACAATAGAGTTAGAAATCTAAATGCAAAACATCAGAATCCCCAGATTTACTCACCGGCTCTTGAGAAAAACCATTAAAAATACACTCACCAGTCAAGAGGCAGAATATGGACACAGCAAAGCTCCACATGGTTTTTCCCTAGCCAGGTTTCTCAATGAAGCAAACCAATATAAGGACCTTCCAAAAAAATACTTGCTTCCTCCCACTCCGTCAGCAGGATGTGGGATGGCATCTGGAGTCATATGTCATCTGGACCAAGTTGAGACGTTTAACCTCCGAAGTTGCATCCCATTGACTTCCTCAAAACCCTGGAGCTTTACTTCCTGCTAGTTTCCATGTATTTGAACCCTCGTGCCCGAAGAAGGAGGTCTACTTTGCAATAGACTGAGAAAACATTGCGAAGGATGGCCAGTGGGGCCCACCAACTCAGGGCCTGTGGTTTTTTTTCACTGCAGCTAGACTTGCACACATCAGCAAGTTGTGGTATTTATTCCATGCTGCAGTGGAGTTTGTCTTCTGCTTTGTAGGATTTTTAAGTTGCTGGGGAAGGCAAAGAAGCAAGGCAAGCGGATTTTATTTCTGGTCAACTGGCAGCCCTGCCTGTGAATAAAGAAGACGTATTAGTAGTCCAGGACTGTTTTGGATAACTGCACCATCTTATGCTATAGGACAGAACTGAAATTTTGGTCCAGAGATTCTAAACTGAGGATTTCCCCCCCGCCCCCCAAAGTATCTATGATGAGATCTGGAGTAGGTTTAATTAAGAGCAGCCACTCCTGAGCCAGATACAACATGTAGTTCACTGGTTAGAGAGAAAGAAAAAAACAAATTAGAAATCCAGTAACTCAAACTGTAAAAGAGTTACGATCAATAAGAGTGCAAAAGAGAACAAATTTATCTCTATAGCGCTGCTCACACATTATCTGTGAAATGGTTCACAGAAGTTGGAGTAAACAGGCGAAGTTTATTGTTCATACCAACTTGAAACTTCAGTTTAAATGACCAGCCTCAGAGAGTTAAACAACACTTTGAATACTGCATCCAATTTTGGCCAACATGTTATAAAAAAAGAATGCAGAAAAGAGCAACAAAGATGGTTAGAGTATTGGAGGCTAAAACATATGAAAAATGGTTGCAGGAAGTGCATTTGTCTAGTCTAGTGGAAAGAAAGACCAGGGCAGACCTGGATAGCAGTGTTCCAATATCTCAGGGGCTGCCATAAAGACGAGGGAGTCAATCTATTCTCCAAAGGACCAGAAGACAAGACAAGAAGCAATGGGTGGAAACTAATGAAGGGGAGAAGCAACCTAGAATGAAGGAGAAATTTCCTAACAGTGAGAACAATTAACCAGTAGAATGACTTGACCCGTCGCTGGAGGCTTTTAAGAAGAGATTAGACAATCATTTGTCTGAAATGATACAGGGTTTCCTATCTGAGCAGGCGGTTGGATTTGAAGACCTCCAACGTCCCTCTGTTATTCCATTATTTGGTTTCTTTTAAACCCAAGCAAGCTACCTTAAAGTGGGTACAAACCGGAGGAGCTATCTAGGCCAATTCACTACACGGAAGAACTGTCCATTGGATGGGACCTCTTTTGGTTCAAAGCACCGATGGGGAGGATCTATTCACTGCTCTGCTTCAAAGAACCTGAAGGCCAGGAAAGTCCACTCCGATGATGCATTTGACACCCAGACCAAGATTCACTGAAAAGAAAAGAATTACTTCTTCCCCGAATTTGGGAGGTCAAAAAGGTGAGGGGGGGAAAGACTATCAAGTTTCTGTTTCCAAGAATTTGGGAGGTCAAAGAGGTGAGCAAAAAAAAAAAAAAAAATAGACTAGCAAGTTTCTGTTTCCAAACCGAATGGTCCTGTTCCTGCTTTCGTGTTCCCTCTGCCCAATCTCTTTGCAACAGTTTGGTGACTGCACAGCACTTCCTACATTTGACGTTGCATCATTCCCCTCCCCCCCCCCCCGCTCTGTGCCCCCACAGTCACAATGTGAGAGACCACCAGATGCACACACTCACCACTCCCATTTCTTATTCATCTTCTCACCAGTGACACATCACTTCCCTCTGTTTTCTGCATGCGCTATAATTATCCCTCATATAAAATTTGGCTGATTTAAGTTAGAGGGCCAGTCCCTCGGTCCAAAAGCTATTTGCACAGCAGGCAATGATAATCCAGGGCACTTTGCTGTGTTGAGGCAGAGAGACTAAACTCTGCCGCTGTTCCTCCTTGCGAAAATGCATGCTCTTCTAAGGCTAATCCCGTTTTCTTGGAACCAAGTTAAGCAATCTCACCGGTACCTTTTTCCCTCGCCCTGTCTATAAAAATGCATCGCCGGAATAATGAAATAATTCCCCATTTGCTGTGTTCTCTTATCATACTCAACCTCCACTGCATGAGATAACACCGAATCCCGCCTCACAGTCTGGGCAGCCATTTAAAAAAAACCCAAGTCTGTTCAACTGGCTATTGTTAAAACCACAGATAGAGGAGAATCAGAACCAGCATAAACAGTCCGAGCTACACAACTCAGATGGAAGCGGTAGCCAACTCGGGTTTCCAAAACCGAGTAGAAGTTAGCGCTACTCTCTGTTTGGATTTTCTGCAAACACCTCAGGCCCTACATATGCAGAGACATTTACGGTTAATGAAAACAGCATGAAGCTCGCAGTTCTCCAGCATATATAACAACAGGGCTGTTTTCCTGCCCTTGCCAAGAGAGAACACTGTGGCAGGAGCCTTCTTCTGCAACCTTCAACCAACGGTGGTCCCCAACCTTTTTCAACGTGGCCACCAGCGATCTCTCGCAGTTGTTACCAAATTGAAATGTCGACCGTGACAGCAGAGAAAAATTATTCAGGGCACAACCAGAGATGGATCAGGTTCATATATTTAAGTTCAATTAACTGCCAACGTTATGGAAATGAAACCGATCCAAGTTTAGCTTTTGTCCTTGTCTCGCTCACTACTTCTTTTTCTTTCTTTCTTTCTTTTCTTTTCTTTTTTTTTGGAGGGCAGAATTTCTGGCCCTCTTCGCCGAGGCCAAATATGGCTCTCAGCCCAGAAATATATTTTTTTTAAAAAAAGTTGTGCATCCGTATTCTAGAGAAATCCATCAAGAATACTGTTTGGAAGAGCTGTGCAGACTATCTGCCATCTGTCTCCATGAGGCATTTTGCTTTGGCAGACGTGTCTTCTCCCTCTCGCCAAGGAACGAGGTTAATCTATCTCAATTGGATGCTCAACTTTTCACTAGCACAGGGTTTTCCAACTTTGGCAATTGGAAGATATATGGACTTCAACTCCCAGAATTCCCCAGCCAGCAGGGAATTCCGGGAGTTGAAGTCCACATATCTTGTTTTTGATTCAGAAACCATTTTTCACAAGAGACTACTCCCATTCACAAAGGGCCTTTCCCCCATTTGAATCTCACCAAGACACAAACAGACCTTGGCAACCGTTTACCTCAGTTCTGTTTCTAGTTTGTCTCCATCTCATCCCCCATCTTTAGCAGGGGTCTCCAACCTTGGCCACTTGAAGCCTGGAGGACTTCAACTCCCAGAATTCCCCAGCCAGTAGGGAATTCCAGGAGTTGAAGTCCACATATCTTGTTTTTGATTCAGAAACCCTTTTTCACAAGAGACTACTCCCATTCACAAAGGGCCTTTCCCCCATTTGAATCTCACCAAGACACAAACAGACCTTGGCAACCATTTACCTCAGTTCTGTTTCTAGTTTGTCTCCATCTCATCCCCCATCTTTATCTATACTGCAGGGTCTTCATCTGCATTGAGCCTTCAACTCCGATGGAAGTCCTCCAGGCTTCAAGTGGCCAAGGTTGGAGACCCCTGATCTATAGCATGAAGCATGTTTGATGGAGGAATGAAGATGCTGGCCTGAAAATCAGGAGACAGTGAGTTCTAGTTCTCCCTACAAGGCTAGATGTGGGACTTTGGGCCGACCATTTTCCCTCAGCCCAATCCATTGCACAGAGGAAAAACAGGAAGCAAGAACACTATATACAACGCTTTGATTGCATAAAGTAAATGTTATAATAAATAACATTTAAATGGTATAAAGAGGGTCAGATGCAGGCCTTTAACACAGTGATCCCCAACCTTTTTTATGCCGCGGCCCGGTACCGGCATCAGCTGGGCGCCGTGGTCCGGTACCGGCATCAGCTGGGCGCCGCCATCTTTTTTTTGATGAAAAAGTGCTTCCGGTGACCTCACCGGAAGCACTTTTTCATCAAAAAAAGATGGCGGCGCCAGCACTTCCGGTGAGCTTTTCCGGGTAGAAAGCCATTTCTACCTGGAAAAGCTCACCGAAGCGCAGCGCCACCATCTTTTGATGAAAAAGTGCTTCCGTGAGCTTTCTACCCGAAAAGCTCACCGGAAGCACTTTTTCATCAAAAAAGATGGCGGCGCCAGCAACCAGCGCCCGGTAGGACTTGTTCCGTGGACCGGTCCGTCCGGACCGGTGGTTGGGGACCCCTGCTTTAACAGCAGCCCATGTTCTGTTTCTGTGGCCTATTATGTCACTGATGATTTAGAATACCATTCCTTGCTAGGTGCCAAAGCTGGATCAAATTGTGGGAAAGGAGAAAGGAGTATTGTTTTTACAGAAATTGTAGAAGGACATAAGGAATATACTACGTACTTATCTAACGTCATACATGTTGTTTAAACCTGAAGTTGGATGTAGGAATAAAGGAATGAAAGCGCACCCTGTTAGGACCAAAACTGGATTTAACTAGAATTTAATGACGTGGTGATTGACTTAGAGACATCCCCCAGAAACTAATAGTTATTCGAGATAAATTGTAAATAAGGAGCAGGGAAAAAATATTCATTTTAGGCACCTTGGGTGGATTGTGAGGACCTGAGTACTCAGCCAATGAGGAAAAGGTGGGAGGTAAACCTGCGACAGTGAAAGGGAATATAAAGAAAGTATATTGATGGCTTAAGGTGTGTCCACTGTACCTGTGTGTGCCTGGTGCACCCTCTTTGCAAAGTAGTCTATAAAATTACCATTGTTTTATTTTATAAGTTTTGACTTGTAGTCATTTACAAGCCACGGTGAGCCACAGTGGCGCAGTGGTTAGAGCGCAGTACTGCAGGCTACTTCTGCTGCCTGCCAGCTGCCTGCAATTTGGCAGTTCAAATCTCACTGGGCTCAAGATTAACTCAGCCTTCCATCCTTCTGAGGTGGGTAAAAGGAGGACTCAGGTTGTTTGGGGCCATAGGCTGACTCTGTAAACCACTTAAAGAGGGCTGTAAAGCACTGTGAAGTGGTATATAAATCTAAGTGCTATTGCTATTTCAGAACTAGACAACGAATCCCATCAACAACTGAAGGATCCTTACTAGAAGATATTTTCATATAAACTTCTAAAGAAATTCACCAGATTCTGCTTCATTGCAGTCAGAGACAAGCAAGGCAGGGGGGGAGCATAAAATAAATAAATCAAGATGTTGAGTGGAACCCAGGTTCTGTTTCATTTTTTTTTTTGCCTCTGACACCGAATACACGGCACGTTTTTCAAGATCCAAACCATTCGGATTGCAAGATGCACATGTGTTCATACATGCCTCGGTACATGGGAAAGGTAGTACAGTGTTTACATCTCTTTGGGACCTAAAGGTTTGTATGTGGTAGTTTCTAAAGAATATTCTCACTGAAAGGTCATGAAAAACAGTGGCTAAACTCTCAGATGGTTATGTACAATCCAAAATTGTTCAAAAAAAACAAGAATGATTAATTTGCCATAGCAGCCACTGGGGATCGTTCTGTCTTTCTTGATATGATAATGCAAAACTTTAGAAGTTACTTTCCCTGGGGCAAAATAATGCATAGGAAAAGTCCCACCTTTCCAAGAAACTGAGAAGGCGAGTTCTTTTTTTCATGCTCAACAGCATCATAAATTCTTACACATTAATAACATCAGCAGTGACATTAAAAGTTTTAGAAACAGCATAAGTAGCACTTTTCTAGCCTCTAAGGCAGTCTTTCTTAACCTCAGACCCTTTAAAGCAGGGGTGTCCAACCTTGGCAACTTTAAGACTTGTGGACTTCAACTCCCAGAATTCCTCAGCCAGCTTTGCTGGCTGAGGAATTCTGGGAGTTGAAGTCCACAAGTCTTAAAGTTGCCAAGGTTGGACACCCCTGCTTTAAACTGTGTGGACTTCCACTCCCAGAATTCCCCAGCTGGGAGTTGGAGTCCACACATCTTAAAGGGGCTGAGGTTGAGAAACACAGCTCCAAGAGGTTTCAATCTACATGTTTGCATAGAAATCCTAATTGTGTTTGGGGATAAGGATACTTACTCACTGGAGCATCAAACATTTTTCCTGTCCTTCTATCTCTCTCTATAAAAGCGAAATACCATTCAGGCATCATCACAAAATCTCCAAAACCATAAAGCCTACAAACCTGAAAATTGGCCCGCATGTTCCTCTTGGCTTCTAGGTGCTCACTGAGAAAGGATTTTTCAAAATGACCATCAGAGCATTAGTATTTTGTATATATTATTATTAACATGCTCTGATGCTAAGGAGTTCTTCTCCCCCTCCCCACCTGAAAAGAAATCTGTTCCAAATGCAAAACACAAGCAGAGGAGTTTCAGTTTCAGTTTTAGTTTTAATTTCACAGCAGCAACCAGCTTTAGTACAGAACAGTTGAGCTAAGCCACACCCAGGCTCCTTGCTGTCTCCTTGCTGTCTCCTTGCTCCCACAGCAAATACTGTTTCAGTTTCCTCAGCTCTCTCGCACACTGACAGGACGCTAGCCAGATGAATACCAATGGATGCTGGTAGGCAGAGGCAGAACTCTTTCCCCTTATTTTCCTCCCCAAAAACTAAGTCCGACTACATAGTTTCATAGCGAAGCACAGGCATAGAGCTGTGGATAAGGGTCATAAAAAATAGAGGACAAACTAAGGTAGCCTGGATGGTGCCATCAAATAAAACAGCATATCTATTTTTCAAGAGGTGGCAGCCTTTAGAAAACGTTACGTCCAAAATATAGAGCCAGTGTTAGATATAACCAACCACACCTAACCACAAGTCTCTCTCTTTCTTTCTTTCCTTTTTTTTAGACTGACTTGGATCTATAGACGTAATTCCCCTTTCTTTGATCCCTATATTTCTCTGATTCTAGAGAAACCTTACATGTTTGTGACAAGAAAGAAAATTAATTATCATGAAACACAATGGTTTAGGTCATTGGTTTCTTAGTAAAGGTGGAGGCCCATTTGTAAATTTGAATATACACCCTCACCCAGCCCAGTTGTTATTGCCAAGAGGGGGGTGGAAACTCCAAATGATATTGTTTATTAGAAATTAAAAGCAAAGCATCCTTTCACTGTAGCTTTGAATGTGTCATCACTTTAATCAATGCCATATGTGTTCATAGGAATGCCACAAAGACAAATCCTTCCTTTTTTTCCCCCCCCTCCCTCTACAAGTCCTCAGTTCATTTGCTGAAAGCATTTCCTTTCCCCGTTTACTTCAAAGGAGCAGAGAGCTTTGGGGAAACAATTGTGTGCAGACGGAGTGGGGTGCTTTTGTACATAGCGAGTGAGGAGGTGGGTGCATTGGTGTAGCTAGGTAAAAGTTTCTTGTAGCAGCGCTAGTCATAAACCGCAAGGAACTGCATCTGGACAGCCAATGCAAGCACATAAGTTAAATTAGAATTGAGCAGCCCTGTCACAACTTGAAGGATATAACAAAGGGACTGTATATTTAACGTTGCACGTATTGACAGCTGCAAGGATTGTATTTGCACAACATTGGAAAAATGAGAACATCCCATCAGATGAGGGTGCAATTTGGAAAATACTAGACTGTGCAGAGGTGAATAGATTGGCATTAAAAATAAAGGATAAAGAAGACGCAGAATATTACTTAGCATGGAATATATTCTACGAGTGGCTAGAGAGAACAGGTAGAAATTAGGTGAAGAAAGATTATTGTTATGTAAGAATTAAATACAAAGAGGGTTGACAGTTAGAAATATGTTGATATAAATAATAGAATTACAAATAAGCCAATACAAGAAACGCAGTGAAAATTATTTTGTTACGCTATCATCACTATTATTAGTACATATGTTGATATGTCTGTTTGTTTTTTATTTTTGCTTTTTTGTAAATGATATGACCTGACAATACACTGTATTCAAAATGTTTATGAATAAAAATAAAACATATATTCACAAAAAAAGTCTATTCTGGCCCAGTCTATTCGCATCACTTCGGCCTGGTCTACCCAGTGCAAAAAGGAAACATTGGGCCAGTGTGGCTTCAGCCCAGTCTATTCATACCACTTCAGCCCAATCTACCCAGTGCAAAGTGGAAACATGCCAGCATGTTTGGGGACTGACATCAAGCTGGCCACGCCCACCCAGTCAGCCACACCCACCCAGTTGGCCACATTCTCCTGTCCCCCTGAGGTCAACCATAGCCCTGATGTGGCCCTCAATGAAATTGAGTTTGACACCCCTGCTGTAGGAGATGACCAGGATGAGCCTGAAAGAGGGGTCAAATGCATCATCAGTCTTGAATCCTTTTGTGCACACAAGAGATCTAAGTCCAGCCCAATTTGAATTCCTTCTACTCTTATCTACCACCAATTTGCTTTGACTGTTAGTAGTTCAGGTTCTTGTACAGTGCTTAAGTTTGCCATAAATCTTTATAGCCATTTGACCTGCCCGGATCTCCTGATTTCCCCAGCGCTTGACAATTCCACAACCAATTGCACTCTGATTCAGGTGACCCCGAGGGCACAGATAAACCCCCCAAGTGGCCTCAACGGCTCTCAGAAAGAATACTAATGACCAGATGACTGCAAAGAAATACAGTTCCCTCCATCCCCTCCGTCATCCAGTCAGAACTGAGGAAGCTTCTTGGATGAGAAGCAACATGTCTTCTTCCTCAAGGAAAAAAAAACATAGTCCAGTTGCCTTTTGAAAAAGCACCTTTGAGACAAATAATATTTGCATGCATACACACGCCTGTATTTTCCAATGTAAATCTTCTCTCTACCAGTCGGTAGCCTTAGAGGCTTCTCGGGGCAACTTCAGAGGACCAGACCTGCCTTTTTCCATCTTTTTGAGCCTGGAGGAACCCTTGAAATGTTTTTCAGGCCTTGAGGAGCCCTTGCATATTCATGCTCCAATATAGGCCAAAAGCTACAAAATTGTTGTATTTGCTTTGCCTGTGGGCCTCTATAGATGCATTAGTAGTGTTCTTAAACTAAAAATAAACAGTGAAACTTTTTTCCTTTCTCCCATTTGCTTTCCTTCCCCCGCCCTTGTGTGGGTGGTTCCTTCTGCCACTGGTACCCAGGCCGGCCCAGCCTTGTATCACCAGAGATGGAGTCCCTCAAGCTGCTGTATCTTCAGAAAAGGAGGCAGTGCCAGTATGGAAAGGCCTGGCACAAAGATCCCAGGAGCAACTATCTCTGCCTCATGCCTGCTTCCTCACCATCTGCTGCTCCTCCTACCTCTCCTCCTCCCTCCTCAGCTCATGCTGTGGTCTTCTTCCTGCTTGCATATGCTTGACAGTGAGATGGGCAGTATATATTATCTTCTTATCATCTATAAAGGTAATCCGTGACTTTAAAAAGTTCATTTTCACAGGGGCTGCCCCAAAGAAGAGGGAGCCAAGCTATTCTCCAAAGCACCTGAGGGCAGGACAAGAAGCCATGGGTGGAAACTAATCAAGGACAGAAGCAACCTAGAACTAAGGTGAAATTTCCTGACAGTTAGAACAATTCATCAGTGGAACAACGTGCCTCCAAAAGTTGTAAATGCTCCAACACTGGGAGGTTTTAAAGAAGAGATTGGATAACCATTTGTCTGAAGCGGTGTAGGGTTTCAGGTTGGGCTTCAAAAATTTTAGCGACGGGTTCTCTGCCTGGTTGCTGGATGGGTGTGGCCATGGTGGGCATGGCCTAGTTGGCCTCCTGCATCATGGTGGGGAACGGGTGTTTTTGCCCTCCCGGGGCTCCAGAGGCTTTCCTCGAACCTCCAGGAAGGCAAAAACGGCCTCCCCTGGACTCCAGAGGCCCTCTGGAGGCCAGAAATGGGTCTGTTTCCAGCCTTCCAGAGCCTCTGGGAGGCCCCCTTTTCACCCTCCCTGAGCCTCATGCAGGTCCTGCACTTACCTGGAATCCAAAATGGGCCATGTGGAGAGTCCTGGGAGGGGTGGGATGAGGTGGGCAGGGCCAGCCAGTCATTGCAACTACCAGTTCAGTGAACCGCATGTAAAATTAATATTCGGTTCGCATGAACCGGTGCGAACTGGTAGCAGCCCACCCCTGACCTGAAGGCAGGACAAGAAGCAATGGGTGGAAACTAAAGAGTGGGCTGGGTGAGAAGTTTTTATTTATTTATTTATTTGATTTGCCAATTGTTTACAAGATAATAAGTATAAGTGTATACATAGTTGTGAATACATGAAATGGGTACATATAAAAAAAATAAAAGAATAAGAGAAACAATAGGACAGGGACGGTAGGCACGTTGGTGCGCTTTATGCACGCCCCCTACAGACCTCTTAGGAAGGGGTGAGGTCAATAGTAGACAGTCTAAGGTTAAAGTTTTTGGGGTTTGGGGAAGAAACTACAGAGTCGGGTAGAGTATTCCAGACATTGACCACTCTATTGCTGAAGTCGTATTTCCTGCAATCAAGTTTGGTGCGGTTAACTTTGAGTTTGTATCTATTGTGTGCTCTTGTGTTGTTATGGTTGAAGCTGAAGTATTCATTGACAGGTAGGACATTGCAATGTATGAAGGTTACTTTTTACTGTTCTACCATCGAGAGCATTTTGGCATACCGTGTAACGGTGTGGTATGCTGGATGCTCTGCAGTGGATAAAAAGATGCTCCAGAGAGTTATAAACACATCGGTTTATAAAAAAAAATCATCGGTTGCTCTCTTTCTTCTTTGGAAGAGATTGCGAAGACCAGACTCCTCTCTAGAATACTAAAAATCTCCACAGACCGTTCTCATCCTGGACGTTCATATTTCGATCTGTTACCATCAGGGAGGCGTTATAGGTGTCTTAAAATGAGGACTAATAGATTGAGAAACGGTTTCTTTTCCAAGGCAGTAATTGTCTTGAATCAAACAGTGCATTTGTGATCCAGTCCTATTATTATTATTTTAATTTTTAAAAACCCTGTAGTGTGATTGTGCTGTGCTGGAGTAGCTTTCAAATTTCACTGTATTCGTGGAATGCAATGACAATAAAGGGTATTCTATTCCGTTCTATTATTCTAATCAAGGAGAGAAACAACCTGGAATTAAGGAGAAATTTCTTGACGGAACAATTAATCAGTGGAACAATTTGCCTCCAGAAATTATCGGTGCTCCAACACTGGAAGTTTTTTAAAAAGATGTTGGATAACCATTTGTCTGAAGTAGTGTAGGGTTTCCTGCCTAAGCAGGGGATTGGACTAGAAGACCTCCAAGGTCCCTTCCAATTCTGTTATTCTATTTAGTGACAGCCCTGGAAAAAGGGACTTGTGGCCATTTTTCAACACTTGTGACCTTTGCGGCATTCCCCAGGTCACGTGACTTACATTTGGATGCTTGACAGCGGGTTCATATTTATGACGGTTACAGTGTCTCCTTTTTGTGACCTTCGGACAAGCAAAAAGTCAGTGGGGAAGCCAGATGCATTTGGTGACCGTATGGCCAACTGAACAACCGCAGCAATTCACTTCACAACTGTGCCCCCCCCAAAAAAAGGATCATAAAATGGGGCGAAATTCACTTAACCCGTAACCATGTCTCGCTTAACCACAGAAATGGTGGTCGCCTGTAACCATTGTAGAGGGTAACAGAAGGCAGCCATGGCAACATCACTAGCGTCTTTCCACCGCTTCCAGAAGCATCCCCAAGAGAAACATCCAAGAAATTTGCAAGCGCACTGAAAGTAAGGCAGAAAAACGGAAGCCTCTCTGAAATACCGCAGAGAAGTTTCTGGCAGAACATTAATACCTGACTGATTTGAACTGTGTTAAAAGTTCACATCCATGCCCACAGGGGGGCAGTATTGAGCACTGCTGCACTCTGTGGGGAGGTTTGGGTTCTTGTTTTGTTTCCTTCTTAAAGCCAAATCCTTGCTGATTTTGGTGGCCAAGCTAAGCAGGGTCATGCCTGGCTAAAACTGAAAGAGGACCGAGGAAAGGACGAGCGTAACGGGAATTCATTTCCACACTGAGAGCTGGTAGCGGGGAAGGTGCTGCGCTAGACATGGGGAGATACTGAGTTCTAGTCCTCCCATCAGCACTAGGCTGGCTGGCTGGGTGAATTTTTTAAATAAAAAAATATATTATTTATTGTTTTATTGTAGAAATAAAATACAAAAGAGTAAAACAAACAAACTAAATGAAACAAAACAAAAGCATACATTCAACCCTAATAACAACCCTAAAAAAAGGCGTTGGGTGAATTTGAGCTTCTATCTATCTATCGATCGATCGATCGATCTCTTTCTACCATCCTCATCCTCATCTCTCTCTATCCTATCTCTCTCACTATCTTATCTATCCTGTCTGTCTGTCTGTCTGTCTGTCTGTCTATCTATCTATCATCACCTATCTGTCTGTCTCTCTCCACTCCCTCCCTCTCTCCTTCCTCTCTCCTTCCTCTCTCTCTCTCTCTCTCTCCCTCTCCCTCTCTCCTTCCCTCTCTCCTTCCCTCCCTCTCTCTCTGTCCCTCACTCCTTCCCTCTCTCCCTCCCCGTCCCTCCCTCCCTCTCACCTTCTCCCTGTCCCTCTCTCCCTCCCTCTCTTCCTGTCCCTCCCTCCCTCCCTCCCTCCCTCTCTCCCTCTCTCTCTCTCCCTCCCACCCTCTCCCTCTCTCCATCCCTCCCTCTTCCTCCCCAACCTCCCTCCCTGAGTGTCACAGGGTTGTTGTTGTGGGTAAAATAGGAGGAGGAAACAGTTATTACCTACATTTGCTGCCTTGAATTATTTGTAAACAATAAAGGCAAGACTTTTTTTTTTAAAGAAACAAATACTATAAAACAAATGTTCTGGCCTCATTATGGGCCTGGGTCTGTCTGCTCCCACTAACTTCACTGACTTGCCAACTTCTGCTTTGTAATAGTTATTCATCCTGACTGCCTTCCCCCCTTACCGGAATATCCCTGCAGCCTTTTTTTGTTTTTCTAATGACTGCTTTTTTTTTCAGACTCCACTGGTGACATTTGCTAAGCTGTTCTCTAGGGCAGATAAAAGAGAAGGCGGTTCCTTCTGAGAGCCAATGCACTGGAAAACCTGCATAAAAAACATTTTTGGGTGAACCCTCGATATGTGGCAAAGGTGAAGGTGGATTAAGCAAAGCTCCCATTTCCACAGAAGCCATTAATACAAGGATGGTGGCTTTTATCGCCACCTGGTTGACCTTAAAAGGCTAACTGGATTTCAGGATCTGCCCGATTCTGAGGCCGTTTAGTCTTCCGATCACTTGTGGAAATATTCAACGCAAGGGAAGGGGGAAAAAAAAAAAAACACTTACAGATAGTCCTCCTTTTACAGCCACCATGGAGTTCAAAATTTCTGTTGCTAAGCAAGACACTTAAGTGAATCTGGCTTCCCAATGGACATTACCCTGGGACACTGCCACCGTCCTAAATAGGAGTCAGTTACTCATATTCGTAACTCTGAAACATGGCCATAAGCAGGGGCGGGCTTCAAAAATTTTAGCAAGGGGTTCTCTGCCCAGTTGCTAAGTAGGCATGGCCATGGTGGGTGTGACCTAGTCGGCCTCCTGCATCATGGGGGAGGGGGCGATCCCAGGCTCCGGAGGCTTTCCTCAAGCCTCCGGGAGGGTGAAAACAGCCTCCCCAGGCTCCGGAGGCTCTCTGGAAGCCGGAAACGGGCCCATTTCCGCCCTTCCTGAATTTCCAGGAGGCCCGTTTTTCACCCTCCCCGAGCCCCCGTGCAAGCCCTGCACTTACCTGCATCCAAAACAGGCCACGTGGGGACTCCTGGGAGGAGAGGGGCAGGGTGGAGTGGGATTTGGGGTTTCTCCAAACTGCACAGAATCTTAGCTGGGGGTTCTCCTGAACCCCTGTGAACCCCCCAGCAGCCCAGCCCTGGTCACAAGTCATATTTTCCGTTGTAACTTTGAACGGTCAGTAAATGAACTGTTTGTAAGTTGTGGACTCCCTTGTACTTAGGTGCCGAGGACTTGGCAGCACCAGGAAGCAACAGCCAATCTGCACACCAATCAACCCATAGGAAGACACCACATAAATACGACTCATTGACTAGCCCAAAGCATATATGCCAGTACCGAGACGTTTGCTGTAAAATTCAGATTGGATCTTGCAAAGCTCGAAGAACTCAATGCAAACTGCCAATGGGATTCTGCACCTTCTAACTCTTTCTCTGGACCTTTTGCTGTGATGTAGTTCCTTGGGTCTTAATAGCTATCTTTCCTTAAGCGGATGTTGGGAGGCTTTCCTAATATTCACCAGAAGTGTGATGACCCGGAGTGTAACACAAACGTAACAAAAATCCAAAATCCAAAATGTAAATAAATGTCCTTTCATGCCTCCAACTTGGCCCCACTGTTCAATAATTCTCAGTTGGAGATAAAACGTATTCAAAAATAGTCTTCAAAAGAAAGCAATACAGTCCGAACTTAATGAACAGATAGAGGTGAGATAAAAAAACCAAACTACAATGAAGAAATTTTCACAACAGACCAAGATAAGTAATTACCAACTTCAAGGAGATAACAAGGCACAGTCTGTTGGAAGGACGCCAACCAAGATAACTTCAGCCCCAAATAAAACACGCTCTGCTTCTGGCAACACTGTGTTTTAACCGTTTCTCTTATATACACCCCAGCTGCAACCAATGAGGGGGATCATGGCCACTTCCTCTCTCGTAAGCCAAGTTGTTTCCTTCTCCGTTCCTCCCTGCATGTCCTAGGATGGAGAGGAGATGGGCCTGGTTCTTCCTTGGACTGCCCAACCAGCCTCTGCCCTTCCCCAACCTCCTCCCCAACCTCCGGAGCCACACCTCCACTCCCTGTCGGCTGTTTCTCCTCTCCCTCAGAGTCTGACTCTATCAAGGGCATGACAAGAAGTTGAATATTCTCAAGGATGTTATTGGCCATTCTCCCAGTGAGGTCTTTGTCAAGTCCAAATAAACAGGGTACCAGAATTTGGTCAGGGCTGCAAAACTCCAGATGGATTGGCAGAGGGCAGCAGGCATCACTCACCCTTCCCCCATTGCACATCTAAACGTTTGCAGCTTAGCTCTCGCAGCCTAAAATAAGATAAGAGTTGCTCAAACTGTAATTCATCGGTTCCGTTAGGAGTAAACATTAAATGGTACAGCATAGTTGGAAATGTTCTTGATCTTCTGTTTCTGGAGAAGAAAATCCATTTCATAACACAGCTCTAGGTTTCTAGCCAAAATCTCCGCTCAAGGGAAGGAAATAAATGTTGTTAATATGAAATATATTAGGCTGGATTTCTACCACTTGCCAGGCTAGGCTAAAACAAGGTTGAGGGATTTATCATTTGAGTGTCTTCTGAGATTTCAGCCATCATCAAAGCATGACTAAACTAAGACCTTCCGATAAGCCATCGCAGGTTTCTCTTTGTGGAGATTACATGCTATGAGAGCTCAGCAAACGTCTTTCATCAACCCTTTCATGGACCCCTCTGTAGATTTTACAGTTTGTCAAAATATCTGCCATCTGATTTAGCCCTGGCATATTAAGGAGTACAGATGTTCAAAAAGGGAGCCTAGAGTTAATTTAGCAAGAGTGTCAACTCATAAAATATTTCTATGGTCTTTTTAGAGTTGCCAACAGAAAGGGAGGGGGGAAAGGGGTTTGAAAGAGCAGTGCGGCAGCTTGGAAATCAAAAGTGCATTCCACAAATAGTTTTTCAAAGATAGTAACTCTAGGTGACTGAAGTTTCTGCCGCGCAAAATTCTAACTGGAGAACAGAGGGAGGGAGGGGAGAGAGAGAAGGAGGGAGGGGGAGGGAGAGAGGAAGAGAGGGAGGGGGAGAGGGGAAAGGAGGGAGAGGGGAGAGGGAGAGAGGAGGGAGAAAGAGAGAGGGAGGGAGAGAGAAGGGAGGGAGAGAGGGAGAGAGGGAGAGGGGAGAGAGAGGGAGGGAGAAAGAGAGAGGGAGAGGGGGAGAGAGAGCGGGAAGGAGAGAGAGGGGAGAGAGAGAGGGAGGGAGAAAGAGAGGGAGGGGAGAGAGAGAAGGAGGGAGAGAGGGAGAGGGGGAGAGAGAGGGAGGGAGAAAGAGAGAGGAGGGGAGAGAGAGGGAGGGAGAAAGAGAGAGGGAGGGAGAGAGAGAAGGAGGGAGGGAGAGAGGGAGAGGGGAGAGAGGGGAAAGGAGGGAGGGGAGAGAGAGGAGGGAGGGAGAAAGAGAGAGGGAGAGAGGGAGGGAGGGAGAAAGAGAGAGGAGGGAGAGGGAGGGAGGGAGAAGAGAGGAGAGGGGAGAGAGGGAGGAGAGAGGGGGAGAGAGGGGGAGGGAGAAAGAGAGGGAGGGGAGAGAGAGAAGGAGGGAGAGAGGAGAGGGGAGAGAGGGGAAGGAGGGAGGGGAGAGAGGGGAGGGAGGGAGAAAGAGAGAGGGAGGAGAGAGGGAGGGAGGAGAAAGAGAGAGGAGGGAGAGAAGGAGGGAGGGAGAGGGGAGAGAGGAGAGGGGAGGGGGAAGGAGGGAGAGGGGGAGAGAGAGGGAGGGAGAAAGAGAGAGGGAGGGGAGAGAGAGAAGGAGAGAGGGAGAGAGGGAGAAAGGAAGAGAGGGAGAGGGGGGAGAGGGGGGAAGGAGGGAGGGGGGGGGAGAGAGAGGGAGGGAGAGAGGGAGAGAGAAAGACTGGGGTTTGCCGGGGTTGCTGGCGCTCCTAATAAAGGGGACATTTAGTTAAAAACAGTGTACTTGTCATGTTTGGGGGCCAGGTCAGAAAAGGTGCTTTCTGAGGAGCTTGCATGTTTTCCTGCAGACGTTTCATTACTCCCTCTAGGTAACATAGGTAACATTAACAGGACCAGCAGGGATGATCTTACCTAGTTTGGGTATTGAAACGTCTGCAGGAAAACAAGCAAGCGCAGAGAGCAACGAGGACCCCTCCTTCCCACTCTGAGCTATAAATAGTGTCCTTTATTCCCTTCCTAAGCCCAGGTGGCCCTCCACTTACAACCACCATTCAGCTCAAAACCTATGTTGCTAACCGAGACATTTCTTAAGGGGGTTTTGCCTCATTTGACCACCTTTCTTGACGCCCTTGTGGCATTATTCCCACTGTACAAAAAAGTTAGCTCTCACCCCACTTAGAAGAATGAAATATTTTAGGAAATGTTAAAAAGAAAAAAAGGCAGAATGTTATATTTTCCCTAAAGGAGAAACATGTTTCTAAGGACAGAAACTCAAGAACTTCAGCACTCTGCCCGCAGCAGGTATTTGGTGCCCATTGAGAAGCGCTGAGCCAGCCTATCAACAAAATTAAAAAACTTTTAGCTCCAGGGTGATGGGATCAGGGTGGGTGGGGCTGCCGGGGGTTCGCAGGGGTTCAGGAGACCCCCTAGCTAAGATTCTGCGCAGTTCGGACAACCCCCAAATCCCACTCCTGGCTGGCCCCGCCCCACCCACCCCTCCCAGGAGTCCCCACATGGCCCGTTTTGGATGCAGGTAAGTGCAGGGCGTGGTGGAGGCTCGGGGACGATAACAAACAGCCTCCCAGAAGTTCGGAAAGGCCAGAAATGGGCCTGTTTCCGGCTTCCAGAAAGCCTCCGGAGCCTGGGGAGGCCATTTTAACTCTCCTGGAGGCTCAAGAAAAGCATCCGGAGCCCAGGGAGGGCAAAAATGCCCCCCCTCCGTGATGCAGGAGGCCAACTAGGCCACACCCACCTTGGCCACGCCCACTCAGCCACCGGGCAGAGGAACTCTTTGCTAAAATTTTTGGAAGCCCACCCCTGGATGGGATTAAGACATGACCCTCCAGGACATAATAGGACTATCTATCAGCAGAGCTCACTGCATTGTAAAATCACCTTGGACATTGCATCACCCTCCAGGCTTCAACCAAACCTGGGAGCCCAGATAACCTCAGCTATGAGGACCCCTGCATAGCCCCATGGGAGTCTGACAGCAGCCAATTGAATGCATTTCTTGCGCAGGAACAGGAAGCTCAAGGGCAGGGCCCAAGGGAGGGTATAAATCTCTCTCTCTCTCTCTCTCTCTCTCTCTCTCCTCTCCATGTGGTCAGCTGCCCAGGATCTCAAACCCATGTGATCCTGTCCATCAATAAACCATCCTTCCAATCAGCCTCCATGTTTCCAGTGTCTTTCTCCCCGCTTGGAACTGAACCAGGTGGATATTTCTCTCAACACCACCATGTGGGATTTCATATTTTCACTCATTTATGGAACAGCAAAGAAGCTTGATTGAATACGCCAACAAAACCTTTGGTTTATTTTCCCCACTGCAGAAGAAAGTTTCACAGTTGTTGAAGTAGAACAAAGCTGGGAACGTCTTGTCCATGCAAACAAAATATCCAACAGGGGCCATTTGGAAAAGAGTCTAAAGAGACCCCCAATTTATTTGCTCCCAGGAGGAAAAACACGTGAAAGCCATTGAATAGGAAAATGGTTTTAAGATGCCCTGTACGTGTGTGTGAACGAAATATCCAACAAAGATATTTGGAAGAGAAGAGTCCAATGAGACCCTATGTTTATTTTCCCCACGGGAGAAAAACAAAAGTTGGAAAACTGTTAAGTTAGAAGATAGTTGAAGATCTCTGTGCATTGGGAAATATTTAATAGAGCAATTTGGAAGCTAGAGAGTCGTTCTGGCATTGGCATCTCCCTACAAGGAGAAGCCAATCTCCTGTTTTAATCATGGTTTGTTATTGCTACCAGAGGTGGTATTCAGCAGGTTCTGACCCGTTCTGGAGAACAAGTAGCAGAAAATTTGAGTAGTTCGGAGAACCGGCAAATCCCACCTCTGACTGGCCCCGCCCCCATCTATTCTCCGCCTCCCGAGTCCCAGCTGATTGGCCGGGTCTTCTTTGTTTGCCCTGCACAGGAGAACGGAGCTGGAAATCAGGTTAGTGGGACGGGGAGGGAATGGGGTTTTTGCAGTATCCTTCCCCTGCCACATCCACCAAGCCACGCCCACAGAACCGGTAGTAAAAAAAAATTGAATCCCACCACTGATTGCTACCCATTCTGCCTCCACCGAATGTCCTCCAGTTACTAATCACCATCACCTCCAACCAGTGAGATAATCCTCTCAGAGTACTCGTTGTAGAATACCTTATGCCACCAGACTTGAAATTCTAGAACTAGAAAACCTTGAATTACGCCATCTTCGGTCTGATTTAAGCATGGTATATAAAATCATACATTGCAATGTCCTACCTGTCAATGAATACTTCAGCTTCAACCATAACAACACAAGAGCACACAATAGATACAAACTCAAAGTAAACCGCACCAAACTTGATTGCAGGAAATACGACTTCAGCAATAGAGTGGTCAATGTCTGGAATACTCTACCCGACTCTGTAGTTTCTTCCCCAGACCCCAAAAACTTTAACCTTAGACTGTCTACTATTGACCTCACCCCTTTCCTAAGAGGTCTGTAGGGGGCGTGCATAAGCGCACCAACGTGCCTACTGTCCCTGTCCTATTGTTTCTCTTATTCTTCTTTTATTTTTCTTATATGTACCCATTTCATGTATTCACAACTATGTATACACTTATACTTATTATCTTGTAAACAATTGGCAAATCAAATAAATAACAAATAAATAAATAAATAAACCTTGATATCACTAACTCCAAAACTACAAAGAGAAATGAAGCTATTGGTTTTGAAATTCTGGAAATCGAACATTTTTTTTTTTGAATTTCCCCACTGGCCCCGTGAACCGTATTTGTTGTCTGTGCCAAAGATGCTTCGCGGTGAGTCACCTGCCCTGCAGGCTACGGTTCCAAGCAGCTTGTTAGTAGTGGGAGGGGCGTGGGTCTTCCCAAAGGGCTGTACAAGCACTTCCTCTCCCTGGTATAAACGACAGCTCGGCTTCCTCCTGATAAATTCAAGCGTGCTTTTGTCAGAACAGCACATTGACTTAAGACGCCGTGGAGGAAGGTGGCGGAGTACAGCAGTAACTCTGGTGCCCCACGAGGGCTAGAGATGGGAATGAGATTTCCAAAAGGTAGGCGAAAGATTTTGGTTTTCCCCAAAGTGCCCAGCCGGATTGATATGCAACGGTTTGGCTGTCCTAAGAGATGGAAATGTCTGGTTCTCCATTAGAATGGAGCAGAGGAAGAATTCAGCCTCGCTCGAGAGCTGCAGCTGAAGTTCTCTCTGTCGTTATATAGTTGCTGTTTGGTTTCCTGGTGGTGTTTCTGTCTGGCTGCAGTTGCAATTACAAGCAGATTTCTCTGGTCTCAGCCAGGAGCCCTTTTAGCTGAACTTTGGGCCTGTTTGAAGAAGAAAAAAGTCATTATCGGCAGCATTTGAGGACCCAAATTGTTTGGGGGATGACGACAATACACTGACTCTGTAAACCGCTTAAAGAGGGCTGTGAAGCACTGTGAAGCGGTATATAAGTCTAAGTGCTATGGCTATTGGGTTTGAATCTGCAGTGCAGTGTTGGTTGGTTGGTTTTTTAAAATCTGGCAACTTTAAAACAGGCGGACTTTGACTCCCAAATATTCCTCCAGGTAATATTGCTGGCTGGAGAATCCTGGGAATTCGAAGTCCTCGCATTTTAAAAGTTGCCAAGTTTGAAAAAGGCCCGCCCTAATGGGATGTTGGTCTGTCCAGGCAGATTGCAAGATGTCTCCCACAGAATGCTTTCACAAAATTGTGATGGAGAGCAGGGAAGACCATACATCTTAGCCCAAACGCCTTTGGGGGTTTTATGTGATATTCCAATCTCATTTTTCCTAAAACGACTCTTGGCCTCTGAAGGAATTTCACCCAGGGCTGAAATATCTTTTTAATGGATTCAGTCCTCTGCCTTTAATATCAGCCTATCAAATATTAATCATCTGGTGAAAGGGAGGGTTTTTTTTTTTCTTCCTTCCCACTCTCTCTGACCTGGAGATAGTCAAACTCTACCCGACATTGTCAAACATATACAGCATAATACTCTGGAGCAAGGCCCATTCTGTTCCAGTTGGGTTTACTTTATCCGTAAGTGCATTGAACGCTGCCGTTTGAATAAGCTAACCTCCTGTGAATGAGAATATTGTTTAAGATCAAAACAGCCGGCCAAAAAACCCCCAAAAAACTGCTGGCAATAAAGTTCTCCAATCTGCAGTTCATTGATTTTTGCTTTGGGCAAAAGGAATGTCAGATTTTTTTTTTCCCCTCCACTGCCAGCTGTTGCTTAGCTTGGATTGTAGTCTTCTGCACGCCTCCCAACATGCACTCATCCCAATGCCCATCATTAATCGCTGTGCCCAGTGTACTTGTCAACCCCAAGGGAGAAAAGAAATAATTTGGGAACCACAGCCCACTGCTCTCCAGAAATCAGAAGCAGGAGAAAGGGTTATTTAGATCCAGCCTTTTTATGTATGTATGTATGTATGTATTTATTTTGGAATGTCATGTTGCTACAGAATTTTTTAAAATGCCAAGAGAGAAACACTTCCGTGCTCGAAAATTTAAATGCTCTCTCTCCTAAGTGCACCATCTAAGCGATCATTGCCTAAAATAATTAGTTGGTCATAGCTGCCCGGTTTTTGATTGGAACCTGAAGCAAAGCCATTGTCCTGCCAGGCTCAAATCATGATTAATCATATTTATACGCCTGTTGTTGTTTCCCTTCCATCTTTAAAAACAGAAGTTATTAATTTATCCCCTTCTTTTCCTAGGGCCTCTGTAGGGCTTGTGTGGGGAGGTGACATTTCATTTGTAGAAGTCAGGAAATGGAGCAAATGGACTTTCGTTTCGGTAGTAAGAATCCATCTGTATATCTCACCCTTCGGTTCCTAAGGTGAGAATTTGCCCATGTCCTGTTGGCGGGCTGGAAAATGCTGCCTACCCAGGAATCCACATGTGAAGCATTGCTAGTAGGGTCAGAAGAGACCCTTGCAGCACAGGAGCGTTTCCTTGATCAGTTGGCAACTTTTAGGCCAGGATGAGATATAGAAAAAGGACGTGTGAAGGGAGGGAGAAGAGAAGGGGAGGTGAAAACAGAGATTATTCGGAGGTTCACTCAGTCAAAGGTGTTTTTTTCAAAAGGCAATCGGACTATTTTTTTTTCCTGGGGTGGGGGAGAAAACTTTTTGAAACCTTCTGCCTTTTGCAAAAAGCATCTTTGAGACAATCATCGATTGTCTGGATGGCTGAAAACCTCCACAGACTATCTTCCCGAGGTTCACTTAAGAGGAACCAAAGGTGCTTTTTCAAAAGGCGACTGGACTTTGTGCTTTTTGCTTGAAGGCATTTCGCTTCTCATCCGGGAAGCTTCTTCGGTTCTTGCAGTGCAACAGTCAACATTCAAGTTCTTATAAGTCAAGTGGTCAAAACTTGAAGAAGCTTCTGGGATGAGAAGCGAAAGCCTCTGAAGGCAAAACAAAGAAAGCCCAGTTGCCTTTTTTGGCAAAAAGAAAGAAAGAAAGAATTAAGCAACTTTGGGACAACCTGGAGGACTGACAACCTCCATAGACCTCTAGAGGGGAAGTGAGCGATGGCGAAGGGCTGGGGATGGATGGGGAGGGGGGCAGAGGGAGAGTGGGGGGGGGGCTATCCTCACCGCCCGAGATCCTGAATCGGGCCAAGTCCAAAGTTTAGCAATCGCCCGGCAGCTTCTACCTTCGAACAAGGAAGAAATGTCCGAGGGGGATTTCCCACTGACGCGTCGTTGGGGATTCCATGCTACGCGCGGGCGTGGGCGGGCCACGCTTGGTCTGGCTCTCGGGGGCCGGGGGAGGGCATGGGTGCAGCCCCCGAGAGGCCAAGGGGAGGCCCAATCGGCCGTTTCCCTGGCGGTCGCGCCTCGCTTGCTAAGCGGAATCCCCACCGGCCGCAACCCTCTCCGACGGCTTGCCCAGGAATGTCCCCAGTTGCTCTTAAGAGGCAACCCTGACTCTCGGGGGACGCTGGTGGTGCGGCCCACGCAAGGGGGGACAGGGGGGCTTTGCAAGGGCGGCTTTTTTGCGGACAGCCGGTCGGTGATTTCCGGGGGATTCCTGAAACAAGGGAGGGGAGGGGAAAACGGGGACCCCCACCAGTCGCTTCAAGCAAAAAAAAACTACCGTTGGGTTTAGAAGACTCGCCCATCCGCCAGCTGGGAGGGATTTTACGTCCTGAGCTCAGCTTTTCTTACCCTTCTTAAGTCACGGAATCCTCTTTTAGGAGACCCAGTTTGATGGGCTGCGTTGCAGGCTCTGCCTCCCCCCACTTTCTTCTCCCCCACCCCACCCCACCCCAAGCGAGGAAGATTAAGGCACTTGCGATGCTCTTTCATGAAATCTGCCCAAGGACTGAGATGGTTCTCCACGTCTACTTCCAGAATTTTATTTTATTTTATTTTATTTTATTTTATTTACTTTACTTTACTTCTTTACTTTACTTTTACTTTACTTTACTTTACTTTACTTTACTTTACTTTACTTTACTTTACTATTTTATTCTTTTACTTTACTTTATTATTTTATTTTATTCTTTTACTTTACTTTATTATTTTATTTTATTTTTTATTTTATTTACTTTCTTTTTACTTTACTTTTTTTACTTTATATTATTTTATTTTATTTTTTCTTTACTTTATTTTTTTACTTTTCTTTACTTTACTTTACTATTTTATTTTATTTTTTTTACTTTACTATTTTATTTTATTTTATTCTTTTACTTTACTTTATTATTTTATTTTATTCTTTTACTTTACTTTACTTTATTATTATTTTATTTTATTTTATTCTTTTACTTTACTTTACTTTATTATTTTATTTATTTTATTTTATTCTTTTACTTTACTATTTTATTTTATTTTATTTTAAAATGGCATTCATAAAATATTAGACCGAGCTCATCCCCTGGTGCAGGGCTCCCCGTTAACAGGCTGTGGTTGCTGTTGAATGCAGTGTCCTTAAAGCCATCCACTTTGATCTCTTCCGGAAGGTTCCATCTTGGCTGATCAAGCAAGGGCCTGTCAAGGTGAGCACAGGTGTATGTGTTCTTCTTCCTGGGGCCCTTTGATTCCAGGAAGTCTTGCTTTAATGTACAGGACAGACAGCCCTCAACCTGCAGCCATAATTGTCTCTCGCTAAGCAAGGTCGTCCTTAACATAGTTGCACCTTTCTTGCCCTGGTTGTTAAGTGAATCACACGGTCGTTAAGGGAAACCAGCTCCCCTTCCTTTTACTTTACTTGTGGGAAGCCAGCCTGAGAAAAGATCTCAAAGGGTAATCACATAACCCTGGGATACGACAACCGTTGTAGATATGGGCCTTTTTGCCAAGTGCCCGAATTTCAATCACATAATGGGTGGATGCTGCAGGGGTCGTAAATGCCAAGGCCAGCCATAAGTCGTTTTTTTTTTTCCCCCAGTTCTGATGTAATTTCAAATAGCTATTAAACAAATACCTCTTTAAAAATGTCACTTTATTAATACCACTGTATAATGTCTTGGTGAGGCCACACTTGGAATACTGCATCCAGTTTTGGTCACCACAGTGTAAAAAAAGATGTTGAGACTCTAGAAAGAGGGCAGAGAAGAGCAACAAAGAAGATTAGGGGACTGGAGGCTAAAACTTAATAAAAAAAAAAAAAACAGTTGTTGGAATTGGGTATGTCTAGTTTGATGACTAGGAGTGACATGATTATCAGTGCTCCAATATCTCCATGTTTTTCACCACAAAGAAGAGGGTTTGGGCACAACAAGAAGCAATGGATGGAAACTAATCAAGGAGAGAAACAACTTAGAACTAAGGAGAAATTTCCTGGCAGTTAGAACAATTAACCAGTGGAACAACTTGCCTCCAAAAGTTGTGAATGCTCCAACACTGGAAGTTTTTAAGAAGAGATTGGACAACCATTTGTCTGCAGTGGTAGTGTAGGCTATCCTGCCTAAGCAGGGGGTTGGACTAGAAGACCTCCAAGGTCCCTTCCAACTCTGTTATTCTGTTCTATTCTATGTAGAAATGGAACGTTCTTTTGAAGAAAGGGTTGTAAGTCAAGAGCTACTTAGAGCTCACAGCTACTCTGTCATTGAACGAGGAGGGTCTTCTACCATCCCTGTTGTTTAGCTAAAACATTTCTATTCTGTCTTTCCATGGGCAACAAAGCACCCTCTGTAAAATTATAACCCATTTTTTAAAAAATAATATATATTTATTTATAATTGACCTTGTACAGTGCCTTAGAGCAGGGGTCTCCAAACTTGGCAACTTTAAGATTTGTGGACTTCAACTCCCAGAATTCCTCAGTCAGTTTTGCTGGCTGAGGAATTCTGGGAGCTGAAGTTCACAAGTCTTAAAGTTGCCAAGATTGGAGACCCCTGCCTTAAAGCAAGGGTCTTCAAACTTGGCAGTTTTAAGACTTGTGGACCTCAACTCCCAGAATTCCTGAGCTAACATGACTGGAGGAGGAATTCTGGGAGTTGAAGTCCACAAGTCTTAAAGCTGTCAAGTTTGAAGAGCCTGCCTTAGGAGGAATGTGTGATGGAGCACTTGACATGATCACACAGATGGCTGCTTTTCATGCCAGGCAGCAAAGTTTATCAGTTAAATGAGTGTCCCAAGAGTGATTTGTGATTTTTGTAACCCTTTCTTTATTGAGCCAAAAAAAAACCAACAACAACAGTATTTTAAAGGACATTGGAAATAAGCCTTAAGGCAATGTTCTCCACCTCGGCAGCTCAAAAATGGTGTGGACTTCAACTCCCAGCATACGCTGGTTGGGGAATTCTGGGAGTTGAAGTCCATACATCTTCCAGCTGGCGCGGTTGAGAAACCCTGTTTTAAGCAGTCTTTAAAACGATCTGGTCTTTTAGGAGCCACAGGGTGGCTTTATTTTTACTTACCATCGTGACATTTAAAGTGCTAAAAAGTCCCCCTGGCATCTGCAGCTGAGCTCTTTTCAGACTGAAATATTTTAACCCCCTGCTGAAAACAGAACCAAACAAACGTCTTTCGGATGCGGCCATCTCCCTCCAGGTGTCTTTCGGGTGAAACCGGACTATCGTTCCCATCATTCTCAGCTAGCAGGGCCAGGGGGTTCCTCTTCCCCTCCCTTGCCCAATTCAGAATTCAAACAAACCAGATTCCTAAAGTCCCTGAGGAACATACTGCATCCGGTTTTGGTCACCACACTATAACAATGTTGAGACTCTAGAAAAAGTGCAGAGAAGAGCAACCAGGATGATTAGGGGACTGGAGACTAAAACATATATAAACAACAGTTACAGGAACTGGGCATGGCTAGTCTAGTGAAGAGAAGGACCAGGGGAGACAGGATAGCAGTCTTCCGATATTTGAGGGGCTGCCACAGAGAAGAGGGGGGCTAAGCTATTTTCCAAGGCACCTGAAGGCCAGACAAGGAATAATGGATGGAAACTGAACAAGGAGAGATTTAATCTGGAAATAAGGAGAAACTTTCTCACAGTGAGAACAATCAACCAATGGAACTGCTTGCCCTCAGAAGTTGTGGGAGCTTCATCACTTGAGACTTTCAAGAAGAGATTGGGCTGCCATTTGTCAGAAATGGTGTAGGGTCTCCTGCTTGGGTGGGGAGTTGGCCTAGATGACCTACCAGGCCCCTTCCAACTCTGTAAATCTGTAAAAACATTTAGCTGTTGAGCAGAGCCAGACCATCTGTCCACATTGGAACCTGGGCACGGTTTGAAGGATGCATTGTAAGAACGGCTAAGTGAAACATTTGTTGAGTGGGTTTTGCCCCATTTGATGGCCTGTCTTGCCCCCGGTTGTTAAGTGAATCTGGTTTCCTCCATTGACTTTGCTTGTCAGAAGATCACAAAAGGGGATCGATCCCATAACCCCCCTGGACACTGCAATTGTCATAAGATGCTGAGCATCTCAATTTTTGATCAAATGATCATGGGGATGCAGCAATGGTCATAAGTGTGAAAAATGGTCATAAGTCGGGTTTGCAGAGCCGTTGTAACTTTGAACAGTCACTAAATGAGCCGTTGTGATTCAGGGGCTACCTATAAAAGTACCTCTCCAACTGAGGCCCTGGATCCCTATGGCTGGGTCTGCAGAAGGCTACCTTGGCCTTCCATGTGTTCCTCCTCACCTGTATGAAATATTCCTGTGCATCTGTCCACGCCTTTCCAATCCATTTCACTTCATGACTCCAAATTCCAGTATCGCAGCGGAAGACATTCGGGGAGAAGAATGATGGGCCCTCCACACCCAGCGTGATTTACAGCAAGTTATTACTGGGAATGTAACTCTAGCTCAGATGTCACTGTGATTTCTTGCCATTTGGTTATTTATTTATCCTTCCCCGGCTCCCTGGCATGCAGCGATCTCCAGAAAGAGGTAAGAGGCAGCCTAGGGTGGAGGAAGGATGGGGCCTTACAAAAAATAAGGGTTTAAAGAAATGGGGAGGGGGATCAACGTGTTGATCTGCAGGTTGGAAGACCTTTAATGCTGAACTCGAATCCTTCCTTCTTGCAAGGATGATTTTTCGGCTCGTCAGGAGAAGAGGATAACATTTTCTCCTTGTGGTTGGAAGAAATAGCCTTCTGGGTTCAGTTCAGTTAATGGGATTTTACTACCGGTTCTGTGGGCCTGGCTTGGTGGGCGTGGTTTGGTGGGTGTGGCAGAGGAAGGTTACTGAAAAATCCCATTCCCTCCCACTCCACTAACCTGCTTTGCAGCTCCGTTCTCCTGTGCAGGGCAACAAAAGAAGACCCAGCCAATCAGCTGGAACTCGGGAGGCGGAGAATAGATGGGGGCGGGGCCAGTCAGAGCTGGGATTTGCCGGTTCTCCGAACTACTCAAAATTTCTGCTACTGGTTCTCCAGAACGGGTCAGAACCTGCTGAATACCATCTCTGATTCAGTTCCAAATGGGGAAAAAGACACTGGAAACATGGAAGCCACTTGGAAAAATGGTTTATTCATGAACAGGATGGGTTCCTCCTGGGTAGAAAAAGGGAAGAGATGCTGAAAGTCCCTGGGTTTTATGCCCTTTCTGGGCCTTGAACTTCCCGAGGCAAAGGAAGAGTATTCTGATTGGTTGTTGTCAGAGGTCATAGCTAGCTTTGTAGGTTGTCTGTGTGCTAAGTTTGGTTGAAACTTGGTGGGTGGTGCAATGAAGGGCAATTGAATGGCTCTGCCTGAAGGAGATAGATCTTTGTTATGTAGAATAGACTGACCCAGGCCTTAATGGCCCATTAACAAAGGTGGGAGAGTGTCTGAGTTTCTGCCTATCTGAGTTTCTACTACTCTTTTAGGGGAGATTTTCTGCCTTTTTAGTATATCCTAAAATATTTCATTTTCCTAGGAGAGGGGTGGGTGCTAACTTCCAACACTTGCTCAACAGTTTATTTTACACAGGCAAGGGAAAATCCAAAAGGGCAGCGTTTCCCAACCTTGACAGCTCGAAGAGAGGTGTGGACTTCAACTCCCACAAGCCAAACTGGCTGGGGAATTCTGGGAGTTGAAGTCCACACCTCTTCAAAGTTGCCAAGATTGAGAAAGCCAGCAAGAGGGGATTCCTCCGATTGCAGTTTGAAGTGGTTTTTAACATTTCTTTCTATATTATGCCTTTGTGTATGATGGCAAGTAATCCCCGACATACCACTGCAATTGAGCCCAAGATGTATGTTGCTTAGTGAGATGGTTCCGTGAATTTGTCCCATTTTACGACCTTTTTTTGCCACAGTTATTAAGCGAATTGCTGCAGTTGTTCAGCTAGTAACATGGTTGTTCAATGAACTGGGCTTCCAAGTTCACTTGGCTGAAGATTGCAAAAGGGGAACCACATGATCCTGGAACTCTGCAACCGTCATAAGTATGGGTCAGTTGTCAAGTGTCCAAATTTTGATCACGTGGCCATGAGAGGCTATGGTTGTGAGTGCGACAAACAGCCATAAGTCACTTTTTTTCAGTGTCTGTTGTGGTTAGCCAGCAGTAGGTGATGACGGCTGAGGAGAGCAAGGACTCAGATGAGGGGCCAGGACCATTGGGGAGTGGACTGCTGCCTTCAGAGATTGTGGGGGCTGGCAGCAGTGATGAGGAGGTTCCCGAAGGGCATGTGCCAAGTGTGTGTGCGCACAGGATTGCTCACAGGAAAGAGCAGCTGCAACAGCATGGGCGACTCGGGAGTAAGGCTGCAAGGTAATGGCCCCTCTCACGAGAGGATAAAAGCCAGCTGTGAATCGGATGTTCTTTGCAGGAAGCAAAAATGTTTTGAAACTCAAGCCTCGTGGACATTGCAGTATCTTAGTTGGTATTTGAAGACTCTTGTGTTGTAAAATATTTCTAGATAACCTTATCTGTTATTCTTGGCAGCCTCACACAGTTTTGATGAGGCTCGTGCTTATCAAAGTTAATTAGTTTGCAGCAGCCTTTTAATTGGGGATTCATAAGAATCATTAAAAGGTTTCTGTTCCCTTTGGTTCGTGTTTGTTTTATTGGAAAAGGGTTTGGGTCAAAAGAGTGCTGTGTCACTAAAAGAACTGTTGTAAGTCAAGGACTACCTATATAGTTGTTTTCTAGGTATTTTTGTTTCCAATATTTGAGGGGCTGCCACAAAGAGGAAGGGGGTCAACCTGTTTTCCAAAGCACCTGAAAGCCAGGCAAGGAATAATGGATGGAAACTGAACATGGAGAGATTCAACCTGGAAATAAGGAGAAACTTTATGACAGTGAGAACACTCAACCCATGGAACAGAAGTTGCCTTTGGAAGTTGCGGGAGCTTCATCACTGGAAGGTGTAGGGTCTCCTGCTTGGGTGAAGGGTTGGACTAGATGGCCTATAAGGTCCCTTCCAACTCTTCAAATTACATGAAAATCGTCAACAGCCCAGCAAAATGACATTGTAGACCTTAAACACACAGCAGAAAAGGACTGTCTTGGCAACCTTACTCAAAGCAAGCAATTTGTAAACCATCTTAACCCCATATGAGCCAAGCTCCAGACTTTCTACCCAACAAGCCCTCTTCTCGGCTCCTGTAGCCCAACAAGAGCAACCAGGATGATTAGGGGACTGGAGGATAAAACATACAATGAACCGTTGCAGGACCTGGAATTGGCTAGTCTAGTGAAGAGAAGGACCAGGGGAGACAGGATAGCAGTCTTCCAGTATTTGAGGGGCTGCCACAGAGAGGAGGAAGGGGTCAAGCTATTTTCCAAGGCACCTGTAGGCCAGACAAGGAATAATGGGTGGAAGCTGAACAAGGAGAGATTCAACCTGGAAATAAGGAGAAATTTTCCGACAGTGAGAACAATCAACCAAATTGCCTTCTGAAGTTCTGGGAGCTTCATCCCTGGAAGCTTTCAAGAAGAGACTGGACTGCCCTCCGTCACAAATGGTGTAGGGTCTCCTTCTTGGGTGGGGGGGTTGGACTAGATGACCTACAAGGTCCCTTCCAACTCTTAATCTGTGAGGTAATAATTTCAGGTTGTATGCCAGCTTCTTAGCGTTTTAAGGGAAGGAGGAGTTTAAAAAAAAACACGAAATGCCTAATGAAACCTTTTAACATTTTTTTGTGTTGGTACTGTGTCTTCTCTAGCTGTGTGAAATTTGCAGACAGGTTTAGTGAAAAGGGGGACCCTGTCAAGGATGTGAAAGTTACAGCTGTGTCGAGAGGCACATGTCTTAAGGCGCTGGTGTCTAAGTGAGGAATAGATGCCTGTTCATGGAGGCTTGCTTTCACACTAATAATGGTCGGGGGTGGGTGGGTGGGATTTTACCGCAAGCTGCTCCCTCCCCCAAGATCATACGGTGTATACCATCTTATAAACAAGCCTAACTATGACCATGGCTTGCCGGCTTGCAACCACCAGCAGTGGCTCTCCAAGATGTCAAGCAAACGTTTGCCTGAAAATTGTTGCCCATTCTGACAGGGATAACCTGGGTGCCCCCAGGAAAGTGCCAAGATGGTGGGGCGTTATTCTAAGGATATTTTTGTAAACCTGGTCTGGAAACAGACACCACAAGGGCTCCAGAAATGTTCCTGTATTGTTCTGGGCAATAATAGGAGAACCTTGAAAGTTGCTCAGTGTTTCTTTCACCTCGTCTTATGCCAAAGAGAATCAAGGCAAGGCTACTTTCTCATATTGTCCACTTTCCCGGGACCAAGTTCTTGTTTCACTTCCCTTAGCAGCTCTTCTCTTTCCTTCTTCTCCTCTTTCTCCTCCTGTTTCTGTCAAAGCAATGGGGAATGTAACAGGACTGCCTCTTTCTCGTGCCACTTCGTCCTTTCCTGCTTGTCCGTCTATTCATTTATAACAAGGGTCTTCAAACTTGGCAAGTTTAAGATTTGTGGACTTCAACTCCCAGAATTCCTGAGCTAACATGACTGAAGAAGGAAATCTGGGAGTTGAAGTCCACAAGTCTTAAAGCTGTCAAGTTTGAAGACCCCTGAATAACATTTACAGCTCTGGCTTCCCTTGCTGCCCTTTCTCCTCTCTTTCCCTGCTATCCCATCCAATTTCTAAATCCCTGGCTTCTGAGCAGTTCAGGGTGGAAAGATTCCAGCTGCCATTAGGCCTTGCTTTGCATTTCAGCCAAAAGATGCAAGCACTGTTGAGGGCCACAGGTTGTCATGGGACGGATATAAGTGTCAGGTGGATCTAACCTGGAAAGCAAAGACATGTAAGCTACTGCTTTTATTTTAAGGTCAATCTAAGGTAAGTCTCTATTGTAAGTCTAAGTATGTTGCCCCCTCTCTCCCTTTAGCTTCATGAGATCTAAGGACAGTCATATTTTCTTAACGGAGTAGCTGAGTTGGAAGGGACCTTGGGGGGTCATCTAGTCCAACCCACTTCTCAAACAGGAAACCCTATACCGTTTCAGACAAATGGTTGTCCTGTCTCTTCTTAAAAACCTCCAGTGTTGGAGCAACCACAACTTCTGGAAGCAAGTTGTTCCACTGTTCAATTGTTCTACCTGTCGGGAAATGCTCCTTAGTTCTAGGCTGCTTCTCTCCTTGATTAGTTTCCATCCCTTCAAGTGCTTTGGAGAATAGCTTGACACCCCCTCTTCTTTGGGGCAGCCCCTTAAACTACATTTCTGCTCTGGACTCCTGTTTCTCCAATCTGATCCTTGTCTTGGTTCTGAGATACTTCTTCCTGTTCCTCAAGGTTATTCCTTCTGCCCATTACATCAATCCCCTTGCTAGCAGGAGGACCTGGCTGAGTAGGTGCTACTATTTCCTCCTGCTGCTCGACACTCAGCTTCGTTCTTGAAATGACTTACATAACGTAGAGCAATCGGAAATAACCTGAACTTGTGGCTTCGGAAATGTTTGTTTTAGTGGAGAGATAAGCCTGACGACACGGGCTTGAAACGTCTCTTCCAGCTCACTTCCTCCAGAGGCTGTCATGTCTTCCATCACGGAAGCAGTGGCATGGGTTACTATTTAGCCAAGTCAGCCTGCCTGGCAACCACGCCACCGACCTGTGAACCGGTTTTGCTATTCTTGATCTGCTCTCCTTTCCCTATTAGCGTGCGCTGGTCTGCTTTTAGGAAAAATAAAAGGGGAGGGGGGGGGATTGTCATCACCTGCTTTGGAAAACACCGTGTGTGTGTGTGTGTGTGTGTGTGTGTGTGTGTGTGCGCACGTGCTGAGATGGAACATTACAGGGGATGAGACGAAAGGCCAGCGAGAGGGGAATCATGATTCATGGGCAGAATGTGATTATTTTTTTCCTCCTTCGCCAACAGAACTGAACTCTGACAAGGGCAGGGAAAAATGGGGGCGGAGGGGAGGTGAGGTTAAAACGTTGGTTCAGGGCTTTTCGTGCCTGTTAAGACTTGATCCAGGACGTCTTGTGTGAAGGGTGATGCTGCTCTAGCCGTTCTTAGCCTGGCCATTTTCCCTGGTGGGGTCCGTGGCTCTTCAGAGGGAGCTGAGGAGACCGTGTTGGGAGGGGACACACCCAGGGGGCTTTTGGAGAAGGGGAAGCCTCCAGCTGCAGAGTCAGGTGCGGGTCTGAGAAACGGAAACCAGCTGTTTCTATCAGCGTGTGTGCGTGTGTGTGCGTGTGCAAGGCCCTCAAAGAGGCATCGATCAAGAGTTTCAAGGTGGAACGGATTGTTTGGGGCTGAGATGCTCAGATTGTTCCTGCAGAAATTAAAATAGAATAGAATAGAATAGAATAGAATAGAATAGAATAGAATAGAATAGAATAGAATAGAATAGAATAGAATAGAATAGAATAGAATAGAATAGAATGGAAATTAGAATAGAACAGAACAGAAATTAGAATAGAATAGCATAGCATAGCATAGCATAGCATAGCATAGAATAGAATAGAATAGAATAGAATAGAATAGAATAGAATAGAATAGAATGGAATAGAGTAGAATAGAACAGAACAGAAATGTAGAATAGTGTAGAATAGCATAGCATAGAATAGCGTAGAATAGAATAGCGTAGAATAGCGTAGAATAGCATAGAATAAAGGATTGGCCAATAAAGGATTCTATTCTATTCTATTCTTTAAAAAAAAGAATTGTCATTAAAGGTCACATTTTAAAGATGCCATAAACTGCCATAAACTCTATATAAATATGAACCCCAAATCAACTAAACGATGAAGTGAAGAAACTGGAAGTAGAAGGATCTCCTCTTGAAATAATGAAAGAAGTGTACAACTCCTATCAGCTCAAAGGCCAGGCTTTGCACACCAAATTACCACAACGCTCCCCAAAGTGGGTATTAGGACCTCAGGGTTTACGGGAGGGCTGGAGCTGTTTCCAATTATGCTGTGATGCCATGGTAAGAGCAAAAGCAACAGCTTGATCTTTTAAGAATCTGATCTCAAAACTCTAGAAATGCAAACAAAAGGACGGTAAGGTTTGCGCCTGTCTACATTTTGAGAGGAAGCTTTGAGACTTGCCTTTTGCGGTTGTTAGTTGTGAAGTTGTATCCGACTCATCACGACCCCATGGACAACGTTCCTCCAAGTCTTCCTGTCCTCTACCATCCTCCGGTGTCCATTTAAGCTCACACCGACTGCTCCGGTGACTCCATCCAGCTACCTCGGCCATCCCCTTCTCCTTCTTTTGCCCTCCATCGTCCCCAGCACAAGGCTCTTCTCCAGGGAGTCCTTCCTTCTCATGATGTGGCCAAAGCCTTTGAGTTTCCTCTTCAGGATCTGGCCTTCTAAAGAGCAGTCAGGGTTGGCCTCCTCTAGGACTTAGGACAGCGCAAATGCAGGTGGGCCATTATGGCCTCTGAGCCATGGTTTTCGCACCTTACACTACAACCTATCACTCACTCCCTTCAAAATATGGTGCGTCAGTCTTGCTCATTTTGACGTCCTCCTGACTGTCACCCTAAATCAGTGTTTGTCAAATGTGGCAGCTTTAAGATGTGTTGGACTTCAACTCTAAGAATTCCCCAGCCAGCAGTGTTTGGAAAAAAATATATTTTCTCTCAATCTGAAGTTCACCTTTTGAGGTCCTGCACCTCCTGAAAACCTGAGAGATGACCCCAGCTGCCAAAATGCAATTTATCATGGGGCACCAGAGGGCAATGATAAAAATCATAAAGATTAATAATGGAGAAATAAGGATTTAATGTGGAATGAACGTTTAAATGCATAAAGATAAATTTAATATCATCATTACCAGATCTGGTTAATTTAATATACTTTTAAATTAGTTGTGCATAAAATCCCATTGCCTTTTCCTTTCTTTCTTTGCCTTGTTCTTGTCCACTGTTTGGAGTGTAATTCCAAGGTTGGCATGCAAAGACCAAATAGAGGGAGTCCTTGACTTGCAGCCATTCATTGAGTGACCGTCCACAGTTACAACGGCACTGAAACAAGGGACTTATCCCTATTTTTCACAGCATCCTCGCAATCACATGATCGAAATTCAGATGCTTGGCAACTGGTTGCATATTTATGATGGTTGAAGTGTCCCAAAGTCATGTGATCACCCTTTGCGACCTTCTGACAAGTAAAAGTCCAGGTGGAAGCCAGATTCACTTAACAACTGTTTCACTAACTTAACAACTGCAATGGTTCGCTTAACAACGATGGCAAGAAAGGTCATAAAATGCTTCAGTGACTCCATCCAGCCACCTCATTCTCTGTTGTCCCCTTCTTCTTCTATTGCCCTCAATCATTCCCAGCATATAAGGCTCTTCTCCAGAGAGTCCTTCCTTCTCATGAGGTGGCCAAAGTCTTTGAGTTTCCTCTTCAGGATCTGGCCTTCTAAAGAGCAGTCAGGGTTGATCTCCTCCAGGATTGACCAGTTGGATGGCCTTGCAGTCCAAGGGACTCGCAGGAGTCTTCTTCTCCAGCACCAGAGTTCAAAGGCCTCCATTCTTTGGCACTCAGCCTTTCTTATGGTCCAACTTTCACAGCCATACATTGCAACTGTCAAACTTAGCAATGGAAATTTTGTGGTCTTGATTGCGGTCGTAGGTCAAGGATCGACCTTTCATCCAACAAGAATAAAAAAATAAAAAATAAAAGTAATAAATGAACCAACAGCAGAAAAGAAACAAAAACTAAAAGGGCAGATTCGATTGTCCACTAGGTCTTTTTCTGTTGTTTTCTCTGCTTCTATGACTACTTGGATAGCCCCAGAGTTGGGATTCAAAATTTTTAACAACCAGTTCTGTGGGCATGGCTTAGGTAGAGGGCGTGGCTTGGTGGTCATGTGACTGGGTGGACATGGCTTGGTGGTCATGTTATTTACTGGGCGTAGACAACTCAATATCACTCACATCGAGGCATGCATCTCCTCACCTGGCCTCTCATGACGGTGGGGATGCTGCAACAGTCATAAGTGTGAAAAACGGTCATAAGTCACTTGTTTCAGTGCCATTGTAACTTCGAACGGTCACTCCACACAAGCAAAGTACCAGCAAAGGAGGGGGAAAAAAACTCCAGAGAAGTTCCTGAGACAGGAAGTCTAGTCCTGCCAAGAATGTAATAAGAGTTAACGGAGAGGCAGTTTCCGTAAGCAACACCAGAATGTTTCCTTCCTGCCTTCCTTACAGGATTAGGCCAGTAATTTCTTCTAACAACCGTTTCTCCGAACTGCTTAGAATGTTAACAACCCGTTCTAGCGGAAAGGTGCAAACTAGTCGAAACCCACCCCTGGATAGCCCTCAACATAAAAGAGAAAAAAACAGATTGCTTAGCTTGACCATACTTGGCCACACTTGGAATACTGCATCTAGTTTTGGTCACCACAATATCAAAAAGAAGTTGAGACTCTAGAAAGAATGCAGAGAAGAGCAACAAAGATGATTAGAGGGCTGGAGACTAAAACAAACAAAGAAGTGTTTCAGAAACTGGGTATGTCTAGTTTAATGAAAAGAAGAACTAGGAGGTGACATGATAGCAGTCTTCCAATGTCTAAGGGGCTGCCATAAAGAAGAAGGTGGCAGGAGGGTCAACCTCTTTTCCAAAGCACCGGAAGTCAGAAGAAGCAGCAATGGATGAAAACTAATAGAGGAGAGAAGCAACTTAGAACTAAGGAGACATTTCCAGCCAGAACAATTAATCAGTGGAACAACTTGCCTCCAGAAGTTGTAAATGCTCCAACGCTGGAAGTTTTTGAGATGAGATTGGATGGCCATTTGTCTAAATTGGTATAGGGTTTCCTGCTTGAGCAGAGGGTTGGACTAGAAGACCTCCAGGGTCCCTTCAAACTCTGTTATTCTGTTAGCAAAAGCCCATTCTGTTAGCGAAAACCCAGAGGCTACATCTTTTCCATCCTGCTCTATGGAATGGAGAGCTGGTCTCTGACAGAAAGCCACTTGAAGAGACTAGAAGCTTTTGAAATGTGGATTTACAGCGGTGTTACCTGTAAGTTGGGTTGAGAAAATCAGAAATGAGGACGTGATAAGCCACCTAGGAAAGCCCAAGGAAATCCTCAAAAGCATGAAAAAGCAAAAGTTAGAATATTTGGACATGTGGTGCAGCAACCAGGAAAATACAGTATACTTCACTTAACCCTCCAAGGAAAGATTGAAGGCAAATGAGATCCAGGCAGAAGAAGAACATCAGCGCTTCAAAATCGAAGGGACTGGTTTGGACAAAACTCAGCAGCACTTTTTCGTGCGGCTGTTCATCAAAATAGGATCGCCAACATGATCGCTAATGTTTGATGATGGATACGGTGGAAGGAGGAGGAGGAGGAGGAGGAGGAGGAGGAGGAGGAGGAGGAGGAGGAGGAGGAGGAGGAGGAGGAGGAGGAGGAGAAGAAGAAGAAGAAGAAGAAGAAGAAGAAGAAGAAGAAGAAGAAGAAGAAGAAGAAGAAGAAGAAGAAGAAGAAGAAGAAGAAGAAGAAGAAGAAGAAGAAGAAGAAGAAGAAGAAGAAGAAGAAGAAGAAGAAGAAGAAGAAGAAGAAGAAGAAGAAGAAGAAGAAGAAGAAGAAGAAGAAGAAAGGCCATTCTTGATGCTACCACTGATGGAAGGGAGTGAAGAAACCAAGTAACTTTTACCTTTCTTGCTGTGTCTTCTCTCTACTACATGGATTCAAACAAAGCTCCCTCTAGAAAGTGCTATTTGCAAAGTAAGACATAGAAAAATGCTGTTTGCACAGCAAAGAAGCCCCAAGAGCACCAGAATCAACTTTCCTGAAATGCAATTAGCAGTTCAGACAAGCCAAGAAGGAATTAAACTTCTAATATCTCAGGTTCTGCCTGGGCAAACAAATGTATCCATGTTAATTCCTTTAATGTCATTAACCTCAAATGGAGTTGAGTCCCAGATCCGGTAGCATTGCCCTGTCGCATTCCCTCTTTTTGGAGGAACATTGTGTGCGTGGCAATATTAAGTGGGGTGTAAGAAATGGGCAGCATATGAAGCATTCAGACAAGATTTCTAGCAGGACTACCAGATTCTGTAACAGCTTTGTTCCCTTATTGTGCTACCCAACTGGTAAACTCATAAGAGTTGTTTTTCTCACCATATTCATGTATACATCCACATCCAAACTAGGCTGTGTGTCATATGCATCATTTTGTATTTATTTATTTATTTGTCATGTGTATGTAGTGTATATGAGCCTCGATGGCACAGTGGTTAGAGTGCAGTACTGCAGACTACTCCTACTGACTGCCGGCTGCCTGCAATTTGTCATTTCAAATCTCACCAGGCTCCAGATTGACTCAGCCTTCCATCCTTCCGAGGTCGGTAAAATGAGGAGCCAGATTATTGGGGGAAAGAGGCTGACTCTGTAAACTGCTTAGAGAGGGCTGTAAACTCTGTGAAGTGGTATATAAATCTAAATGCGATTGCTATATTGGAGGGGGTAACCCTTTGAGAGCTGTATGCAACGAAATTTCATTTTAATGTATGCCGGTTAGTGTACATTCAAAGTGACACTAAAGTTATTCTAAGTTCCTTATATTTGGAAGGAGAAGTACCAGCTATACATGTGGATCACAAAGAGGTTGGGACAATTGAAATCTCGTTGCTCTCATTTGATGGCTACTGGAAGAGACAAAAAAAAAATTATTTTCATGCTTCATTGAATATATTAAGGCTTTTGATTGTGTACACCAGAATGAATGCTGAATAGCCCTCAAAAACATGGGAGTGCCAGGCTATCTAATCTGTCTATTGAAGAATTGGTATGATGAAACAGTTAGAACAGAATGTGGAGCAATTAAATGGTTCTAAATTGGGAATTAAGTATTACCTAACATTGTACACGGTCACGCTGGTTGTTTTGACTAATCCGCAGAATATATCATGAGAAAGGGTTGGAATAGAAGTGATTGGAACGGAATTAAAATTGCTAGGAGCAACCATCAGCAACCTCAAACATGCTGATGATACCACTTTTCAAGGGCTGGAGGAACGGAAGTCTTAAAGCATCTTTTGCTGAAAGCTTAAACACATACAGTGATTCAGAGGATTTTAAAGCTTAACATTCAATTGAAACCATAACTTTTCCTCCGGGGATTGAAAAAGCTAGAAAAGAGATGCGGAGCACTGTTTTTAGATACGATACCTGCAAGCAAGATTATGGTAGGCACAAAGATGGAAAGATTTTGGCAATCGCTACGACAGAGGACATAGTTGGCGAAGATGACAGAACTTGTTGAAATGGCTAAATTGACTGGTTTGATTAGAGAAAAGATAACATTTATCTGTGATTTGGAAACCCCTTATGGGCTTTTTGTGCAAGAAAGAAAAATGTGAGCTTGTAATTTATGACTTTGATGATTAGACAGGATACATTGTAGATGAGATTTATAGATTATAGAAAGAAGAGGGCTATGATGTAACTTTAGAGAGAGGTTAAAACATATACCTATAACTGCTGTGAAGAAGATTGCAAGTGTCTTCTATATATCTCTTTACTTTTTCTCAACTTTTACCTATTTTCTTTCTGCACCTTTAGATTTTTTCTTTTATTTCACCTTTTATTCTTTTTCATTCTATTTTAGTTTACATTAGTTCTTGCTATTGTTGTTAAAATTTTCAATGAAAGTAATGGTTAAGGTGCTGGCCTGGAAACCAGGAGATGTGAATTCTAATCCGACTTTAGGTATAAAGGCCAGTTGGGTGACTTTGGACCAATCACCAGGAGACCTGTGAATTCTAGTCTTGCTTTAGGCACAAAAGATGGCTGGGTGATTTTGGGCCAATTGCCAGGAGATTGTGAATTCTAGTCCCACCTCAGGCATGAAAGATGCCTGGATGCCTTTGGACCAATCACTCCCTCTGAGCCCAATTTCATGGAGGAGATTGTGAGAAAGAAGAGGAGGTATTATGTATGTTTCCTGTCTTTGAGTTACTTATAGAATAATAAGGACAGGATAAAAATTGAATAAATTAAATTAAAATTACACACACCCAGAGAGAAAGAGAGAGAGAATCCTATTGAAGGTGGAAGGATTAATATTAAACTCAATATTAAAAATAAAAATAAATCTAAGATTATGTCAACAGACAATACCAACCCAATGCAATCAAAAAAATTGAACAAGTAGCAGACATCATACTCCTAGGCTCAAGAATCCACAGTGATGGAAACTGAAGCCATGAAATAAACAGATGTGAGTTATTTGGGAGAAAGATTAGGCAAAATAATTGGGCAAAGGCTGCAGTTCTTTTGATGGTAAGACACCGGTCGTGCAAGGCATGGAATTGGTTGCCAATCAGTTTCCACCTAAAATATAAACTTGCTGGTTTAAAAGACTTTTATGGGGCACCTCCTGGTTTACTACATAACTATCCTCCCCTAACAAACTCTGTATTGTGCTACTAACTTCAGGAAAAAAGTGCTCAGATCCCTACTGAGGTCATCTAGTCCAACCCCCCAAGCAGATGACAGACGACAGCCCAGTCTCTTCTTGAAGGTTTCCAGTGATGAAGCTCCCACAACTTCTAAAGGCAGACTGTCCCATTGGTTGGTTGTTCTCACTGTCAGAAAATTTCTCCTTATTTCCAGGTTGCTTCTCTCCTTGATTAGTTTCCATCTACTGCTTCTTGTCCTTCCTTCCTTGAAGAATAGGTTGAACACCCCCCACCCCCACCCCCGTGGCAGCCCCTCAAATATTGGAAAACTGCTATCCTGTCTCCCCTGGTCCTTCTCTTAACTAGACTAGCCACGCCCAGTTCCTGCAAATGTACATCTTATGTTTTAGCCTCCAGTCCCCTAATCATCTTTGTTGCTCTTGTTGGGCTACAGGAGCTGAGAAGAGGGCCTGCTTTGACAGGATAGTGGGGAATGGAAGGATTTATATTCCTGGAAGACAACTGGTTATTTGCATCCTTTTAGAGGGTCATTGAAGCACCTGGAGGTGTATCTGTGTCCTCAGGGTCACCTGAGTAGTGTTTAATGGTTCCTATAGTCTGCCATTTTATCTCTGGAAATCCATTTCTCCTCCCACCCTATTCAAAGGGTGTTCATCCCAAATTGTATAGCTTAAAGTCTGATACTGGGCAGTTGCCCAGAAGACTATATACCTCAAGGGAAGATTATGGGTGATCCCCATACATACCCCAGTTCTAATACCCCAATTCTCTTGGTCTGCTTACAGGCTGCAAAGGGCCACCACCTCAGACTGTGCGGAAGTTACTGGAGCAACGAAGACAACAACAAGCTGCTCTCAGCCACAGCACGGCACCCCTGGTGAGTCACCTGCTGAAGACACCTGGACACCCTCATTACATGCACAATCTTCTCCAAACCACAACTGAGTTTGAAGGTTGAATCATGGCAACTGGACCAATTTTGTCCAGTTGCCATGATTCAACCTTCAGGCACCTTTGCCTGCCAACTCGCCACGGCCAACTCAACATGGCCAAATCTCTACGACCAATTCACCATGGGACAATTCGCCATGGCCAATTTGCTGCAGGACAAGAGTTACACCAATATCAAAGAAATAGTGGAATAGAACCGTTATAAGAAAGGATGCCGAAGGAAGGACAAACTGAAATGTGAAGGGCAAAAATGAAAAGATTTTTAAAGCTATTTAAAATAATTAAACTGAATTGTTGAATTGTTCGGCAGTGAGGTTGTCCTGTGACAAGTTAGCCATGGTGAGTTGGTTGTAGTGAATTGGTTGTGCAAGTTGGCATGGCAAGTTGGCCGTAGTGAGTTGTCCCATTAGACACCTTTGCCTCAGAGGTGGTATTCAGCAGGTTCTGACCAGTTCTGAAGAACTGGTAATGGAAATTTTGAGTAGTTCAGAGAACCAGCCAATACCACCTCTGACTGGCATGGCCCCCATCTATTCTCCACCTCCCAAGTCCCAGCTGATCGGCTGGGTCTTCTTTTGTTGCCCTGCACAGGAGAACGGAGCTGAAAAGCAGGTTAGTGGGGTGGGGAGGGAATGGGATCTTCCCTTGCCATGCCCACCAAGCCATGCCATGCCCACCAAGCAACACCCACAGAACCGGTAGTAAAAAAAAATTGAATCCCACCACTGCTTTTCCTGGATGACTGAGATACTTCACCGACACAACTCAGTTTCTTTCTAGGTTCTTTGTGGAATCACTGAACTATTTGTGCCTTCATTCGTCTTGTTCCTCAAATGCATTTGAACAGAGAGGGTTGATCCCTCCTGGTCTTATTGCCTTTCTCAGATTCATTACTTTCTCTCTCTTTCTATTCCCATTTCAGATCCCGCCAGGAGCTTTAGAAGCCAGCTGGCCAGGTGAGTGGACTCAAGACATCTGGGAATGTAATTGCTTTATCTCTGTCACAAATGCTCTTGTGAATTTAGCTTTCCATCAGCTTCTCTAAACATGGTACCCTCCAGCTGGCATCTTAACAACTCCAGCAATTCCAACAGAGCAGAGATTTTTCCAGTGCATCTGGAGGTTAACAGATTATGCAAAGTCTTTGAAGTACTTAAGGTTTTCCACTTAAATTGCAGCAAGAATAATTTATTTGGGGCTTAGGTCACTTAATAAACTTCCAAGCAGTTTCAGATTTAACTCATTATCTATCTCTTTATCTCTCAATCTCGAGCTATTAATCTCTCTAATCCATTTCCTGGTTCTTACAGTTGCAGAATCATTGCTTGGTTCTCAAAATGGCACTGCCACTACAGGTGGTTCCCAACTTACAACCATTCATTCAGTATGTTCCAAGTTACGATGGCACTGAAAAAAAGTGACCTAGGGCTGGGTTTCACACTTATGACCGTCATAGCATCCCCCTGGTCAAAATCCCCTTTGTCAACTAGCAAGTATTTTAGGACAGATGCGCTATCCCAAGGTCATATAATCGCTTTTTTGGACTTTCCCAGCCAGCTTTCTATAAGCGAAGTCAATGAGGGAAGCCAGATTCACATCATGACTGTAGGATTCACTTAACGGCTGAAGTGACTTGCTTAACAATTGTGGCAAAAAGGCTATAAAATTGGGGCAAAACTCACTTATCAATAGCCTCGCTTAGTCACGGAAATTTTGGGCTCCATTGTGATTTGAGTCAAGGACTAACCTAGATCTTTCGCTGCTAAGGAAAATACATTCTTGGAGAACACCAAGTCATTCTTGATTTCTTCTCTGCTTTAGGACAATAAGGTTAGGACATTGTTTCAGCATGTCTTGCTAAACCTGGACACTTCCCAGCCTGGGTGACTGTCAACTACCAGAATTTTCAATAATCCTCAGGCTGCCTGGGGAACTCAAATTGCAGAGGTGGTATTCAGCAGGTTCTGACCCATTTTGGAGAACCGGTAGCGGTAATTTTGAGTAGTTCAGGGAACCGCAAATCCCACATCTGACTGGCCCCACCCCCATCTCTTCTCTGCCTCCCATTGAGTCCCAGCTGATTGGCTGTGTCTCCTTTGGTTGCCCTGCACAGGAGAACGGAGGTTAGTGGGGTGGGGAGGGAATGGGGATTTTGCAGTATCCTTCCCCTGCCACACCCACCAAGCCATGCCACGCCCACCAAGCCACGTCCACAGAACTGGTAGTAAAAAAAAATGAATCCCACCTTTGTCAAATTGGTATAGTGCAGAGGTCAGCAACCTGAGGCTCTGGAGCTGCATGTGGCTCTTTCATCCCTCTGCTGTGGCTCCCTGTCACCAGTCAGCTCCACAATTGATAGGGCTTTTGGTTAGGATAGGTAAAGGGAAAAGGAGGCTGCCCTAGGAGGAGAGGCTATGGTGGGGGAACTGGACTTCTGGTCAGTGGTGGGATTCAATTTTTTTTACTACCAGTTCTGTGGGTGTGGCTTGGTGGGTGTGGCAGGGGAAGGATACTGTCACTGACAATAGGACAGGGACGGTAGGCACGTTGGTGCGCTTATGCATGCCCCCTACAGGCCTCTTAGGAAAGGGGTGAGGTCAATAGTAGACAGTCTAAGGTTAAAGTTTTTGGGGTTTGGGGAAGAAACCACAGAGTCAGGTAGAGTAAGCTTGGCTTCCTTTGTACTGTATGCACAAAGGAGGAGAGCACCAAGATTTGTCAGTGCTCAGGACACCAGTGAGCCTTAATCCGCCACTGGTTTGGATAATGAAACGTCTGCAGGAAAGGACCCCTCAGAATGGAAGATGTTCAAATGAACCACAAGTTCTGCCCACTTAAGATCTGGTTAGACTGTTAAGGGCCCCAGGCAGATGTTGCCACGTCTAACTTCAAAAGTGGAGATGGATGATTTGCTGAGGGGGATTTTTCAGTTGGAAGACAATAACAAGACTGTCTCTGGTGGCTACCACAGTTGTGAATGCTAAACTAATTATCCTTTATTGGAGAAAGCTATCTCAGCCTCATGTTTGTGCTTCCTGCACTGTCTATCAAACACACTAAGGTCATTGGCCAAATTGACACCTTTGATCAGAGTAAAAACATTAAGTTTAATGCTGACTGGAAAATCCTTATAGACCATGTGTGCATGAAATGGCGGGGGGGGTGAACTTTTGATATATGGTTTTGATGATTAAAAAATATGACTATAGAAAAAGGGAGAGCCATGCTGTAACCATCAAGTAAGAAGTTAATTTCCACTTATAACTGCTGTAAAAGAAAATCAGAAGTTTTTTTTCCCCCTGCAGTTCTGGCTTTGTTTTTCCTTCCTACTTTTCTTCCTTCTAAGCATTGGTTTCTATTAGTTTCTATATTTCTTGTTTAAAATCCCAATAAAACTATTTAAAATACAGAGATTGTCCTGTATTACTTATTCACGGGGCAAGATTTATTATTCAGATAGATTTATTGCAGATTTATTGCTCAAAGTTCCATTAGGTCTTTACTTAGGATTATCGATTAACTATTATGTATTTAATAACATTTCCTCCAAGGGTGCATTTTTACGTTGCAACAGTCCTGCAAGGTAGACTTAAGACTTTATTTATGTATGTAGGTATGTATTCAAATTCTACAGCTGCCCGTCTTAGACAATGATCCTGAGCAGCTTACAATTCAATATATATAGAGAGAATATATATATACAATTCTATATATATATATATGGAATTGTAAAGCCACTCAGACTCATTGACTAAGACGGTTATATAGACAGTTAGACAGTTGCAACAGATAACTAAGGTCTTAAATGTGGGCCTGAGTACAGTGATCTGAGTGCTGTTGTAATGATGAGGCAGTCGAGGTGTTTGATCATGATCAAATGATTCATGATGATCTTTATTGGAATCTAGTCTTGCATTTATACACATTTTTAGTAATCCTCTAACATTGGTTAACTTTGGTTTCTGCTTGACTTTCGTTATTGTTCAGCATAGTAACTAACACAATTAATGATTTCTAGTCAAGTCCAACATATGTTCACTTCCTCTCTCTAATCCTCCTTTAGATGAGTAACTTTGTTTGCCTGAGTTGTATTTGCTTGGAAACATTCTTTTCTCTGAGGTTTGCCATCAGATAATAACATTCCTGCAATTACAACTCTACAGAGTGCTTCTCCAAAGAAATCAAATTTATACACTAACTTCCCCAAATCTCTTTTCTTAGACCCCCATGGAACAATAGAAAAAGGGGTTTCTACTCTAGGACAGTCTACAGTTCCTCAGTATCCAGTTGCTGCCTTTCCTGCCTGGCCACCAGATGCCTCCAGCCAAGGAGCTTACTCTCCAGATTTCCACTACCCGAGTGTGGACCCTGGCAACGATTTCCATCTCCAGCCTCAAGGGAGCCAGTATGATGTGATGAGCCCCTGCCCTCCCTTGGAAACCAATATTTATGGGGCAGCAGGTCCCGGAGGTCCCGGGGAAGTGTATACTTCCAAGATAACATCATCAGTAAATTATGAGGTGAGATGAGGAGAGATGGAAGTGGGATAGAATGAGCTCCTGGAGGTGGGGAGTATTTAGCAGTGGATCCATATTTATGTCTCAAGCTGGCTGTAAAAAGCCACTTGCTTCTCAAAAGAGAATCCTGAGAATTATGTGCAGATGTGATCTTTTCAACATGTGCCAGGAGCCTTTCCAAAGTGCAATTCACATCTTTTCTTTGGAAAGGACGATGAGAAAGCAGTATGTTATGTATCTCTTTTTTTTAAAAAAAAATGATGCCCAGATGTATTTGCAAAGTAGATAAGTCTGGGCTCGCTTTCCCTATCCAGGTGCTATCCAGATGAGCTGAACTACTGTAGAATGGAGGAGAAAATATGGTGCTGGTTTGGACAAGCATCCATTCCTTTTCCTGAATACCCACCTGGAAACTTAAGAAAAAAATAAAATAAACCCTACGGAATCAGTCCTGGAATATTTAGAAGGCAAAGGAAGGATGATAAGACCAGAAGATACATTGGGAGAACAAAAAGGCATTCCATGAAGACAGCAGTTCCAGAAGATACTAGCAACAGGTGTAGGATCTGGTACCTAAGGCCGGTTTTAGACAAGACCCATGACTGTAGCTGGGGCTATGACAACTCACTGCCGCTGACTTGCCCCGGCCAACTCACAACAGGACAATTTGCTATGGTCATCTGGCTGTGGACAATTCAATGCAGGATAACTCAAGAGAGGGACTAACGAATTGCAGAGGGCCTTGTCTTGCTTTAGGTTCAAGGTTCAAACCTAAAACAAGACAAAACCCACTGCGATTCACTTGTTCTTCTCTTGAGTTATCCCATGTTGAATTATGCCATAGCGAGTTGACCGCGGTGAACTGACCAGGGGGAATCAGCCAGGGCAAGACAGCCAGGGTGTGTTGGCTACAGAAAGTTGTCTCATCCCAATGGTAACTCTATGGAAAGCAACTTCATGGAATGCCTTTTTTGTTCTCTCAATATATCCCATGAAGGTGATCAGGGCCCCTTCCTCCCCCATAGACCACGCCACTCACGTTTCTCCCTTATCTGCTCCTCCCTGCATGCCCTAGGATGAAGAGGGGATGGGCCTAGGTCTTCCTCTAAATGCCCATCTGGCCTGTGCCCTTCCCCAGTTTCCTCCACAACCACCCGAGCCATACTCCCACTCTCTGTCAGCTGTTCCAACTCTCCCTTGGAGTCAGACTCCAACAGGGGCATGACAAGTTAAGATGCTGCCCTAGAAAACAGGGGACTGTGAGTTCTAATCTTGCAATATCCAATCTGGGTCGCTCACCGGGATCAGAGGTTTTGTCTTCTGAGCTTTCAGACTCATATTGGGGAGAAGTTCCTTGAAGATGGGCTCCAGCATGATTCCAAAAGCTCAAGACAAAACCTCTGGGTCTTGATGACTGACTCAGATTGGATACTGCAACATTATCCAGGGACATGTCTATTCATTTTCATTGGTGAGTTCTAATCCTTCCTTAGGCATGAAAGGTTAGCAAGGATCATGGACAGAGATAGAGAAGGTAGAGAAACACCCACCTTTAGATCAGCTTCACTCCAACACCTGTTTACCTTTTTTAAAAAAATTTCCATCCAGAAGGTTGCCAGTGAAGCTGTCCATCTTTATCCAAGCTCGGAGACCCCCTGGCTGGGACAGGAACAAAACAATGCTTGTCTCCTCCTTCCTGGGAGTTATGCAGACTTATCTGTGGATGTAGATCCGGGGGAACTGACTCAAGCTCGGGCAGAGATCCAGAATATAGGTCTATCTCATCTTTTGCAACAGGATGAAGACGGCGACACGTAAGTGGAACAACTGGGGCACCGTCCCACTGAGAAACTCATTCCGTATTCTTGTTTGGAAATGGTGGTGGGAAAAGATAAACGATTTTGGAAAGCAGATAACAAACAGGCTTCATAGGAACCAACTGGGAAAGGGACTGGAATCTGTTCCCAACCTGGTGCTTTCCAGATAGGAGACCCCTGCAATTTCCAGCTTGAAAAGCCAAAGACCTTACAGGCTAGAAATGCCAAGTGTTATATAGTTGTATCACATCTGGAATGCATCACACTGGGAAAACATCCATGGTTGCAGCATAAAATAGGATTAAATGGTGGCAGCTGTGTCATTTTCTTGCCACTTAGAGTGAATCAGGTAGGGGGGAAAACACGGCAATTGGTTGGCCAACAAAGTGTTGCCAAACAACAAAGGCAACCAGTAGATTTACTGTTTGCATTTTTATATGTTAAATCTTTGTAGATGTCCTTGTGATAATTCCTTTGCATATATATTAGCATAGTGCTAATCCCTAATAATAGATTATCATATCCCACATGCTATTCCATTTCAAGTAAGTAATGTTATACCCACAGAGAAAAGGCAAAAGGCAGTATTTCTCAATCTCAACAACTTGAAGATGGGTGGACTTCATGCTGTGGTGGGGGATTCTGGGAGTTGAAGGCCACATCTTCAAGTTGCCAAGGTTAAGAAAAACATAAGCAGCAGCAAAATTCTGCCAGTTAATGACATGAGAAAAGAAGGAAAAAGATACACAGCTAAATCTAATTTACGCCAATACTGTTCATTAGAATCTATAGCCTTCTATCTTTGCAAATCATCCTCACTTCTTTCACCTTTAGATGCCACTAAATGTGTGGCATAAGAAGCTGTTTAGGATATCATAAATAAAAATGTAGTACATACCTTACTGTATTGGAGAAAGCTATGATCAGGTTAAACAATTCTCATCTGCACAGTTGGCTTTATGAATTCAAAAGCGACCTTGTTTTTCCTTCCTGTGATCCCTTATCTGGAAACAGACTGAAACTTGGCAACCTTTCAAAATTCAAATGATAAAATAAGACATGCAGCCAGCGAGTTTGCAAATGAGAGAATGCAAGTTGCTTAAAACATTGGGGGAAGGGAGGGAGAATTCTTGGTGAGTGAGAATTCTCACTCACAAAAGTTTCTCAAGTCAGAGTACTCTAAAAAAAAAGAGCGAGGGTAAGGATGTTGACATGGGAAGTGGCTGTCCAAATAGGGTGGTGGACTTTTGATCATTCTGAGCCCTTCTTCTCCAGGTTGCTCCATCTCTTTGTGGCCCAAGGTCTCCGTCCGTTGTCGTACGCTGCAGCTGAAATGCTCCGAGATTGTGGACAGTTGGATGTCAAGGAACACAGGGGGAAGGTGAGTGCGTTCTACGACAGGGGTCTCCAAACATGGCAACTTTTAGACTTGTCTTGTGGACGTAAACTTCCAGAAATTCCCAACCGGCCATGCTGTCTGGGGATTATCTAGGACCTGATGTCCACAAGTCTTAAAGTTGCCAAGTTTGAAGGCTCCTGGTCCATGGATTAGCTGGAAGATCTCTACCCCTCCACAGATATTGCTAAAGCAGTGATGGTATGCAACCGGTTTGGACCGGTTCAACTGAACTGGTAGTAAAAAAATGTTACACTGGAATGGGAAAGCATCAGCGTTTGTCCTTCAAGAATCTGAGATTACAATGTTTTCTTTTTTTAAAAAAAAGCCATTTGGAAGCAGATTTGGACACATGTTCCCACGACATGTAAATATTAGATTGTGCCTTTTTTCTTTTTACGATGTTCAGAGTTTCACTTTCAGGATAGGCAGATCAGGGCAGCAGCCGGAAGCAAGGGTCATCCATCCCCTAATGACACTGTGCCTAGGGCTCCCTTCAAACCACCAGCTGTACAAGCTAGCAATCCCTGTTTCTCTACTTCGGCCGCTCGAAGATGTGCAGGCTTCAATTCTCAGAATTCTCGAGTCAGCTATGGGGAATTGATTTGGGGGGGGGGAGTTGGTGTGATGGGGAACTAGGAGAAGTTGAATTTGGGGAGCTGAAGTCCATACATCTTCACCTTGAGAAACACTGAGCTAGACAGATATTGAGCTAAAAGATATTGAGCTACAAAAGCTTATGATGCCGCTTCCATCCATTCCTGCCTCCATAATGAGCTGCCATTTGGGCGGCTGCCTTATACGGGCCACCTGTTAAGATAAGATTGTGCCCACAATCAATTGTCTATGGCAGAGGTCTCCAACCTTGGCAACTTTAAGACTTGTGGACTTCAACTCCCAGAATTCTCCAGCCAGCAGAGCTGGCTGGAGAATTCTGGGAGTTGAAGTCCACAAGTCTTAAAGTTGCCAAGGTTGGAGACCTCTGGTCTATGGAGATTCTCAGCCATCCAGATCATGGTTGTCCCAAAGGAGCTTTCCCAAGAGGCAACTGGATTGTCTTGCTTTTTCATTCATTCATTCATTCTTTCATTCATTCATTCATTTTAGTTTGTCAAGCATGTATGAGAAAACAAGTATAAGTATGAACATAACATATAAACAGATGTATAAACAGGTCTAAGTCTATACATAATAAATGAGTATGAATAAATGGGAACAGCGGGACAGGGACGATAAGCACGCTGTTGCGCTTATGCACGCCCCCTTACATAGCTCTTAGGAATGGAGTGAGGTCCACAGCAGATAGTTTGAAGTTAAAGTTTTGGGGGTTTTGAGGATGTAACAACGGAATGTTTTCTCTGAAAACATTTCGCTTCTCATCCAAGAAGCTTCTTCACTTCAATTTTCTTTTTCTTTGTGCCCAGACTCCATTATTAGTGGCGGCTGCAGCCAATCAACCAAAGATCGTGAAGGACCTGATTTTGCTGGGAGCAGATGTCAATGCCATGGACCAAAAGGGGCAGACTGTGCTGCACCTTGGCGCCACCTACGGGCTGCCCAGTGTCATTGAGGTGAGGCTGGCGTATTCCACCCCAGAACAGCCTTGTGCAAAATAGCCACAATACAGATAGTCCTCGACTTATGACCACAATCGAGCCCACCATTTCCATTGTTAAGAGAGACATTTGTTAAGTGAGTTTTGCCCTGTGGTACGACCTTCCTTGCCTCAGCTGTTCAGTGAATCCCTGCAGTTAGTACAGGCTAGTAACCTGGTTGTTAAATGAATCTGGCTTCCCCATTGACTTGTCAGAAGGATGCAAAAGGAGAAATCACATAACTTGGGACACAACAACGGTCATGAACATGAACCGGCTGCCAAGCGTCTGAATTTGGATCACGGGGATGCTGCAACTATCGTAATTGTGAAAAATGGTTCTGTGATGAGCTGGGGCATGGCAAAAAAGGCAACAAAGTCAGATAATCAATAAGAGTCTCTTTATTAGCTTCAACTTTGTCCCCAATGTCCAGGTTACTTTCTTGCTTGAGAAAAACTCTCCCAGGAACAGCCTTTGGTTGCAGAGAATTAAGTCCAAAACATGGTCAACACAAACTGTAATTTTAAGTCCAATCAAGCCAAACTGAGATAAATAGTTTGGCAGTGCAAGAGCAACAATTCCAGACTTGAAGGCATGGCAAAACTCACGTGGTTGGGAAGATGCCAGGAACACAGATAAGCAAGGACAACACAAGATAAAGTCACGTTTGCTCCCAACAGCTGTCGCATGCAGCCTGCCTTTCTTACGAACTGCCTTCCCAGATGTGGCTAATGAATGGAATCAGGGCCCATTCCTCCCCTGTAAGCCACGCAACCCACGTTGCTCTCTTCTCCGTTCCTCCCTACATGCCCTAGGATGAAGAGAGGTGGGCCTGGGTCTTCACCTGAACCCCCTCTTCCTTGTTCTACCTTTTCCCTGCTCTGCCCAGGCGGACTTTGCCCTTCTCCAGTTTCCTCCCCAGCCAACGGAGTCACACTTTCACTCCCTGTCAGTTGTTCATCTTCCTCCTTCTGACAGGGGCATGAAAGGTCCTAAGTCACTTTTTTCAGTGCACTTATTGTAACTAAATGAACTGTTGTAAGTCGAGGACTACCAGTACCTCTTTAGCAGACTACCTGTCTCGGTGCTCCAAGCAAAGCATCAGAGAAGCACTAAAGTGGGGTTGGTCTGCTAATCCATGCAGTTTGGGGACATGATTAGAAAACCACTGATAAGCCAGCCGAAGTAAGAGGCAGCCTTCGAATTACGACAATTGCGACCAGAATTTCCACAGTTAAGCCAGGTGGTTGTTAAGTGGGTCTTGCCCCATTTTTACGACCTTTTTTTAACCATGGTTGTTAAGCAAATCTGCTGCCATTGTTAAGTGAATCACATGGTCATTAAGCAAATCCACCCTCCCTTGATGGAAACCGGATGGAAAAGGAAAGTCACACATGACAATCACAAGATCCTGGGACATTGCAACCGTAAATATACCTTGGTTGCCAAGCACCTAAATTTTAATCATGGAACTGGATGGATGCTGCAATGCTCATCAATGCGAGGACTGGCCCTGCTAAGTCCATTATTATTATTATTTTTAGTGCTGTTGTGACTTCTGCTCGCTAAACAAATGGTTATAAGTCAAGGACTATCTGTTAAACTGGCAGGGCAATTCTAACCTGGCTAGTACAAAAGCCACTTTGCTTGATTTGGCTTATCTGTTTCAACATGGTGATTGCGTTCAGTGGTGGGATTCAAAATTTTTTTACTACCGGTTCTGTGGGCGTGGCTTGGTGGGCGTGGTGTGGCTTGGTGGGCGTGGCTTGGTGGGTGTGGCAGGCGAAGGATACTGTAAAATCTCTATTCCCTCCCCACGTCTGGGGGAAGGTTACTGCAAAAGCCCATTTCCTCCCCACCCCACTAACCTGCTTTGCAGCTCTGTTCTCCTGTGCAGGGCAACCAAAGAAGACCCAGCCAATCAGACGGGACTCGGGAGGCGGAGAATTGGTGGGGGCGGGGACAGTCAGAGGTGGTATTTGCTGGTTCTCTGAACTACTCAGAATTTCTGCTACCGGTTCTCCAGAACTGGCCAGAACCTGCTGAATACCCACCTCTGATTGGCTTGCATCTCCCTCAAAGTGACCCCCACTAAAGCTTTGCATAGCACAAACTCCAGGAGCTCCTGATATACTGGAAGTGGGTTTCCTAGATATCCTGAGCCAGCATGGAAAAATCTCATGACTCAAACAAATCTTTTTCCAAAACACACATCAGCTTTATTATTTCCCCCACCCCCGGCTTCTTTTCTAGGCTGTCATGATGACGGGTGCTCCTGTCAACGTGGAGGCCAGAAATTTTGAAGGTAAGCGTCAGGTTCTTTGGCAAATGCCTGAACCAAAAGTGATTTCTTTTTCCCCCAAGCATTCATATATATTTTTCCCCGTTAGCAAGATTCATTGAGAAGAGGCCAGGGCTACAAAACTTCCAGCCACTGAACCATTTCACATTTAAAGTCATTCCCCCACCCCACACACACACACACTTGGAGCTTAGGGCAGGGAGCTTTCTGATTTTCCTTCTAGCCGTCTTCTTCTGATCCAGTGAGGATGCAGATAGCAATAGCGCTTAAACTTATATACCGCTTCACAATGCTTTACAGCCCTCTCTAAGCAATTTACGGAGTCAGCTTATGGCCCCCAACATTCTGATGCCTCATCTCTGATAATACAGAAGCTTGCAGTTGGCTGCCTACATAATGGCTTCCTGAATCCATAGCTCTCTGGGAGCCGACCATGATGTCAAGATGATAAAAGCTTTTGATTTTTCTCAAAACCATTTTCAGCTGGAGTACATTTCAGAGCCTTGTTGGTATAGCGGTTAAGGTATCCGTCTAGAAACCAGCAAAACGTGTGACCGAGTTCTGCCTTAGGTATGAAAGTTGGCTAGATAACTTTGGGCCAGTCGCCAGGAGACTTGAGTTCTTTAGGCAATAGGCATGAACACCAGCTGGGTGACTTTAGGCCAATCCCTAGGAGACTGTGAGTTCTAGTCCCACCTTAGGTACAAAGCCAGTTGCATGACCTTGGGCCGTTCCCTCTCTCCCAACCCCTAGGAAGGAGGCAGTGGCAAACCACTTCCAAAATCCTGTCAAAAAAACCTGCAGGGACTAGTTGCGAATCAAGTTATCAAGAGGAGAGAGAGACAGAGACACAGAGAGACAGACAGAGAGAGAGGCATGCTGTTTGACACATTTTCTATGGTGTTTGTACAGGTCTCACTCCTTTGCACTGTGCCGTCATGGCTCACAACGCTGCCTTCCAGACCCAAAACATGGAGCCCTTGTCCCAACATCACCTGCAGCCCTTACTGCTCTGTATTCAGCGGCTTTTGCAACTTGGTGCTGATTACAAGAGCCAGGTAAGCGATTCATATTATGGGCAAAGTAGACGGATTCCCGGCTCTCCAGGAAGAGTGGCTACAATAGCACCAGAAGGAAAGATGGGGAGGCAAAAGACCAGGCCTTCCACCAGAAGATGGACATCAGTGCAACAGATCTGACTTTCCCTATTTGGAAGCCATCTAAAGAAGCCCCCCCCCTTTAGACCAGGAGTCCCCAACCATGGCAACTTTAAGTCTTAGCGGACCTCAACTCCCAGAATTCAAAGCCAGCTGGGGAATTCTGGAAGTCGAAGTCCACCAGGCTTAAAGTTGCCAAGGTTGGAGACCCCTGCCTTAGACCAAAATGGAAAATTCCCTAGGACCCACCACTGCCTGGGTATCTGACCTTTGTTTTCCTTGGACTTTGGCTAGGACTTGAAGAGCAGTAAAACCATCCTGCATTTGGCTGTTCAGGCTGCAAACCTGCCTTTGGTCCAGTTCCTTCTCAAACTGCCTGGACAAGAACGTCAGAATTTTGTGAACATTAAGGTATGCACTAACTAGGCATTAACATCAAACCTCAACTTTTTTACTTTTACATAATAGTTTACATCAGGGGTCGCCAACTTTTTGGACCTCAGGGACCACCAAACTCTTAATTTTAAATCTACTGATATGAATTTTGACTGACGGTGGCTTGCTGACATTGGTGGGAAAGTCGGTCCCATATTCCAGAGCTGCAGTAGTCACAGGACTGGCCCTTTGGTCATCCCAGAGCAGCTGCTCCTCCACCTGGGTGCACCAGCCTGCCATGGACTGGAGAAGTTGCTCTGGGATGACCAAAGGGCCAGTCCTGTGACTACTGCAGCTCTGGAATATGGGACCGACTTTCCCACCAATGTCAGCAAGCCACCCCAGGGTGGATTTCCATCCCCACCGTTGGTCTTACCTTCCAGTTTCAGCTCGCATGGCTCTACTCAAGGTAAGGTTTGTGCTCGGCTGAAGGGTGGGGGCCAGCAGGTAGACGGGCCACGTGGGCGGTGCAACCTTGTGTTCCTATGCAGCCTGGATTAATTGCTTTGGGGGGACATTTATCTGCGGACCATCAAAATTTTCTCACGGCCCACCAGTGGTCCCCCGCCCACCAGTTGGTGACCACTGGTTTACGTAGTGCTTTGTTCTACTGCACCGAAGGGAGTCAGAAGTCAAAGCCTTTCCTTTTTCCCCCCCTATTCTTTCCCCCACTTTTCTCTTCTCTTTTTCCTTCCCTATCTTTCCTGTTATTTGCTTTTGTATTTTCCTTGTATGCTACATTATAATCTAAGAAAACCATCAATAGCAACTAGGATTCCCCCATTCACAAGCCTTGTCCCCAAGGCTGAGCACAAAGAAGGGTGTGACTGTGTTTTCTTATAGCTTCCAACCTGTGTCTACCGGTAGTCCTCAATTTATGGCCACAATTGGGACCAGAATTTCTGTTGCTAAGCAAGACAGTTGCTCCCAACTTTATAACCTTTTTTTGCCATGGCGGTTAAATAAATCATGTAGTCATTAAGCAAATCTGGCTTCCCCTATTAACTTTGCTTGTGAGAAGCTGGCCGGGGAGGTCACAAATGATGATCACATGACCCCAGGACAATGCAACCATTGTAAACACACGTAAGCAACACATTGTACAGATTGTACACCTTGTAAACACCTTGTAAACACATGTAAGCACCCAAATTTTCATCATGTGACCATGGGGATGCTGTAACAATCATAAGTGCAAGGACCAGTTGTAAGTCACTTGTTTTCCAGTGTCATCGTAACTTTGAACAGATGCTAATGTACATTGAGGACTGTCCGTATAACTGCCATCAGTTAAAGTTAGCACATGTCAATGCTGCAGGTCTTGGAAGCAGCAAGTAAAGAATATCTGCAAGGCATTTGATTTGAGGAAAAATGCACAGAGGGAGAGAGGGTGGGGAGAGGGACAGAGGCAGAGAGAGTGTGGGGGGAGAAGAGATCAGAAGAGAGAAAGAGAGAACGAGAAGAGGAGAGACAGAAAGACAGAGAGCGGAGGGGGAGAGAGAGAGAGGAGAGACAGACACACAGAGAGAAAGAGGGGGAGGAGGAGAGAGAGAGAAGGAGGAGAAAGAGAGGGGAGAAAGAAGAAATAGAGGAGGAGGAGAGAGAGAGACAGAAAGACAAAGAGAGGAGGGGGAGAGAGGAGAGAGGAGAGAGGAGAGGAGGGGGGAGGGAGGAGAGAGACAGAAAGATAGAGAGAGGAGAAGAGGAGAGGGAGAGAGAGGAGATGAGAGAGAGAAAGAGAGCGAGAAGGAGGAGGAGAGAGAGAGAGAGACAGAGAGGGAGGAAGGAGAGGAGAGGAACAGAAAGATAGAGAGAGAAGAGGAGGGGGGAGAGAGAGGAGATGAGAGAGAGAGAAAGAAGGAGGAGAGAGAGAGAGAGACAGAGAGGGAGGGAGGAGAGGAGAGAGACAGAAAGACAGAGAGAGGAGACAGAGAGAGAGAGAGAGACAGAGAGAGAAGAGGAGAGAAAGAGCATGGGGAGAGGAGAGGAGAGGAGGGAGGGAGAGAATGACTGCTGAGGCATGGTGTCTTGGACAAGGTACTTCTCCTTTTAAAAACCATTTGCCTGCTCAGCTGCAAGAGGGGAAAAGAAAGCCTATCTCAACAACATGTGGTGCAGAAGTCAAACAGATGAGAACTGCGTGGGTGGCTTGGCAGTGGTATTCGAGATGCATGAATGAATTTCTCATCTTGCTGTACCTCAAGAGCCGTAACGTTCATGTTGCATATGGAACTGAGACGGGGATGGGAGTCTTTCTCCCTAAAGAAGGTGTGCTATGCAGGTTCACGTTCATCACCCAAATGTCATCACGTAGACTTTTCCAGTGTTTGCCCTGCCTGATCTGCCTCTCTTGATAAGACAACAGGAAGCTGAGCATTGCCTTACGATCAAGGGCCTTTCTCTACCCTCAGGCCCATGGCAACACAGCTCTGCACATGGCCGCTGGTCTACATGGCCATCCCTATCAAGAACAGATTGTCCGCCTCCTGCTAGACCACTGGGCCGATCCCACTGCCCGCAACCCAGAGAACGAGCAGCCCGTTCACCTGTTGACTACAGGACCAGCAGCCGAGCAGGTGAGTTGGGCTTTTGAATGATCCAGGTAGGGCTGGGAACAGGCAAAAGGTGGAAGAGCAACGTGCAGCTTTGACAAACTCTTTTGTCTCCTCTTCTCTCTAGCTGCGTCTTTTGCTACGAAGCCGCCGCTCAGGCCCTGGGTTGGTGTATCCCCCATCCTTCACCTGACAGCCATCCTGGAGAGGGGGAAACCAACCTGTCTCTTTCTCCACCTCGAAGAGCGAGGAAGCATGAATGTCTTCTGTTTCTTTCTTCTCCTTTCTGTTCTCCCCACCACCCCTGATGGAATCTGCTATCTTCTGCTTGCTATATTTAATTAAGTTATTGGATAAGGATTGGGACACCAGAGTAGCGCAGTGGCCTAGAAGTGAAGCTCTCACCTCACAGTCAGGAGGCTGTGAGTTTGATCCTAGGTAGATATTTCTCTCTCTGGGCACGATGAGAATTTATCTGCTGAACAAAACTCCACATTAGTGACAGGAAGGGCAGCTGGCCATTAAACACTCCACTCCAATCAGTTGCCCAGACTCCACCCCACAAGGGATTACGGGGTCATTAAAAGAAGATGATGATAAAGATTGGGACACCAAGCTGAACCTCATGGCTTTACACCAAAAAGCATCTTCTCCTAGGAGATGTGGGTGCCATGGGTCAGTAGCAGAGATGACCCACTGTAACCATAAACCATCAGTGGAAAGGCCGGGTTTATCTCCTCCATCACAACTGCTTCCACCACAGGCTGATGGCATCCCAGATGCAAACCCACACCACACAATCCCATGAGGTTCCATGTCACCAGCAAGAATGATGTTCTGAGCATCTGGGTCAATTTTCTCCAACCTGGCACCCTCCTGGGTCCGTCCAGGTTGGAATCCATCACTCCACATATTTGAAGAAAACTTGATCTGAATTCTGCATCCAGCTACCTCCCTCATTTGGTCCTCTTGACAGTCTGTACAACCCTCCTTATTCCTTATCCGCTACATTTTAATCATTTCCATGAAATGGATGTTAACTCGAACCATATTGGTTCGCAGAACCCTTGAGCCCTTATTGTTGTTATTATTCTTGAATCATATTGGTTTGTTGAACCTCTGAACTTTCTTTTACTTGAACCATATTGGTTCATTGATTACTTGGATTGTATCGTAGGGAGTCCAGCTTGAGTGATTACTTAAAGCAAAACCGACAATGCAATTCTATATATGGGTATTCGAGGGGGGGGCAAGGCCAGTTGTATTCAATTGGGCTGGCTCCTCAGAAGTAGATCTAAGACGGAATCCATTTTAGACTAACACCCCCATTGAATCCAGTCAAGAAACAGATCCCTAAGAGGGGGTTTGTGGGGTTTCTTAAGAATGACTCAAGCACGTCAATGTCTAAACGACTCCTGGGAAAAAGTCTCTTTTCACAGCATAGGCATTTGCGGAATGTTATTGTATGTATGTATTTTCATTCAGAATGAAATTGGATTCAATCCAGATTGGTGCAACCTGGAGAATCCAAGGAAGCATTATTTTGTGAGCAGGGTTGGGACTTCTCGTGGAAGTCTTGGCAATGCCCAGCAAATGGAAATTCCCAGGATTCCTCCCAGGGATGGGGATAACATCGTTATTAAGTTGGCGTTAATGACAAGTTAGCCTTTTAAAGGCAGAAGAGTCCTCTTACAGAGGAAGAACCGCTGGCACTGCTATTCCTTATGCCTCCAATTAGCCAGAGGCGAGCAAAGGCAGTTGCACTGTGATCCTTGGTAGTTCAGAAGCATCCTTAAAGGAAAGTGGGGGTGTTCAGAACTGCCAGGATTTCTTTGGAAGTTACTTTTCATTGTGATTATTATTTAGGCTTTTGGCCTGCATTGAACCCTGTCACAGCATCTGTGTCCAGACAGCTGTAGCCAGATCTCTGGCTTGCTTTTAAAACCCTACATGGGCCAAAGAAGCAGTCTTGAGCCCTTCTCCGAGACTGCATTTATCTTCCTTCCATTTCGGAAAGCTGTATCTCCACAACGTGGGAAAAAGAATCATTCCCGTTTTTCCTTCTCCAATCCCCAACTCACTTCCTGTCCTCCCCAGTATCTGGTAGGAATTACAGTGAGTCCTCGAGGTTCATTTAGCAACCCAGTTAAAACTAGAAATGGCACTGAGAAAAGTGACTTACAACCGCTCCTCACACTTACGATCATCGCATTTCCCCCCATGGTTATATGATCGAAATTGGGATGCTTGGCAACCAACATGCATTTAGAACAATTGCAGCATCCTGGGGTCACGTGACTGCCAGTTTGTGACCTTCCCATCTGGCTTTGTTAAGTGAGTTTTGCCCCATTGATAAGTTGGTCACCTGGTTGTTAAGTGAAGCTGGCTTTTGCATGGATTTTGCTTGTCCGAAGGTTGCAAAAGGGGATCACGTGACCTCTGGACACTGCAAGCATCATAAATAGGAACCAGTGGCCAAGTGATCACATGACTGTGAGGATACTGCAAAGGTCACAACTGTCAGGGTTCCAAGTAATAGATCCATAGCAAGCAAAACTCTAAGGCAGAGGTCTCCAAACTTGGCAACTTTAAGACTTGTGGACTTCAACTCCCAGAATTCTCCAACCAGCATGGCATAGCTGGCTGGAGAATTCTGGGAATTGGTCCACAAGTCTTAAAGTTGCCAAGTTTGGGGACCCCTGATCTAAGGCAAGTAGATTCCTCAAAGAACAGCTTTATTGGAAAGATCACATTGGCACAGAACTGGAGAAACCCGACTCTGAAAACTACTGCGGTTTTCACCTAATTAAAAGTAAGAGTTTTTCTATTTTCTCCAAACAATCAGTCACATGGTCCGATCACGGTGCAGACTGACAGCTGGATAGCATCACTCTGCCTTCCTTTGACCAGGTGTGAGAATGTCCTTGGTTCCCAAGAGAAAATTATTTGTTTTGGCTACAGAATCCCCTCTATCACAAATCCCACTCTAACCCTAACTCTAACCCTCTATCTCAAATCCCACCCTAACCCTAACCCTAACCCTAACCTAACCCTACCCTAACCCTAACCCTAACCTAACCCTAACCCTAACCTAACCCTAACCTAACCCTGACCCTAACCCTAACCTAACCCTAACCCTCTATCTCAAATCCCACCCTAACCCTAACCCTAACCCTAGCCTCAGCTCAGGTGTGGCAACACTGAAGCGTAAAAAAATGGCTTTCGTCAGGTCACCTTCAGGATTGACAGGAACTGTGAAAAACGGTCGTAAGTCACATTTTTCAGTGCCATTGTAACTTTGAGCGGTCACTTAAATGAACTGTGGCCAGTTGAGGACTACCTCAGCCGACAATGCTTGGTTAGCTTTTCCCTGGGGTTAGTTCTTTACATCTAACGGGTACCCGTAGGAACCCCAGCTCAAGAATGCCAACCCACAATGTGGGTTCATTTAGTAGCCACCTTAATTAACCCTCCAGTGTGTGACCATCGCCCGGCAATGCAAAGCAGACAAGGTATTTTCGGCCGTCGGCATCTGACAGAGGGGGGAGGGCAAGGGATGAAATCATGTCGCGTTGCAAACTCTGCCCTCGGTCGTGATCCCACAACGCCGTTTCGAGAGGGCAGGGTTTGCATCAAGACGCTTTGCTTCATCATTTTAACCTTGTCATGGTTGAGAATAGATGTCTTGTGCTTTCACCCCGTCTGTTTGGGGTCTGCTATGCTCCTATGCATCCCTCTGTGTTCGACATGATGAAAGCTTGCAAGGGTAGACAACTTGACCAGAGGAAAGATCAAGCTGGCTTTACAATGGAACATATGCTATTGGAGCAGAAGTGTAATAAACCTCCTTTTAAAAAACAACAACAACTCTACACTTGTCTCTGGTTTATGGTATCCTTTCCATCCCCGGGCGAGCCATGTGTGGTCTGCCTTCGGCTTATTTATATTTTATGGATTTCTTGCATGTTGGACCTAGCTTTTTAAGCCAAAAGAAAACTCCAGTTTGAGTGGTGGAAATGTCCTTGCCCTGAGGTTTAGCTACAAAAGACAACACACACACACACACACAAGTGAAGGGAGAGGAAGGTTGGGGAAGGGGAGAAAAAACAGCAGCAACAACCCTCAAGCCTAGGTAGCAAGTCTTAAAGTTGCAGCTTTTATTAAACCCAGCTGAGATTAAAACAGTTGAATTAGCCACGCAAAGTAACAGCTGGAGAGGATTTGAAGCATCGGATTCCAGTAGGGAAAAAGGAGAAGGCTAGCCCTTGGCTGTTTTGCCAAACATTTTACACTTGATTTGTAAGAATCCGACCAGCAGTCAAAACAAAGGTGTCACATTATCCTTTGTAGGTTGAGCGCACCATTTTTTTTTTTTTGCAAACCTCAGCAATTGTGTCTCGCTAATCCAGGCTTAGTTATGTTGTGTGAATCCACCCAAAGGCCGCACCGCTGGATTTAGTGTCTCTACATGGATAAGGAACGTAGCATAAAAAGAAGGAATTAAGAGTTGCCAGGAGACAATGCAATTTTGGACGGTGGGTCAAAGAAACACAGAGCAGCTTACTTAGACCAGTTCCCCTTGTTGCTCAAAAGGCAGCTCTGTGTCCAGGGGCAGATAGTTTGCTACCGAGTCATAGATTGGTGCTGTCTTTGTGGAGGCAGCTGGCCATCTTCCAAATCCTTGGTAGACGTGCTAAACACAAGGAATAAGATTTGATAAGATTCCATGTTATTTTTAAAGTATTAAGGTGGAAGGGATGGGATGGGATGGGATAGAACTGGAAATGGAATGGAATGGAATAGGATTTAATATTACATGTCTTAACAGCAGCAACTATTATTTTTGCACAATATTGGAAAAATGAAGTTATACCACGAGATGAAGAAATAGTCAAGAAAATACTAGATTGTGCAGAAATGGATATTGACATTGAAAAGTAATCAGAAAGAGGATGTAGAATATTATCAAACATGGAATTTATTTTACCAATGGTTGGGGAAAAGGGGGTGAAGATTAAGAATGAAATTTGTATTGCTAAGCAAATTATATATGCAGACCACATGATATGTATTAAGCACTAGAATCAGAGGTGGTATTCAGCAGGTTCTGAACTTTTCTGGAGAACCGGTAGTGGGAATTTTGAGTATTTCGGAGAACCATCAAATACCATCTCTGACTGGAGATTTTACAGTATCCTTCCCCTGCCACACCCATCAAGCCACACCCACAGAACTGGTAGTAAAAAAAATTGAATCCCACCACTGACTAGAGTAGAGTAGAGTAGGGTAGGGTAGGGTAGGGTAGGGTAGGGTAGGGTAGGGTAGGGTAGAATAGAATAGAATAGAATAGAATAGAATAGAATAGAATAGAATAGAATAGAATAGAATAGAATAGAATAGAATAGAATAACAGAGTTGGAAGTCTTGGAGGTCTTTTAGTCCAACCCCCTGCCCAGGCAGGAAACCCTATACCATTTCAGACAAATGGTTGTCCAATCTCTCCTTAAAAACTTCCAGTGTTGGAGCATTCACAAGTTCTGGAGGCAAGCTGATTAAATATTTCCATTGAAGTATCCATCAAAAAAACTCCATTAATAAAACAACCTACTGTACCCTTGATCAAAAACCGCAGAGTACAACACAACAGGACTATTTCAGAATTCCCCTTCTTCTCAAGGTACTCACTGCATATTCATTGATCCATGGTTCATCGTCAGGGTTCCATTCATCATACAGGGGTCCCATGTCCTCCAATCTCCTAGGAGCTCCTACTTCCTCATATTCATGATGCTCTTGAGAGGCCAGCCAAGGGATGTTGGGACCTGCAAAGAAAGCGGAAGTTCTCCTTCTGGCAACAGGTTTGCCCTCAAAGCATTCCAAGGATGGGCCTGAATGTGGAATTAGGACTGCAACGGAGAGGAGGGGGGGAAATGCTATCAGCTCTTACCTACCTGTAACACTAGTATCTGTGGTGGCTGTGGAGACAGTGGCTGATGTCTTAGTAGAACTGCCCTGGAGGGAGAGCCAACCAACAATGTCAGGAGCAGCGGGGGGCGGAAATATCTGGCCTTGAAAGCCATTCAGAAACTACCTCTAGTCCAGAATGGGGCAATATGAGCAGTAATGGAGAAGCGGCCCCATGCCTATGTAATATCATATATGATTACCATTCAGCTTCTGGATGTAATTCAATACACTAGTTATTATTTATAAAGTCGTATGTAGCATTGGGATTAGCATTTTGAGGATCTATCCATCTCCTTTAGTACCAGCATATCACATGAATTCTGACAGTTTGTTCTGGGTCCTGTTGATTAAGCAGTACTATCTAGCAGGACCCAGGAAGTGAGCCTACTCTTTGGAGCAGCATCCCTCCTCCCCCCATGACTTTTACAACCCCTATCTTTAAGCAATCTTTTAAAAATACTTTTCCCGAAGCCTTGGATGGGCTTCCTATTTATGGTATCCACCCATCTATCCATCCATCCACCCATCCACTCACCCATCCATCCATCCACCCATCTATCCATCCATCCATCCATCCATCCATCCATCCATCCATCCATCCATCCATCCATCCATCCATCCATCCATCCCATCCATCCATCCATCCATCCATCCATCCATCCAACCAAACAATCAAACAACCAAACAACCAAGCAACCAAGCAACCAACCAATATTTGTATATCTAAGTCTGCCCCCCATTTCTTCCAGGAGTTTCCAGCCTTTCACCTTCTGCTAGAGAAACTCTCTCTTTTTTTTCCCCCAACAAGCATTGACAAATGAGATGCTTTCAAATAGGCTGACTCTCTCAAAATGTCAGGATTATGCCCTCTGTTTTTGAAAAAAAGGATCAGATGTCTAGGATATTAGACCCTATCTTTTTCTGCTAATAAGAAACAGAAGCAGAGCTGCATAAAGTTTTCCAGACAGAGGCAGAAAAGATTCTCTTAAGTGCTCCTGGGGAATTTCCCTATAGTTTCCCCAAGTTTCCTTGCTCCCTAGCAACCCCCAATCCCACCCACTCTCCAAAACCGTAACAATACACTCTTAAGTTGCATTATGATGGAGGCTAAGTGAGTCAGTTCGACTAATCTTCTCCAGCTGACATAATTTCTCTCTTTATTACTGAAATTGGATTCACTGATACTGGCGAGAACACCGGGACTCTGTGAGATGGACAGAACCCAAAGGCACTGCAAAATGTACCCTTATTTCCAAAGGATGCAATCTTGACATTGAGTGGAGGAAGCAACTGAGTAAAACCAGCTGCTTTGACTTAAGTTTCCTTGGGAGGAAAAAGCAAGTTTCAAAAAGCTTTGGGGAATAAAAAAAAAAGAGGGATTTTTTTTTGTTCTTCTACTAAATAAGTTTTATGCTTCCACCACCACCATCCCACACATTTACAGGTCATCCTCAACTTATGACTACAGATGGTACCAAAATTCCCATTGCTAAGCAAGGCTGAATGAATGGTGCCCAATTTTACAATATTTTTTTCGCCATTGGTTAAGCAAATTACTGCAGTCGTTAAGTGAATCACAAAGTCATTAAGCAAATCAGGCTTCTCCCCGTTGATTTTGCTTGTTGGATGCTGGCTGGGAAGATCACGAATGGTGATCACGTGATCCTGGGACCCTTCAAATAGTTGCTAAACAAATGTTTGTAAGTTGAGGACTATCTGTATCCAATTCCTATGCATTCTGAAAACAGGATTACATGCAAACCAGTTCTATGGTTTGTATGTAATACTGTTTGTATGCTTAACATACAAACTGTAACTTTGTCGCTTGTATCCTTACGATTTATACTGACTGTTTCCTAGTATGATTTGATTGATGATTGTACCCTATGACTATCATTAAGTGTTGTACCTGATGATTCTTGACTCTTGACGAATGTATCTTTTCTTTTACGTACACTGAGAGCATTTGCACCAAGACAAATTCCTTGTGTGTCCAATCACACTTGGCCAATAAAGAATTCTATTCTATTCTATTCTATTCTATTCTATTCTATTCTATTCTATTCTATTCTATTCTATTCTATTCTATTCTATTCTATTCTAAACATACATACTGTTTGTATGCTTAACATACAAACCAGTTCTATTTCCTTGCTTGGCAACCATTGTGGTCACTCAGGTGTTGCACCCACAGTCCCTCTGACTAGATAGATGCACTTACCTCTGAACTGTACCCCTCCAGCTGTGCTGGTTGCCCACCAACCTTCAGCCATTTGCTCACCGTGTAGCTGTTCCCGAATCTCACTTTCCCCCTGCAATGAACCACCACGCTGGGTTAAAACATAGCAACAGGGATGGGATTCAACCGGTGTTACTAGTGGTGCGATGACTGTGTTTTGCTGCGTGCACGTGTAAAAAAAACATCAGCTGCGCCACCCCGACAGCTGAAAATCGCTGTGCGCAGGTGCACAGCGTTTGAAAAGCCACTTTTTTTCTTGCTTTTTCAACCTCAGCTGTGCCGCACAAATCAGCTGAGGTTGAAAAAGCAGGAAATAAAGGACAGGTAAGAGCCCTGGTGGGCAGGTGGGCCAAACAGCAGCAAACACGAAACGGTTCGGTGTCTGCTGCTCTTCAGAGCTCCTGGTTCTTTAGAACCGAACAAAACCGGTAGCATCCCACCCCTGCACAGTGATGAATTTATGAAGCGTTTCTCAGTTACCAAGGAAATTGCCCCCATCTCTGCATGACTGACAACGTCAGCTTTTCAAATGATTCAACATTAGAGGCATCAATATGAAAAAGAAAGAGAAAAGAAAGCATCCCCAAGTTATAAACTTAATCCCACACGTCTTGCCCTCTCGCCCAGTTAGGCTCACCTGGTGGGTCCTTCAATCCCATCTCCTATTAGGAGGGGAAAAAAACAAGAAAAAGAAATTATACCAATACAGAAGAGATGAAAGGATTTCTTTATCTGCATAGAATGATCTTTTTTTTTCCTGGTGAGGCAGAAAAAAGCAGAGCAGATTATTGGAATTTCCCCTGACTGGTGACCTATTTATAAGTGATGATCTACGCTTACCTTTGGGAGCCTGAGCTCTCTTTCTGGAAATGAGGCAGCCAAGCAAAAACAAGTTGGAAATGAGCAGAAACCCTCCTAGACCACCAAGGAGCAAAACAACGGGAAGCGGCAAGATGGAACTTTCTAGGGAAAGAAAGATTTAAAAAGTGAAAGTCGATAAAATGAGCTTTCTTCCCTCTTATCATTTTTGCCACAAATAACAAAAGAACCCAGCATCAACTCCTTAAGGTCAAGGTTCCCTTCGCACGTACATGCTAGTCGTTTCTGGCTCTAGGGGCTGGTGCTCATCTCTGTTACAAAGCCAAAGAGCCAGCGCTGTCCGAAGACGTCTCCGTGGTCATGTGGCCGGCAGGACTAAACGCCGAAGGCTCACAGGACGCTGAATCAAAGGGGTCCCTATTTTTCTACTTGCATTTTTACATGCAGAAGCTGGGACAAGTAACGGGAGCTCACTCCGTTACGCGGTGCTAGGGATTCGAACCACTGAACTGCCAACCTTTCTGATCGACAAGCTCAGCGTCTTGGCCACTGGGCCACCGCATCCCATCAACTCCTTATTGTCATAGAATTGCAATGTGTCAGCATGGAAAGAGACCTTGGAGATCACCTAGTCCAACTTTCTGCCCAGGGCAGGATTCCACTACTGTAACTGCCCATATACAAATGTAACTTAAATTTAAACTTTAATGTCAACCCTGAAGCTGACCTGATCGAGGCCATTTTTGAGACTTCAGTGCTTCCACACTGGGGCTGAGGGATAGGGAGGGGGGAAATGAGATAGCTGGGGTTTGTAACAAAAAACAAAATACTTTCTCCTGAGAATCAAGGGCATTTCCACAGGTAGTTGGAGAGAGGAGGAGTGAAGTTGCCAGGTAACCGGACAACACCTTGATTGGACCATGTGACTGTTTGGGAAAGGGGGAAAGACTTTCACTTTTAATTAGGTGAAAACTGCGGGAATATTCGGAGTTGGTTTTCACCAGTCAGTGCCAATATGATATTTCCAATAACATTGTTCTTTGAGGAATTTACCTGCCATGGAGTTCTGTTTGCTATGGGGGTGTTGCTTGGAACTCTGACATTTAGTTTATTATTACATCACTCACAATATTGTGGGCATCCATAAGTAATGTCCCCAGCTGATCAAATGGAGTAGCATGGGCAGCCTTGGTATTTTTTGACAATACAAAATCAACAAGTATTCACAGCATAGAAAGAAGCATCAACAGCTCCAAAGTCTCCATTCTAATTTAATAGCAGGGATTAATAAAAGATAGTGGCTACCTTAACCAAGATACCAAAGCCATATCTCTATATATAAAATTGAAAGACCACTCACGCATCATCACAAAATCTCCAGAACTGTAAAAGCCTACAAACTTGAAATTTGGCACATATGTTCCTCTTGGCTTTTAAGTGCTCACTAAGAAAGGATTTTTCAAAATGATCATCAGAGCATTAGTATTTCATACATATTATTATTAACATGCTCTGATGCTAAGGAGTTCTAGTCCGCCTCCCCACCTGAAAAGAAATCTGTTCCAAATGCAAAACACAAGCAGAGAAGAGGAATTCCAGTTCCAGTTTTAGTTTCACAGCAGCAGCCAGCAACAGAACAGTTGAGCTAAGCCACGCCCAGGCTCCTTGCTGTCTCCTTCTTGCTCACACAGAAAATACTGTTTCAGTTTCCATGTTTCAGTTTCCAAGCAGCCCTCAACTCTCTCACACACTGACAGGACGCTAGCCAGATGAATACCGATGGATGCTGGTAGGCAGAGGCAGATTTTTTTCCCCTTATTTTCCTCCCCAAAAACTAAGCCCGACCACATAGTTTCGTAGCAAAGCACGGGTATCAAGCTAGTTTATCATACGAAAGCAGGGTTTAACTAGAATAGACCACCTGGTTCGAATGAGAAGGGAATCTCTGGCTCCTGGTCAACTGGTATTTCTATTCTCTCTGGAAAGAAATGTGGAAAATTATAACAGTGTGTTATTCAAATTCTAATAGCATTGGATAGCTGACAAGTTGCCTGATAAAGAGATTGGGCCCAAAGTGCCACGTTTCTTGGTACATTTTTTTTTTTAGTTTTGCTTCCCTTTTTTAACTTCCTTATAGGAAGACTCAGAAAGCATAAACAGAATCTTGTGCCTTTAGGGGAAATGAACAGAAAGTGCAAGGAACACTCACCAATTACTTGAACAATGTGGATTTTTTTTTCCCCCATGAACTTTTCAGAATTGTGAAAACATGTTTGTATAACCACCTCCTCAGTGTAACCATGTAATCCTCCCTCCTCAATCCTTAATCTTCCCTTCAAGAATAACCCAGTGAAAAAAGTAGAACTGAGAAGAGTGATTGGCCCATTGATTAAGTTACTCATTGAGTTTCCATGACTGAGTGTAAACTAGAGCTATGTTTCCACACTCCTGGTCCAGGATTTCACCTTTACACCACATGGGCTCTTGTTTTTTTTAATTAATTTATTTATATCCTGCCTTTATTTTTATTTTATTTTTATAAACAACTCAAGGCAGAGAACATATCTAATTTGTTTTTTGTTTGTTTGTTTGTATCCAACAACACACTGTCGTCCTCCTCCTATTTTCCCCACAACAACAATGCTTATGAGGTAAAATACATTGAGACTGAGAGAGAGCGACTTGCCCAAAGTCACCCAGCTGGCTTTCATGGCTAAAACTGGACTATAACTCACTTGTCTCCTGTTTCTAGTTTGGAGCCAAACTAGACCAAACGTTGGCTCTTTCTTTCTCCTATTTCCCCCACAACAACCACCCTGTAAGGTGAGTTGGGCTGAGAGGGACAGACTGGTTCCAAATCACCCAAGGAGCTTATGTGGATGAGAATGGACTAGAAACTGGGCCTCTCTACCACCAGTTCAACAACAACACTATCATCACTCCACCTCATGGATTATTTTATCCGAGTATTGTGTTTAATCCAGATATGATTCCACAGATGGTTTTTCTACCTTATTTATTCTACTCTTCAAGTATTCCTTCTTCTAAAAATATGAGTAGCATATTTACTTGCCTCTATCTTTATTTGTTTCGACTTCTAACCTCAAAATGATGATATAGAACACTGCACACCAGAACAACTAGACACAAGGACAGTTTTTCTCAAAGGCCATCACTCTGCTAAACAAATAATTCTCACAAACTATTTACAAAGACTGTATTACTATTATTCTTTCCATCCTTCCTATTACCTATCTCCTTCCACTTACATCTCTAACCTTGTTGCTTGTATCTTTAAGATTTACATTGTTTTATTTAGTCTCCTAGTATGATTTGATTATTTATTTAGCATCCTATGACTATCACTAAGTGTTGTATCTTATGATTCTTGACGAATGTATTTTTTAATGTACACTGAAAGCATATGCACCGAAGACAAATTCCTTGTGTGTCCAATCACACTTGACCAATAAAGAATTCTATTCTGTTCTATAAAGAATTCTATTCTATTGTCTTTACAACCAGGTATGCTAAGCTAAGCGACTAGCTGGCTCAAACTCACTTGTGGTGGCACAGTGGTTAGAATGCAGCATTGCAAGCAAACTCTGCCCACAGCCAGGAGTTCAATCCTCACCAGCTCAGGTTGAGTCAGCCTTCCATCCTTCCAATGTTGGTACAATGAGGACCCAGATTGCTGGGGGCAATATGCTGACATTTGTTAACCGCTCAGAGAGTGCTGTAAAGCACTATGGAGCGGTATATAAGTCTAAATGCTATTGCTATTTTGTGAAATTCAGGGCTCACAGAACTTGCATTCCCAGACAACTAGACACAGGCATGTTTTTTTCCTTGTGCCATCATACTACTAAACATCTAATTCTCACAAGTTCTGTCTAATGTGTATGTATATCAACCCATAGAGTGTGGCTGTAGTCTTATTATTTATCCCTTTTATTATTTTCTTTACATCCCCCTTTTATTGGTGTTATTATTTTCTTAGTTGCCTTTCTAGTACACGGAGTGCTTCTGTACCAGAGGCAAATTCCTTGTGTGTCTAATCACACACAGTCAAATAAAATATTCAATCCAATTCAGCTTCGTACCTTCATCTCTATGGTCCATGCCCAGCACTATGTCTACTATACAGTCACTGCCTTTTTGCTCCTTAAAATATAAGCATGTCCACATGCTCCTCTGGTGGGCTCTGCTCTTGTTCCTGTAATGATATGTGTGGATGACCTTGGAAGTCAGGAAGAAGAGCTGCAGACTAGGCAACTGTCTTGCAAAAGATGTCTAAGCCCACAGGAGCAGAGGTGGTATTCAGCCAGTTTGGACCGGTTTCTGGCATACCGGTAGCGGAAATTATGAGTAGCTTGGAGAACTGGCAAATACCACCTCTGGCTGGCCCCACCCACCTGCCCCTGCCCTTTCCTGTCCTTTATTCCCTTGTTTTTTAGCTCACCTGATTCGTGCAACACCTCAGCTGAGCTAAAAAACACTCACCTCACCAGTGCTCACACAGAGGGCGGTTTTTCAGTGCTGCGCGTGCGCAAAGCACACGTTAGGTGCATGTGCAAAGCACGGTCTCATAGAACTGGTAGGAAAACTGGCAGCTCCCGCTGCCTTAAGAAAGTTCAAACATTCTCAAAGATGCATCTCATCCTGGGCACCCTTTTTTTTGAACTATTACCATCTGGCAGACGGTACAGAATACAAACAAGGACAAAGAGGCTGAAAAATAGATTTTATCCCAAAGCAGTAGCTCTGTTGAATTCTACTGTATAGTGCAGTGTTGGTGGTTTTCAATTCAATGTGTGGAGTGTGAAGGAGGTGTGTTTGTGTTTATTTTCACGGTCATGATGTGCACTGAAGATGGTGTTTGATTTCGTTGTATGAAGTGCAATGACAATAAAGTAGACTAAACTAAAATTAAACTAAAAAATGTGGAACCCCATCACTGCACAGGAGGAGGGAGGATGTGGAAAGCATTTCAAAAGGAAACCTCCCCTCGTTTTTCAGATTTGCAAGATTCCGTCAGTATAAGCTTGCAGTAAAGACAGAGCTGGCATTCATTGTTGAGCTTCTGGTCTGGGCTACCTTGAGATCCCTTACCTTCTGTGCTGATGCTCAGCCCTCCACCCCCATCCGCAAAATCACTCTCTCCAAGAGCATTGCGTGCATTGACAGAGACATTATAGGGAGTGTTTGGCTGCAGGCCAGTCAGCGTAAAAGTTGGAGACTGCGGTGGAAAGACGTCCACGTAGAGAAAGCTGGGAGCCCCTGGCCAATGATATCTGAGTGAAAGCAAGTGGAGATAAAAAGCTGCTGAGAAGAACAAATTCATTAAACACATAATGTGTGGTGTGAAGGGGCATCGGGCCCACCCTGCCTAATCCATGTCTATCTTGGAAGCATGGATAATTTCTGAATGTGGATTATTCAAATTAATAACTTCCATCTGTTTCTGCGCTGACATTGTCTCTTTTTCTAACTGCTTTTCCCTAATGGTTTCGCCTAAATATCTAATCTACGTTTGTCACTTGGTAGCAAGGACATTTCAGTACGTCTTTATATATTTCACGTCTAGGCCATCCAGCTCCGAAGCAACTGTGTAGTGTTGGAAGTTAAAACCCACCCCTCTCCTAGAAAAATGAAATATCCTAGGAAATATTAAAAAGGCAGGATATTTCCCCTAAAAAGAGAAGTAGAAACTCAGAAGCAGAAACTCACCTCAGAAGCAGAAGGTCACCCCCACCTTTGTTAACTGGCGGGCCATTAAGGCCTAGGCCAGAGTATTCTACATAACAAAGGCCTCTGCCCATCTAGGAAGGTTGCATCAGCCAGCATTCAGGTGAAGCCATGTGGTCCAAACAAAGTCTACAAAGTTAGCTAAGACCCCGCCCCTGGGAGTCTGACAGCCAATGGGATACATTTCTTACACAGGAACAGGAAACACTAAGGTGGGGCCCAACAGAGGGTATAAAACCAAGGGATTTTCAGCATCTCTTCCCCTTTCGCTCAGGAGCTCCAAGGCATGTGATCCTGTCCACCATTAAACCTTCTTTCCAAGCAACTTCCATGAATCCAGTATCTTTTTCCCCACTTGGAACTGAACCCAGAAGGATATTTCTTCCAACAGTAGCATTACAACTAAAAAAAACATGCATATGATGGACAGGAAGACCAAGATACCAAAGCTAAACCAAAATGGAACAAAACAAAAACAGAACAAAACAGAAAGGGGGTTTCATGGTCTTGTGATCCTTAGGCCTGGGAGAATAAACAGACCTTCAATGGCTTCTAGAATGGTACAAGGATGGGATGAGCCATGGTGGCAGGAGGTTATAGTGCAGTACTGCAGGCTACTTCTGCTGCCTGCTGGCTGCCGGCAATTGGCAGTTCAAATCTCACCAGGCTCAGGGTTGACTCAGCCTCCCATCCTTCCAAGGTGGGTAAAATGAGGACCCAAAATTGTTGGGGGCAATAGGCTGACTCTGAAAACTGCTTAGAGAGGGCTGTAAAGCACTTGTAAAGGTGGTATACAAACCTAAGGGCTATTGCTGTCACACAACTCTCTCAGGAGGAAATCATTCCAGAGTTATTATATGAATGTACTTATTTCACCCACAATACATAGCAAGGCTTGCTCACTAGGACAGTGTTTCTCAACCTCGGTATCTTTTAAGGTGTGTGGACTTCATTTCCCAGAATTCTGAAAATTCAAGTCCACCCTTCTTAAAGATGCCAAGTGTGATGGAATATAGTAGGCTGCATTCCCAGGAGGAAGGGGGTGCATTGCAGAGGAATAAGAGAAAACTCAGCCTGATATTTTGATACGTGCAAGAAAGAGGGCAAAGAAAGCCCATTCCTATCAGTTCACAGAGTATATGGTAGATGCAGATAGCAGAGTGCTTCGTCTGGCAAGATTCTGTCTGTAGGTGTGGAAACAACATAGAATTCACCATATGGAAGAATCACATATGGACAGGACCACATAACGGAAGAATCACCATACGTCATTTTTTTTGTTTTGGGCTTGGCACTTCTCAGAGTTCCTAAGAACAACAGCTTAACCAGGTGATAGTTGTTCCCAAGAATTCCTATATGGAACCATGAGAGTTACATTAATTTAAAGTACCTTTCCCTGTGTTGACAGATGGGACTTTTATCTCCATAAGACCTACCTGACACGAAAGCTTTGCTGCAGGCCTCCATCAAAACCTGGGATCCACTCCAAAGCCAACCAATTATGAGCTACACTGACAACTTTGAACTCTGTTGGTGGGTCAGGACGACCTGGCAAGAAATGACCAAAGTAGCTCAAGTTAATTCAAATGATACAAGGATATTTTTTTTTAATCTTCAAATTTCGCCAGATGGACATCCAGGTTCCAGCTGTTCCTTACTCGTGCTAAGTAGCTGGATGTCAAAGGCATCTGTGCCCAGATCATTGTTGGCCGTGCAGGTGAAGATGGCATAGTCAAGCATTGCACTCACATTGGCAATGGTTAAGGTGCTGGTGTGTAAAGAATCCTCATAGCTTGTGACCACACTATACCTGGGGAAAGATAATATCGTGAATTATGTTCATAAAAGTGATGCAGCTCAGTCATCATTAAATAGTTGACAAATGAAATTGCAGAGACACACTGAAAAACAAGAGGAATCCAGGGGAGGGGAAGAGAGGAGAGGAGAAGGGAGGGAGGGGGAGGGGAGGAGAAGGGATAGGAGGGGAGGGAGAGGGAGAAGGGAAGGGAGAGGAGGGAAGGGAGAGGAGAAGGGGAAGAGGAGAGGAGGGGAGGGGAGGGAGAGGAGAGGGGAGAGGGAGAAGGGGAGGGGAGGGAAAGGGAGAGGAAGGAGAAGAGAGGAAGGGAGAGGAAGAGGGGAAGGGAGGAGAAGGGAGAGGAGGGGAGGGAGAGGGGAGGGGAGGAGAAGGGAGAGGAGGGGAGGGAGAGGGAGAGGAGGAGGAGAGGAGAGCAGTGAAGGGAAGGGAAGAGAAGGGAGGGAGGGAAGGAGAGGGAGATTGGGAGAAAATAAACGAATCTTTTCAGTATCATATCTATTCTTATGTGTGATTTCTGACATTTAAATATAGCAAATTCACCATATTGATTCATTCCATTCCCCATTCTTCTCTTGCAGATAAAAATGCATTTGTAACATTTCCCCAATTCAACTGGAACTAAACTGAATCCAAACGAGTGCCAAACTGATGATCAAACTTCGGCTGGCTTAGGTTGGCCCCCAGCCACGTTGGAACAATTTTTAAGTTACAAATTTAATTCCAACTAGAACTGAACAGAATATTGTAAGCATTCAACTCCTGTGAGATGCTTAATCCTCATCCCCAACCCCCATTTGCCCCAAAAGGAGTTAAGCCTTTGCAAGCTGAGTGCAAATATTTGGGAATGTCTGTAAGCAACGGTGAACTTCCACTGCCCTTTTTCCAAGGCAGGGAAACTTAATTTGATGGTGAGAGACAGGAGATTCAGCAAAGATTTACAGGGTTGCTTACTTATGTATATAATTCCTGCCCTCGCAGCCTAACTGAAATCAAAACATACTTGACTTGCGGAAACGTCATAAAAAGCAAATTAGACAATAACACAGATATTTGGTGCCCAAATCATGACCTCCTCCAAAAATGATAAACATGCATCACGAGAGGCTTTCACAGTTGTATCCCAATGTTGGAGCAAAGTGCGTAAGTTGTGTGGTTTGCATTGTGACACGGCAGTATAGTTGATCTGCAGAGCGTTATGGGCTTCAACCAAAATGAAGCTGACAAGGGACCAGGAGATAAGATTTTGGGGGATGTAAGTTGACCTCAATAAAATGCTTAGATGCTGATAGCAATAGCACTCAGACTTATATACCGCTTCTCAGTAATTTTACAGCCCCCACTAAGCAGTTTACAGAGTCAGCTTATTGCCCCCAAAACAATCTGGGCCTTCATTTTACCCACCTCGGAAGGATGGAAGGCTGAGTCTACCTAGAGCCCCATTAAGATCAAAATTCTGGCAGTCAGTAGAATTAGCTTGCAATACTGCATTCTAACCACGGCACTATAGCTTGCTTCCTTCTCCTCATCCTTCCTTCCTTCCTTCCCTGCCTCCCTCCCTTCCCGCCCTCCCTCCCCTCCAGTGGTGAGATTAAAAAAAATTACTACCGGTTCTGTGGGCATGGCTTGGTGGGCGTGGCAGGGGAAGGATGCTGTAAAATCTCCAGTCAGAGGTGGTATTTGCCGGTTCTCTAAACCAGTGATCCCCAACCTTTTTGACACCGGCATCAGCTGCCTGGAACCGGCATCAGCTGGGCGCCGCCATCTTTTTGATGAAAAAGTGCTTCCAGTGACCTCACGGAAGCGCGTTTTCATCAAAAAATATAGCGGCTGCGCTCGATGAGCTTTTCCGGGTAGAAATGGCTTTCTGCCCAGAAAAGCTCACTGAAGCGCTGGCGCCGCCATCTTTTTGATGAAGCGTGCTTCGGTGAGCTTTCCCGGAAAAGCTCACGGAGCGCTGGCGCCGCCATCTTTTTGATGAAACGTGCTTCCGGTGAGCTTTCTGCCGGAAAAGCTCACCGGAAGCACTTTTTCATGAAAAAGATGGCGGCGCCCAGCAAGCCGCGGCCCGGTAGGAGTTGTTCCGCGGACCGGTGGTTGGGGACCCCTGCTCTAAACTACTCAAAATTTCCGCTACTGGTTCTCCAGAACTGGTCAGAACCTGCTGAATACCAACTCTGCTCCCCTCCCTCCCTAACAGTCACACTTAAACTTCTATACCGCTTCACAATGCTTTTACAGCCCTCTCTAAGCGGTTTTACAGAGTCATCCTATTTCCCCCAACAATCTGGGTGCTCATTTTCCCCACCTCGGAAGGATGGAAGGCTGAGTCGACCTTGAGCCTGGTGAGATTCGAACTCCCAAATTGCAGGAAGCCAAGAGGCAGCAGAAGTAGCCTGCAGTACTGCACTCTAACCACTGCGCCACCGTGGCTCATATGATGCTCAACAGGTATGTAGCACTTGAGCAATTTGGGCTCAGAAGCTAAGCAGGGTCATACTTGATTAGGACTTGGTGGGAAAGCAGAGCACCATGTCTGAACTGGAAAAACTATTTACGTAGAAGTAATTCTTGATTTACAGTCATTCCTTTAGTGACTGTTCAAAGCTATGATGCAACTGGAAAACAATGGCTTACTAGCGGTCCTCACACTTACAACCAGCGCCGTATCCCCACGGTCACATGATTAAAATTCAGACGCTTGGCAGCCAGATATATCTGCAATGGTTGCAATGTCCTGGGGTCGTGTGATTGCCATTTGCAACCTACCCAGCCAGCCTCTGACAAGCAAAGCATCGGGGGAAGCCAGATTCATTAATTGCATGCTTCACTTAACAATGGCAGTGATTCGCTCAACAACCATGGCAAAAAAAAAAAGATTTTAAAATTGGGCGTGTCTCACTTAACAACGCCCCCTTGCTTAGCAATGGAAGTTCCGGTCCCCATTGTGTTCATGAACAACCTGTGTGATTGTGTCTGTGCAGTCATCCAAAGTCAAACTCAACCGAGAATGTTGCATCCAGTTTAGGTCACCGCACTATACAAAAGGTGATGAGACTCTAGAAAAAGTGCAGAAAAGAGCAACCAGGATGATTAGGGGACTGGAGGCTAAAACATATGATGGGCGGTTGCAGGAACTGGGGCAGAGGTGGCATTCAGCAGGTTCTGACCCGTTCTGGAGAACGGTAGAGGAAATTTTGAGTAGTTCAGAGAACCAGCAAATCCCATCTCTGACTGGCCCCACCAACCCCATCTATTCTCCGCCTCCCGAGTCCCAGCTGGGTCTTTTTTGGTTGCCCTGCACAGGAGAACGGAGCTGGAAAGCAGGTTAGTGGGGTGGGGAGGGAATGGGGATTTTACAATATCCTTCCCCTGCCATGCCCAAGCCGCACCATGCCCACAAAGCCACACCATGCCCACCAAGCCACACCACGCCCACCAAGCCACACCTACAAAACTGGTAGTAAAAAAAAAATGAATACCACCACTGAACTGGGCATGGCTAGTCTAGCGAAGAGAAGGACCAGGGGAGACATGATAGTGGTGTTCCAATATTTGAGGGGCTGCCACAGAGAGGAAGGGATCAAGCTATTCTCCAAGGCACCTGAAGGCCAGACAAGGAATAATGGATGGAAACTGACCAAGGAGAGATTCAACCTAGAAATAAGGAGAAGCTTTCTGACAGTGAGAACAATCAGCCAATGGAACAGAAGCTGCCCTCGGAAGTTGTTCGAGCATCATCACTGGAGACTTTCAAGAAGAGATTGGACTGCCATTTGTCAAAAATGGGGTAGGGTCTCCTGCTTGGGCGGCGGGGTTGGACTTGATGACCTACAAGGTCCCTTCCAACTCTGATCATCCGTTATCTGTTATCTTCATTATTTTTACTACTTCACCTCCTGATGGGGAATCTCACCTGGGACTTTGGAGATCGAGGGAGACCCCATTCTTGGCCCAGCTGAAGAGCACGCTGGGCACACCCTGAGCGCTGCACTGAAGCACGGCTTGGCTTCTTCCATCACCTGAAGCGGCCACTTTCCTCTGCCCGGGGCCTTTAATGATTTCTGGTGGGTCTAGAAGGGAAGAGAGAGGTGTGGTTAAAGTTGGGTTGCATGTGTAAACTGCTGGCTGAAAAGAAAAGCAAAGAAAGGGATGGCATCTAGGGACTCAGAGAAACAAACACTCCAGCGGTGGGTGATAAGCAATTATGACAAGTAAAACATCGGATTTTAACGGAGTCTTTAAGTCTAGGATATATGAAAAGTTGACTGGTGTTAATACTTACATCGCACAATCAAACGAGCACTGCTTTTGGCTGCTGGGGAGATGCCATTATCTACTTGACACTCATAAAACCCAGAATGGTTTCGTTGGGCTCCCTGGACCCTCAGGGTGCCTACCAATCCTTCAGACAATAGTTTAAAACCCAAATCTTCCAGGCTGCGCTCCAAATCGCCCTGCGTAAGAGGCCGGAATAACAGGAAGATTGTATTAAGCCATGCAACCAGCAGATGGAGACCCTTTCCCATTGAGCTGTGGTGGCGCAGTGGTTAGAGTGCAGTACTGCAGGCTACTTCTGCTGCCTGCAATTTGGCAGTTTGAATCTTACCAGCCCTCTCTAAGCGGTTTACAGAGTCAGCCTAATTGCCCCCCAACAATCTGGGTCCTCATTTTACCCACCTCGGAAGGATGGAAGGCCGAGTCAACCTTGAACCTGGTGAGATTTGAACTTCAGGCAGTCGTCAGAATTAGCCTGCAATACTGCATTCTAACCACAGCACCTCCACGGTTCTTATTGTATGTAAATGATTGTAAACCGAGGATTACCTGTAATTAACAACTCTCTTTCTCACAGATTATCTACCCCGCCACTCCCATCCTTCAGTCCAGCCCACTGGTTTCTACACAGAGCATATCTCACATCTGCCTATATATCAGAGGTGGTATTCAACAGATTCTGACCAGTTCTGGTGAACCAGTAGTGGAAATTTTAAGTAGTTAGGAGAACCAGCAAATACCACCTCTGACTGGCCCCGCCCCCATCTATTCTCTGCCCCCCGAGTCCCAGCTGATCGGCTGGGTCTCCTTTGGTTGCCCTGCACAGGAAAACGGAGCTGGAAAGCAGGTTAGTGGAGTGGGGAGGAATGGGATTTTGCAGTAACCTTACCCTTGGAGTGGGGTGGGAATGAGATTTTACAGGCCACGTCCGCCAAGCCACACGCACACAACCAGTAGTAAAAAAAAATTGAATCCCACCACTGCTGTATATGTGTGGTTTTCCTTTTCTCTGCCTACGCTTGTCTTTGGCACCACTTACCGTTGGCACGTAGCCCCTGGAACATTAAACCAAGAACCTCTTGGGCTGGGGGAAAAAAAATCCCCAACTCTTATTTACCTTTATGTATCGAGTAAAAGTGGAGCAAACCACCAACCACATAATGTCAGTCTCTAAAGAAGCATCAGCTCCTGCAAAACAGCCTCATAAACTTGGCGTAATGCAAGATTCCTGCCAGCCCATTAAGTGCAAAGCTCATTCTTACGTTTTTTGTTTTGTTTTTTTAATGTCCACGCACCCCAGTCCGTGCAATATGTCTGATTGTTAGGAGCTACATTACCAAAGCCTTTAAAGGAAGTATTTTCTACTTGTCAGTGGCCATTAAAGAACCATTATTAGCCATCAAGTTGTAACGGAGGTTGGAAAAAAAGGTAATCTCGCCTGACGTGGCCACATTGCATCCGTTTTAATTGCACTAAGAAACGTTCTCCTGCTGGCATCACAATAGAGTCAGCATACAAAACCAATGCCAATCCTTCCCCTTGCTTTCTCCAGGCTTAGCCCTACAAACTTTACCAGCCACCTCCACTGGAAATTTGGTACAGGGTTGGCATCAGCCTGGCACACAATTTCGGCGGTCTCCCCCAGGTCCACGTAAGTTGGATCTGCAATGCTGCGGATGGAGGGCGAATCTGTTTGTAGGGCAGAAAAAAAGCATAACTCTGTTCATACAGTTATCTGTTCAAGCTGCCTTGACAGCTGCATTTCTACAACATGCTAAGCTCTCCGTTAATTTTAGTTTTGGCTGGGGGGCGGCTGTGTGAGTGTAATGCTTAGTGTATTATGCAGATTAAGCAAACACATCCGGTTGTGTTAACTTAGCAAAGTTGCACAGATCAGACCCAACGCCTGAGAAACCTGAAGGGAGAAAGATGGTGTCCTGGCACTGGCCTTAACATGGGATGTTGCTAAACCAGAGCATCCCAGGGTTGGGAGGAACCTGGAGAACTTCTAGTCCAGTGATGGCAAATCTTTTCAGCACCAAGGACTCAAAGCATGCGTGTCCCCCGTGCATATGCCCCACACACATGCGCAGATGACCCCACCCCATGCATGCGCGGGAGGCCTCCCGTGCCCCCCATGCATGCACGGGTGATTCCCCACACCCCCAAGTGTGTGCCCTGCACCTCATGCATGGGCACATGACCCCCCCATGTGTGGGCCCTGCCCCCGCCCCCACGCAAGCCTGTGAGACCCCACATGCGCCCTGCCCCTCGCACATGTGCAGCAGAGACCCAAAGACCAGCTGCCTGGCAGGAGGTGCGTGCATACGTGCGTACAGAGGTGGCATTCAGCAGGTTCTGACCAGTTCTAGAGAACTGGTAGAGGAAATTTTGAGTAGTTCGGAGAACCGGCAAATCCCACCTCTGACTGGCCCCGCCCCCATCTCTTCTCTGCCTCCCATTGAGTCCCAGCTGATCGGCTGGGTCTTCTTTGGTTGCCCTGCACAGGAGAACGGAGCTGGAAAGCAGGTTAGTGGGGTGGGGAGGGAATGAGATTTTGCAGTATCCTTCCCCTGCCACGCCCACCAAGTCACGCCCACAGAACCGGCCTGGAAAAGGACCAGCCCACGGTGCCTCTGCCAGCAAAAATAGAGCATGCGTGGGACCCCCAAGCTCCATTTTCACTGGCAGAGGGCTATAAACACAAAACAAAAGGAGAAATGTTTCCCCTTTTGCATTTGAGCATGCAAGAAGGGACAGGAAAGGAGAAAGGAAAAGGAAAAATGGGAAGATGGGAAGAGAGCAAGGAAGGAAAAATAAGGAAAGATGGGAAGGAAGAAGAAAGGAGAAGGAAGGAAGGAAGGAAGGAAGGAAGGAAGGAAGGAAGGAAGGAAGGAAGGAAGGAAGGAAGGAAGGAAGGAAGGAAGGAAGGAAGGAAGGAAGGAAGGAAGGAAGGAAGATTATAACGAGAGTGAATGAGGATCTCAGGGAAGTCCTGCCTTAGCATATGGCTACTACAGGTTCCCCCATATGAGTCCCATGTCACGTCCACCATGGCCACGCCCACCATGGCCACACCCACCATGGCCATGCTACTCTCTCCAGCCCTCCAAGGTCAAACACAATGCTGATGAGGCCCTCGATGAAATCAAGTTTGAAATAAACCATCTTAGAAGAAACTGTAAAAAATAAAATTGAATAGGACATGGGGTGAAAAAACCTCCATCCTTCTTTAATCTGAGTCATTCAAGAAATGTTGGACAAAAATTCCCATAATCCCCGGCCACTAACCATTATGGCTGGGCCTGATGTAAGTTGGCTGGACACATCTGGATGAAACCAGCTTGGGAAAGGATGGATTAAACCAAACCTTTCTTCGTTGCATCTCTATAGAAGTGTGAAGACAGGGAAAATATTCCTCCGAATGTGTTACTTACAGCGCACGTTTAGAGTGATGGTGGTTTCATTTTGTCCTTCTGCATTCTCACAGTAGATCCTGTATTTGCCGGCATCAGCTCGAGTCACATTCCAGATCTCCAGAGATCCACCATCCCGTAAGTGGTACCGTGGGGAACCCTCTACGACAGAAGACCATCCATCACAAGTCAAGTTCCACAAAGAAACAAGCACTTGGAGCACCAGGGCAAGGGAGGGGAGAGGGATTTCATGGGTCCAGCCAACCGTGATCAACAATTCAATGTTCAAAGGTTCTTCTGCATCCAGGTTTGCTCCCATCCTAATTCCTAATTCCATCCTGCAGTGAAGGAGAAACTTCCGAACAGTGAGAACAAATAACCAGTGGAACAGCTTGCCTTCCGATGGAGTAGCTGCTTCATTATTGGAGGTTTTTAAGAAGAGACTGGACAGCTACCTGTCTGAAGTGGTATAGGATCTCCTGCTTGAACAGGGGCTGGACTAGAAGACCTCCAAGGTCCTTTCCAGCTCTATTCTGATTCTGATTCTTCAAATCTCTCACACCAATGGTTCTAAAGTTCGGGATCCTGCATAGCTCACACATCGCTAGTCTCCATTTTTTTGTTTCGCTAAATATGAAGACCTTTGACACAGGAAGGGACAGGAGAAAGAAAATCCAAGAATAAGAAACCTGCCATTTCATAAGTGTCTTTCAGGGCAACCTGGTCTATCCAAACATGGGACCGAGCAAACTGCTTCTGCTTTCGCCTTTCAGCCCCAATCCAGGAGCCTTTGCAGGCAGCCACTTTCGTGACAAACTATTTTGTCCCATGCTTGGGTAGACCAGGTTGCCCTGATAGACTGGTCTCATTGGTCTCACTTCATCTCTCCCCTGGTATAGCCAACAAAGCGAGGAGAGCCTGTGGCTTAGAGGTTAATACATCTACTTAATATGCAAGTAGCATCCCAGAAAAGTATGGCTATCTGATGAGAGTTAAATAGTTTGAAACAGTTCTAGACTAGATTCTCTTTGTCGGTAAATATAATTCAACACTGCCATTTAATGCATTTACAATGCTTTATGGCAAAGATGCTCTAAATTGACACCTCAGGACACCATCAGATGCTGGCTACCAGAAAGAGCAAATATTAAATACAGCACACTTGCATCAAATTAGGGGAGTATATAATCATGGTTCATTTTACATACAAATTATATTAAATCAAGTTTTGATTATTCCCTCTTCTATCTGGTTATTTACCCCCAGCCAGGTTTTTTTTTTTAAGTTGTAGCCCCCAAAGGCTCCTATCAGTCCTATCCGTCTATTATCTTGGCTCCTCCTGGATATTCTACCTTCATATCTTGATTTATCTCTGTGGATCCCTTTCCTTCTTCCTGTCCACCACTTATCTTGACTGTCTGAAGGCCCACTGGCTCTTTCTTTTAATGGCTCCACCTATAACACCCGATTCTTTTTCTTTTCCTTCCAATCCTTTCAAAATGCTTGACACAAACCTTTCATCTTCCCACCCTGCTGGAACTAAATCAAAACCGGCTTAAACAGAACTAAAAGCTTATTCTCCTCATTTGTTCCTGTTCCCATTGTCTCCTTTTCCCTCCGTGGTCTCCCAAGAAAGTCCAATAGGTAGGACACTAAAAGCAGCTTGGCCATTAGCATGTGCATTAGCATGCACAAAGCAAAGAGCAGGCATGTAGAAAATGGCGGGGTGGGGCTGGGTTATTTTATAGACTGCAGCAGGTAGAGGATATCCATTGATTCTCACCTTACCGAAGTTCTCGGTTCTTTGGCTTTCACCCTAAGGTGTCAGACCCACCTGTTAAGATCATCTCTCCAAGGAAACTCCAGCGATAGGTAATCTCAGGAGGATAGGCAGAAACCAAAAGGGGCAGTTGGGCAGACCCATGCTCCACAGCTTCCACTAGGTGTGTCTGCTCAGGGGAGAACTCTGGAGGAACTGTGTTGAAAAAAAATGAAGGCACACCTTTTTGGAGGCCAGGCCCATCAGATGCTTAAAAAAGCCAGGATAGCTAATTGAGACAATTCCCCCCTTTCTGGCTCATTGGTCTACAGGTGGTCTTCGACTTATGACCAATAAAGTTCAGGAAATGTGTGTTGTTAGGTAGCGTCATCGTTAAGCGAGACTGCAACTTGCGATCTCCTGCCAGCTTCCTCCCCTTGACTTCCTTGTCAGAAGGGAAGATCACAAGTGGTGATCACAAGAGTGCAGGGCACTGCAACTGATCACAATTGCTAGCTGGTTGCCAAGCATGTGGACCACGATCACATGACTATAGGGATGCAGCAGCAGTCATAAGTGCAAGGACCAGGCATAAGTCACTTTATTTCAGGGCCACCGTAACTTCAAATTGTTGCTTAATGAATGGTCGTGTTGAGTGTCAACCCTGAAGTTGAGCTGACCGAGGCCATTTTTGACCACTTCAGTGTTGTCACACTGGAGCTGAGGGATTTGAGATAGAGGGGATTCTGTCGCCAAAACAAAATATTTTCTCTTGGGAACCAAGGACATTCTCACACCTGGTCGGAGGAAGGCAGAGGGATGTCACCTGGCAACCAGACTGCACCATGATTGGACCATGTGACTGATTGTTTTGGGAAAGTGGGAAAACTTTTCATTAGGTGAAAACCGCGGGAGTTTTCAGAGTCGGTTTTCACCAGATCTGTACCAATATGATATTCCCAATAAAGCTATTCTTTGAGGAATCTACCTGCCTTGGTGTTTTGCTTGATATGGAGTTATTACTTGGAAGCCTGACATTGAGGACTTCCTGTTTGCCTGTATCTGTCAAAGTATGGAAAATACCATCCCTTCTCCTGCCCACCAAAGTCAAGCTCAAGTCATCTTAGCAACAAAAGATGATGATCTTCCATTGCTTTCCTCCAGGATGTTTTCTTAACTTCACAGCCTTCACAGCCTGTAACTCTGGGGTTTCCTGGAGATTTCCATCCGTGTGTTATCCTAGCAATCAAGCATCATTTTTAAGGCAGGGCAATGTCAGCGTCCACAGCAAAGCCTGCAGGTCTATTGAGGGATTGGTTTTATAGAATCTCAGATATACATAAGAAATGCCAGTTACTTTCCAACTGGCTCATAAAATGATCCAAAGGAACACACTAAAGATCTATTATCGAAGCACGAAGAATATTAATCTGCCTGAACATGACCCTGTTCAGATCAGTTGTAGGGAAGGATTGATAAAAACTTATTTATTAATCAAATTTGCATAGCATCCAGGAGAACGGCGGCTTTGTGGGGTTGGGATGCTGGGTTGGGGAAGTTAGCAACCCCGCGTTCGAGACCCAAGTGCTGACGTGGGGTGGGGTTGAGCTCTCATCTTTTGCTCCAGCTCCTGCCAGGCACATGAAAGGAGCCCCCAATTGGGCATCCCCTGGGCAACAGTGATGTCACCAGCTAATCCTTTCCACCCAGAAATGCTTCGGGGCTTCTGACATGAGTGCAATGTGCTTTTGCATAGCCTCCTATCTCACAGAAAGCGACGCTAGGGAGGCAAACCACAATCGAATAAAACAAATATAAAACAAGTATTTAAAATATATAAAATCCACATTAAAAGAGAAAGATTATAAAAATGAAAATGTAGGCAAAAGTCGACACAAAGAGAGGATAAAAAATGGTAACCCCAGCAACAGTGGTGGGATTCAAAAAAAATTTATTACTGGTTCTATGGGCATCGCTTGGTGGGCGTGGCTTGGTGGGCGTGTCAGGGGAAGGATACTGCCAAATCCCCGTTCCCTCCCCACCCCACTAACCTGCTTTCCAGCTCCGTTCTCTTGTGCAGGGCAACAAAAGAAGACCCAGCTGATCAGCTGGGACTCGGGAGACAGAGAATAGATGGGGTGGGGCTAGTCAGAGGTGGGGTTTGCCAGTTCTCCAAACTATTCAAAATTTCCGCTACCGGTTCTCTGAACTACTCAAAATTTCTGCTACCAGTTCTTCGAACTACTCAAATTTTCCGCTACCAGTTCTTCAAACTACTCAAAATTTCCGCTACCAGTTCTTCGAACTACTCAAAATTTCCACTACTGGTTCTCCAGAACTGGCCAGAACCTGCTGAATCCCACCTCTGCCCAGCAATGGAGCCATCTAAGCCTGCCTCTGGTTCCTTGGGAGCCTCAGGCCGGCTAACATAACCAGACCTGGAGGGGTTTCTGGAATGTCAGAAGGGATGGAACTAACTTAACCTTGGAGGGGGAAAATGTTGCATAAGGCAGGCACTATGGTCGAAAAGACACATCTCCTGGGACTCACCAAATATAAGTCCCCCTCTGATGGTACACGCAGCAGGCTTCCTCTGCCTGATCTAATGGGATGGGTAACTAGGGGGAGGCGCCCTCAGATAGCCCGCTCCCATATCACGAAGGGCTTTAAAGATTTCAACCAATAGCTTGCATTGTACCCAGAAGCAAACGGGCGACAGATGCAGTGGAGCAGAGGTGTAAGATGTGCTGTTCTGGGAGCACACAGAACTGCCTGCACCGCTGGATTCTGTGCCAGCTGAACAAATCCATTGAACAAAAAGCTTTTATTGTCAGAGCTGAACTTCCAGCAAGAAATAAACAGCAATGAAGGGATGTTTCCATACTTACATAGGATGGTAAGCTGGTAGAAGGTGTTCACACCTTCGGAGAGAACAGAGCTGTAGGCATAGCATTCCACCCTCTTCCCATGATCTGCAGATGACACCACCAGAGTCACTCTTTCTGAAGCAGAGAAACCTCCATATTCTGCTTTCCTCTGCCCTAAATTGATGCCGTCTAGCCTGAAGGCGAGAATGCATGAAGATTATCACAGCCGAACTTAATGCTTCTGACAAGAGTCCAGAGACGAAGCTCTATATCCAGAGACAATCTACTGACACAGCTCAGCTGCCGGGGATAAACAAGAGACAAGACCTGATGCCTTTATAGCCTCACTTGCAAGTTTTTTGACAGGCCTGCATCATGCTGCTGTCAGAAACAGAAAGCAGGACTGAATGAAGTTTGGGACTGATTCAGCTGTCCAGTTCTTCTGTTGACTGTTACAGCCTCAGCCTGGGGAAGTCAGAAGCGTGATGGGTCAGGACGGAGGAACAAGGGTGGAAATACAAAGTGACAGCTGAAGAGTGTTTCTGTACAGCAAAGATGATCTTCTTCTCCTTCTTCTTGGATTTGTTGTTCTGATGACATTGTGGAAAGACGCATGACCCAAATGGATTCAAACCACGCCAGCCATGAGGCATGCTGAAGAAGCATCTGGCATATCTAAGGGGTCCTCAAAACTTAATCTGGAGGGAATGTAAAAAAAAAAAAAAAAAAGCTTTTCCCCCTAAAACCAACTTTCCTCCTAATACGAGAGGACAGATTCTTGATTTGATGCAACCAAGGGTGTCCGTGGGATATGGTCAAGAAAGTCAAGAGGCAATTGGGATGGTGAAAGTGAAGCTCCATCTACAACCCACATAAAAAAGCAGGCGCAGCTTCCATCACACCATATACAACTGCCCTCCTGACCTTTTCTTTCTGAAAACAACCCCGGATGCAAAATTAATCTTGGGGCTCCGCAGGCTATCCAATAATTACATAAGAGCCCCAAACCCAGTGACTTGATGCTACTGGAAGAACCCAAAAGGAATGACCTTCATCTGCTAGGCCCGAGTGATTTAACAGCTGTGGTGGCACAGTAGTTAGAATGCACTATTGCAGGCTAACTCTGCCGACTGCCAGGAGTTCGATCCTGACCGGTCAGTGGTGGGTTTCAAAGTGGTTTACCATTGGTTTGGTGGGCGTGGCTTGGTGGGTGCGCTTTGTGCATGCACACACACACTTGGCACAGGCGCGCACGCCAAACGCACGCTTTGCGCAGGTGCAGAGGCTTTCCTAGTCATCTCCTGCAATCCTGCACTCTCCCTGTGTCTTCAACAGCTGACACGTGGCAATCTGCTGTGCCACGCAAAGAGGCTGCACTTCAAAAGCAGGAAATAAAGGTCAGTATGAGAGCCCGGGTGGGCAGGTGGGCCCAACAGCAGATTGTTGGAGCGAACCAGTTAGCTCCCAGATGATCTTCAGAGCTACTGGTTCGAGCGAACCGGGGAGAACCGGTAGAATCCCGCCCCTGGTCTAACCAGTCCAAGGATGACTCAGCCTGCCATCCTTCTGTGGTTGCAAAAAATGAGGACCCAGATGGTTGGGGGCAATACACTGACTCTATTAACTGCTTAGAGAGGGCTGTAAAGCACTGTGAAGCAAGCGGCATATATGCAGGTATGGGATTCAAAGTTTTTAACAACCAGTTCTGTGGGCGTGGCTTAGTTGGTGGGCGTGGCTTGGTGGTCATGTGACTGGGTGGGCATGGCTTGGCAGTCATGTTACTGGCTGGGCGTGGCCAACTCAACATCACTCACATCGAGGCATGCATCTCCTTGCCTGGCCTCTCGTGACTGTGGGGGTGCTGCAACAGTCGTAAGTGTGAAGAACGGTCATAAGTCACTTTTTTTAATGGTCACTCCACACAAGCAAAGTACCAGCAAAGGAGGGAAGAAAACTCCAGAGAGGTTCCAGTGACAGGAAGTCTAGTCCTGCCAAGAATGTAATAAGAGTTAACGGAGAAGCAGTTTCTGTAAGCAATACCAGAATGTTTCCTTCCTGCCTTCCTTACAGGATTAGGCCAGTAATTTCTTCTAACAGATGGTTCTCCAAACTGCTTAGAATGTTAACAACTGGTTCTAGTGAATAGGTGCGAACTGGTAGAATCCCACCCCTGCATATATGTCTAAGTGCTATTGCTATTTAAGCCAGTCTTGGCAGGAAGAGGCAAAACCTACAAAGACAATCAGAGAAGTTTGAAGAAGGTGGTCATTGGAAGAATTACTCACTTTTTTCCATCTTTGAGCCAGGTGAGATGAGGAGGAGGGTTGCTGCTGCCCGATTTGCAGGTCAGCGTCACCGATTGGCCACGTCTCACCTTTTTGTCTGTGGCTATAATGGTGGCATGCAGAGGTGGAACTAGGGAAGGAAGGAATATTTCAGATTTGCATTGTCACCCTCTACCCATCTGTTTCACATTCAGCTCCTATTTTTCCACTTACAGTGCCCTTCCCAGCTCTTGGGGACAAAACATTCAGGGGGAAAGTAAATGCAGTACAGCTTGTTTAAATCGATTGATATTTTGTATGTGAAAAGATTTGCATCGAGGAGCCCCAGGTGTTCTCTGAACTTGGTTGTTTTCTTGCAGACATTTCATTACCCAAATTAGGTAACAGCATCAGTGCTAGCATAGCTCAGCATTCCAACCCAGAACTACAAATATTATCCTTTATTAGATAGCATGGAGGAAGAAAGATGCCCCCATTTAGTATTCTCCATAACATGCTAGCTTTCAGTGCATAACAGCCAGCTTCTTCTGGACTCGCGATGGATCTGCATCTCCTGATGTGTTTTCTCGACACATCGTACTACAAATTACCCAGCCCCAATTTTGTCTAGTGCAGGCTAGTTCCATTTTGGAAACTTGAAAAGATGTCTGGACTTCAACTCCCAGAATTCCCCAGCCAGCAAGCCCCACATACATTCACACTGTTACCTCATTGGGTAACGTCTGCAAGCAAACAGCCAATCTTGGAGAGCAGCAAAAATTCCATACCTATCTGTCCATCTTTTTCTTTCTCTGTCTCTCTCTTTTTATTATTTTATTTATGGTTTTTTCTTTCACATACATGATTACTTGGTGAACAGTATATTGTCTGGGTTAATTTACTTTATACACAATACTTATAACAATAATAATACTATTTAAGTATACATAGTAGTACTCTTCCAACTTCTAACAATTACATATACTTAGTAATTGTAGTAATTTATATTTATATAACAATATGCATAATAATATTTTCCCAATTTCTAATTTTTACCTGTGTTTTCTAATTTTTAATGAAATAAATCCCATATTGAAAGGTATGCTATCCATCATCTCTGGTTCTTTTTAATATTTATAACACTTAATGACCTTTTGAGTAATCTTCCAACTTCTAACATTTATATATACATAGTAATTAGAGTAAATTATATTGTGTGACAGTATGCATGATATTTTCCCAATTTCTAATTTCTAACTCTCTTTTCTAATCTTTAATAATACAATTCCTATATTAAAAGTATTCTATCCATCTTTCTCTGTCTCTCTATCTCTCCACTCACCCCTTTATCCCTTCCCATTCTGGGCGTGTGTGTGTGTGTGTGTGTGTGTTTGTGAATGTGCACATTGTATGCTGAGTTTTAACTTACACTGGACCAATAAACTAGTATATGCAGTGAGTGCAGCAGTCCTGGGAGGACCAGTGGCATTGCAACGGTAGGTCGCCATGTTGTCACTTGGAGTCGTAATCAAGACTAACTCCTTGGAAATAACATTCCCAGATGAGGCTGAGGATGTTCCTTCCCTCACTAACTTGATATCCTGTGGAAGCAACGCATATTATAGTAAGCATAGTGGAACAGTTAAAACACTGTTAATCTGACTCTCAGCAGGCTCAGATCGAATAAATCAACTCTGACAAAGAGAAGAAAAAACTCTACTGCCTGCCTTGGAAAAGGAGGAGAGGGATATTCCTCGATATATCCAGTATCGTGTCACATCATTTCCAGGAGCTGACCATTTAAGAGCTCTGGTTCAGAGCAGACTTCTCCTTGAAGTCCCTGTGCATAACCAAACTTATTTTGGACAGTGGAGATATGAGAATCTCAGTTAGAGAACGGGAAGGCCATCAATCGTTTGAGAATGCTGTGCTCAGTCAGATTCCAATTTTGCATGATTGAAGGCAACCACAAAGGGGTCAAAGCAAATGGATGGGGTGGAGGACGTCACAGAAAACAATCAAAGGAGGTTTCATAACAAGGAGGAGCATTGATTCCCACCCCACCACCAAACAACCAACCAGAACACAGGAGGTCCCATTCAAAGCCACATTTGTTTCCCAGCCCTGGATTTTTCACTCACTTGTTTGCCAGGACAAGGCTTCGAATGTTCACTCTGCAGCTGTATTCGAACTCCTCCAGCAAGCGTGCATGTCACCTACAAATGATAAAAATAAGCCTGTTTAGGAAAACTAAGTTTGTTTTGTCTATACTAAAGCAAACAATATCTTCAGATATAGTAGATCAGTGGGCCCTACCTTTAACCCCAATCCTAAATGAGCCACAGTGGTGCAGTGGTTAGAGTGCAGTACTGCAGGCTACTTCTGCTGACTGCCGGCTGCCTGCAATTTGGCAGTTCAAATCTCACCTGGGTTCAAGGTTGACTCAGCCTTCCATCCTTCCGAGGTGGGTAAAATGAGGACCCATATTGTTGGGGGCCATAGACTGACTCTGCAAACCGCTTAGAGAGGGCTGTAAAGCACTGTAAAGCAGTATATAAGTGCTTTTGCTATTGCTAAATCAAGCCATGCTTAAATCATGGATAAAGCTTAGATCAGGGATTCCCAAACTTGGCAACTTTGATTTGTAGACTTCACCTCTCAGAATTCTGGGAGTTGAAGTCCACAAGTCTTAAAGTTGCCAAGTTTGGAGATCTCTGGCTTAGATGGTAGGTGGTGGGAAGGGCTGACCAGATAGAATAGAATAGATAGAATAGAATAGAATTCTTTATTGGCCAAGTGTGATTGGACACACGAGGAATTTGTCTTGGTGCAGATGCTCTCAGTGTACATAAAAGAGTTACATTCATCAAGAGTCCAGAATCATCAGGTACAACACTTAATAATAGTCATAGGGTACAAAAAGCAATCAAATCATACTAGGAAACAGTCAATATAGATCACAAGGATACAAGCGACAAAGTTATACAGTCATGCAGTCACAAATGGGAGGGGATGAGTGATAAGGAGTGATGAGCAGATTAATAGTAATAGTAGTGCAGACTTTGTAAATAGTTGACAGTATTTGTTTAGCAGAGTGATGGCATTCGGGGGAAAACTGTCCTTGTGTCCAGTTGTTCTGGTGTGCAGGGCTCTATAGCGTCGTTTTGAGGGTAGGAGTTGAAACAATTTATGTCCAAGATGTGAGGGGTCTGTAAATATTTTCATAATTGTTACAGAACACAATCGTTACAGAACCCTTTCTTTGCAATGTAGTTTATGGGTAGTTCTCATATTATGACCCTTTAACAACTGTTTAAAATTATGATGATGCTGAAAAAGGTGATTTATGACTGCACCTTGGACTTATGACCAACACCGTGGTCACATTATCAAAATCTAGGTGCTTGGCAGTTGATAGGCATTTACAACAGTTGCAGCACTCCAGGGTCATGTGATCAACATTTATGACCTTCCCAGGAAGCTTCTGGCCAGCCAAGTCAATAGAGAAAGTTGAATTTGTTTAATGACCATGGTAAAAAAAATAATCATGAAATCAGATATGAGCCACTTAATAAAGTTCCAGTTCCAATTCTGGTTGTAAGCAGAGGATTCTACCTGTATTTTCTTCTGCTACATTTTTTTTAAAAAAATCTAAGTCTGGCTCAAAGAAAAATGCCTGCAGGAGGAGCTGATAATAGGAAATAAGCTCCAGGCAAAGGGAAGTTTGCAACTTTCATTCATGGCTTCTTCTTTTTTTTTTTTTCCAAATCAGGCACACAGCTTTGCCTTAGACTGATTAGAGCTGACCTGAAATGTAAAAAGTGGGTCAATGATTGTCATTCTGGGTCTGATCTGGAGTACTTTACAGGAGATGGATTACCCAATCAACTCTGGAATGGAAACAGCACACAAACATCACTTTAAGCCTCGGTTTGCTTCAAGCATGACTTGTTAAAAATGAGCCAGAGAAGCTCATTGCTCATTGGTCTAAACCAGTGTTTTTCAAATTTGGCAACTTTAAGATGTGTGGACTTCCAACTCCAGCATGCTGGCTGGGGAATTCTGGGAGTTGAAGTCCACGTATCTTAAAGTTGCCAAGGCTGAAAATCTATGGTAGAACCCATGGTAGAAACTATAAACCACGGCTTGCAAAAAAAAAACCCAGTCGCTTAGTATTATGCAGTCTGAAAACCAGAGACAGCCCACCTGGCAAAGGTGGTTTCTCCAGGAAGGAGAAGTAAGTTATTTTGGCAAAATGAGGGGGAGTGATGTAGCTAATATGGATGGAGTTTGGAAACAACAGCATGAAGCAGAATAAACTTCTTTTTGTTTTGTGAATTGTCATCAAAAGTTTTTGCATTCAGTGATGTAAACTATTGCTAATGCTAAATCAAGCCATGCTTAAATCATGGATAAAGCTGATCCCCAAACTGTAGGGTTCGTTTTGCTATCCTGAGTTGAAATCTTGATAGGTTTTAAGTAAGAATGCCCAAATCTTCTCTCTGAAATTAAGAGAGGGGCTTATATATGCAAGGAATTATTGCATTCTTGCATATATAAGCAGTTAAGCTAGAACAGGGCTGTCAAACTCACAGGCCACGGGCCGGATGCCTCACACAGTGGCTGGCCACGCCCATACCCGGTTTAGCAAAGGGGGAAAAAGTCCCGATACATCACGTGACACCGCCATGATGACACGAGTTTGACACCCCTGAGCTAGAAGTTAAGAGCTGAAATGGCGCAGTGGTTAGCATGCAGTACTGCAGGCTCCTTCTGCTGACTGCCATCTACCTGCAATTTGGCAGTTCGAATCTCACCACGCTCAAGGTTGACTCAACCTTCCCAACCTTCTGAGGTCAGTAAAAAGAGGACCCAGATTGTTGGGGGCAATATGCTAACTTTGTAAACCGCTTAGAGAGGGCTGTAAAAGCACTGTGAAGCGGTGTATAAGTCTAAGTGCTATTGCTATTGCTAGAGGAAAGGGGATTTTGATATCTTCACTAAAAAAAAACCTTGCAGTGGTCTCAAGGACCATGAAGGAGAACCTTCATTAAAGTCAGTTAGTTAAAGAGAGCTGGTATTCAGCAGGTTCTGACCAGTTCTGGAGAACCAATAGTGGAAATTTTGAATAGTTCAGAGAACCAGCAAATACCACCTCTGACTGCAAATACCGCCTCTGACTGGCCCCGCCCCCATCTCTTCTCTGCCGCCCGAGTCGCAGCTGATTGGTTGGGTTTTCTTTTATTGCCCTACCCAGGAAAACGGAGCTGGAAAGCAGGTTAGTGGGATGGGGAGGGAATGGGGATTTTGCAGTATCCTTCCCCTGCCATGCCTGCCATGCCATGCCCACCAAGCCATGCCCACAGAACGCCCACAGAACCGGCAGTAAAAAAAATTGAATCCCACCAACTGGTTAAAGTGCTTTGGTACCTTGTACCAATCAAGACGAGGCAAAGGGTTCCCACCACTGGCAAAACAAATGAGTTTGATTTCAACACCGGCTCGAAAATATGTCTCTGGTGGTGGCACATTAAGCCAGATTTTCTGAGGTGGATCTGAGATATAAAAAAAAACAGGAAAACAAAAAAAAAACAATTAGCAGGAAGAAGAGAGGCTTAAAACACAACATAATCCTGTTGGTCCCCATCCTCACATGTTACTCTGAGAGTAACCGAAGCACTCGTTGTATACATGACAGCTTCATTGAAGGCCTCACAGATCAGGGTAAGGTCGTTGTCCTCTCGATATGCTATATATGTCAGATTGGATACAGCGACCATTCCTCCATACTCTGCCTGCAAGAGGAAAGCAAACTTTACTCCGTGGTTACTATTTGCCAAGAAGGAGGGGAAAAAAAGATATCTATGTAGCCAGTCTGTTGCTTGAGGGCCTTGTTTTGTCACAGAATGAGCCAACACTGTCCTTGAACATCCCCAGTCTCCAGGAAAAAAATCGATCTCCAAGTGAGTCAGATCTACCGAGGGAATCACTACACCTGCCTCATTTGCCTCCTCCAGTTTTTTGATCCTGCCTACCTCTGAAATGGTGGTTTCGGTGGCATTGAGCTCTCTCCATCCCAGCCACCAGCGTAGCATCACTGGTGGGTTGCTTGTGGAAGTGGAGCAAGTCAGAAAGATCTCTTGGTTTTCTTCAGTGCTGCTGGAGCCTGTGATTTTCACCTGCTCGGGGGGAACTGCCATTCAGAAATATGGGAGGGAGGGAAAAGAAGAAAGTGGTCCGTTGTTATGGGAGAGACACCCCAACTCTCTCCCCTCCCCCCGCCATCACAGGGTGGACATTTTTACAATACCCAGTCTATCTTTCTTTCCTACAAAAAGAACAAAGCCATTGCTTTTAACACAACGAGGCTGAGGCACATCGTTAGAGTGTATCTATCTCCTTGTTTGAAAAAAAAAAAATCACAGTTATAAGACTGCCTAATGCATCCAGGAACCACCTTTTCTATAGAGAAACAGAAGGAGAACTGGAGACATCAGCTGTAGAAATTAACTGGGGAAGAAGCCTTAAATACAGGCGTAGAGAGAAGAAGGACAGCATTGCTAAAGAAGCTGGCTGGAACTCACAGGTTACGCTCAGAACAATGCTGGACTGCAAGGGCAGAGATAAAAGTTGGTTCAGGGCCTGACAGCTCACTACGGCCAGGTTGTCTTCTGGTGTGATTTTCAGGCTCAAGGAACTTCGGGACAATTGGCTGGTGTCATCTGTCTCCCAATTCCTGGAGATGACTTCATTGTTCTGAAAGGCAAAAGACCATCAGCCTGAGATGCCCAACCATGAGTCTGAAACAGGGGTGTGATTCAACCAGGGTAACAACCGGCTCAGTGAGCATGGGCAGAGGATTTGCTACTGACCCTTCTCCTGCAACCCTGCAATCTCCCTGCGTGTTAAACAGCTGGCGTGCGGCAATCCGCTGCGCCGCATGAAGCGGCTGAGCTTGAAAACCAGGAAATAAAGGTCAGAAGAGAGCCGGGGCGGGAGGGCAGGCCCAACAGCTGATCGTCGGAGTGAATGGGTTCACTCACAGATGACCCTCGGAGCTACCGGTTCGGCCAAACCGGGTCAAACCGGTAGAATCCCACCCCTGGTCTGAAACCTCAAGGATGGAGGCAGGCCCATCAAAGAGCCTAGAACAGGGGTGTCAAACTCCATTTCATCGAGGGCCACACCAGCGTTGTGTTTCACCTCAGGGGCCTGGGGTGGACATGGCCAGGGTGGACATGGCCAACTTGATGGCACTCATGTCGGGGTACCTGTGGTGGCCCAAGCACTCTGCTAGTGAAAATGGGCTCCTGAGCTCCATTTCCAGCTGCGACGTCCTCCAGCAACCCTCTGCCAATGAAAACAGAGCTCAGGAGGGCTGCGTGCAGTTTCCTGAGCTATGTTTTTACTGTCCGAGGCACCACGGGCCAGTCCTTCTCTGTTTCCAGGGCGGCCCCATGAGCCAGATCTAAGCACCCCACAGGCCAGATCTGGCCTGTGGGCCTTGAGTTTGACACCCCTGGCCTAGAAGTAACATGTTAGAGGTTTGTGGGTCTGACTTTACAAGGGGCCATTAATAGTATGAAAGCATCCTCTGTTTGACGAACTGTCTAGTCCAATCTCACCAAATGTAGCTGATACACAGTCAGCAAACAGAGACAGCCAGTGGGGTTTCTCCACCCCGCACCCCCACGACCGGGAGCTAAGTTGACTTCTATTTACATTAATTTATCTCTGTACATTTGCACATGTAAATGTTATGCAAAGTAGCATTCTTTCTTTCTTTAATGATATGTAAATGCAACACTCTACAGAACGAGAAGACAAGGAAAGTGAAAGTCGTTATTCTTTCCCTCCCTTGTATTTCTTTTTTTTTATTAAATAAAATAAAGTTTATTTAAGTTTCATATATTTAAAACATTTAAAAAGAAAGAAACAAAAATATAAACAAATATTTACTGTATATACATATATACATTTTGCAGCAGGTATTGAGCATTGGTTACATTTTTCTTTTCTTTTTTTCTTTTACCCCATAACATTGACGTGATCTACCGTGTTACAATACCTTCCTCGTCTTTTAATGTTTTAATTTCACAGAATACTTTATGATTAAACGCACGTCCTTCATAACTTATTCAGTTGTCAAATGTTGCTTTTTCTTTAACCATTCGTACCAACAGTTCCAAACTTTGTAGTATTCACTATCTGTGTTGTTTTTTAGTAATTTGGTTAGGCTGTCCATCTCTGCACACTCATGGATTTTTTTAATGACCATCTCTTCTTAAGGGACAATAGACAGTTTCCAATTTTGAGCATAACTTATTCTGGCTGCCATTATAATGTGCAAGATTAAATATTGATATTTTTTTTCTATTTGTGAGTCTATCATACCCAGCAAAAAGGTTTTGGGTTCAACTTTTACTTCTTGTTTAATTATATTTAGAATCCAATTTTTGATATTTTTCCAAAACTTCTGAGCATATGGACATGTCCACTACATATGGAAGTGTGTTCCCTGGACGCAGTTACACTTCCAACAGTTTGGGGGAGGTTCGGAACGGTTACAGGAAGTGGGCTTGGCTAGCCTAGTGAAGAGAAGGACCAGGGGAGACAGGATAGCAGTCTTCCAATATTTGAGGGGCTGCCACAGAGAGGAGGGGGGCTAAGCTATTTTCTAAAGCACCCAATGGCCAGGCAAGGAATAATGGATGGCAACTGAACAAGGGGAGATTCAACCTGGAAATAAGGAGGAATTTTCTGACAGTGAGAACAATCAACCCATGGAACAGAAGTTGCCTTCGGAAGTTGTGGGAGCTTCATCACTTGAGACTTTCAGGAAGAGACTGGACTGCCATCTGTCAGAAATGGTGTAGGGTCTCCCGCTTGGGCAGGGGGCTGGACGAGAAGATGACCTACAAGGTCCCTTCCAACTCTCTTAATCTGTATCTGTATCAGATGCAATCTCGTCTCCATCAGTCTCTTGCCTTCTTTGCTTGTCCTTCCTCTATAATGTTGTCTTCTCTCTACTAAAAGATGCTTGCCTCTTTCCCTTTTAGTATTACAGATCGTCTTCCATTTACAACTGTAACTGAGCCCACAATTTCAGCCATAAGTCATGAGGGATATAAAACAAGGTCATCTGATGACGGTATACTGATTTTACAGCCTTTTTATGCAGCAGTCTTTAAGCGAATGCCGTAACCGTTAAGCAAACACCATGGTCGTTAAGTTGAACTATTTTTCCCTGTGGGACATTTTTTTTCCAGAAAAATGTCAGTTTCCAGAAGAGACATCATAAATTGCAGTCACATGATCCCAGGATGCTGCAAACGGCCATAAAAGTCAGGTTGGTTGTTGATCGCCCAAAATGAGGTCAAATGACTGCAACGGTGTAGGTGGGCCAGATGTCAAAAACTTCAAACTTGGATCATAAGTCCCCTTTTGTGTGGCCGAGCATTAATGAATATTCATTAAGCAGCCAGTCAGAAGTTGAGGACTTCATGCTGGCATTCAGCAGTTTAAGCAAGCTGCACATGCCCTTCCCCATGAATTATTCTTCCTTGGATGAATTTCCCCACAGATGAAATGTGCCCCAAATAACTAGGTTTGTAAGACATATTTAAGTGAATCAATTAAAGGCTTAGCAGCAGCTGCATTCTCACAATAGGCTAAGATTAGTTTTATTATTGGATAGTGTTTGGCACAATGGGAGAACCTGAAGAAATGTACTGTATGAACTTGGTAGGATTCAACATGCAAATAACACAAAATGGACTAAGGCAATGAAACAAGTTAAACACAATTTATGCACTCAGTCATTGAGTCAAAAAACAGTAAATTGGAGGCATTACAAAGGAAGCCTTATGAAAACAAATAAACAACAGTTTAAACCACGTGTAGACTAGTTATAGGTAGGTGATTAATCCTAGCTTTGAATGCCATTGCTGCAAGACAATAACCATACTGGTTAACTCAGCAACCAAGTTAAGTATTTTGTGCCAATCTAGCCATGTACTCAGGAATGCAATTACTGATAAGTGTAATTGCATCCCTTAAATAAAAATATTCTAATTTAGGCATGTCTCTGATGCGAACACTCTAAAGCAAAATTCTTGCACCAAGGGAAAAAATCCATATCTGTCATTATTATTCCCTCCCTTACTGGGTTTCAGTCCAGAATTCCAAGCTGGGGATTTTATTCACATAGCTAGCACTCCATCAATCCCAAACTCATATACTTTATTAAACTTCTTCCGCTCACCTTCAACCACTGCAGTGTAGCAAGAGGATTTCCACTTGTAGAAATGCAGGTCAGTTTCAGTTCCTTGTTTTTTACAATTGCTCCAGTGTAGCCCATGATGACAGGCAGCTGAGGTGGGACTATCAAAAAAAAGAGAGAGAACCCACTAGCACTTTAGAATCTGGGAGGTTGAACTTTGGAAGTTCTTAGCATCTTGCTTGGTGTGTGCGATGCACCTTGTAATTTCCTCCCAAAGCTTCACCTGTATTCCAAGATTGAGGAACCTTTCATCCATTAGAACGGTGTTTCTCAGCATTGGGAAGTTTAAGATATGCGAAAGTCAATTCCCAGAATTCCCCAGCCAGCTGTTTTAAGAATGGTCTCAAAAACACCCTTCATGTAATCTCAGTGATTTCCTTGGTTGATCTTATCCATTTACTTTCCTTAGATTTCCTGGTTCCTTTACTTTCCTGGTACTCGTCCCCTTCTACATTACATTCACTTAGAGTAATTTCTCTCCTGTCTGTCTCCTCCTTACATCCTCCTCCTCCTTCTCTCCCCAGCCCACTTCCTTTTGTGTTTGTTTTTTATTAACACTGTAATAAGAGCTGCCTTGAGCACTTGTGCAGTTATTTTGATGACACTTCCTTAATCCTGGGTAAAATGCCTGACAAAGCATTCCACACAACTCACACAGGATGTTCATGGTGAAGCTGACAAAGACTGGTGTTAAAGTCACTGGGCTCGCAGCCTTGCAGGTCAGCAGTTCCTTGTTGTCTGAACTCTGGGGGGTGAACCTGGAAGGAAACATAAAAAAAAAATTAGTTGTGTGGTATAAAGCCCTTGATGCTGGGAAAAATCAAGGACCTACGCAGATTTCAATAAAGGATATTTAGTGCTAGATTATAGGTAAACACAGAATCTTGGAAACAGGTGTGGGAAGCTCCTCACCTCTCCTCCTAGAAGAATGAAATATTTTGGGAAATATTAAAAAAATATTATATTTCCCTAAAAGAGAAATGGAGAAACATGCTCTTAAAGACAGAAAGCAGCCCCCCAAGTCTTTCTTAATAGCCCTCAGCAGATGCCAGCACTTAAGGAGATAAAGAGCTTATTGAAAGAGGAAGCCAACTATCTAGATGGCTCCATTCATAAGCAAAGCAAGTACTGCCAGCAGAAGCCCATTCAAGACAGGATATTTCGAAACTCCTTGCAGCAAAGTTTGACAGCTAAGAAAGACAGAATGGTAAGGATTAGAGAGCAGCCCCTCACCCAAGATCCAACACAGGATCATGAAAGCCATTTAGCCACAATAGGAATTGCCCAACACCCTTTCAGAACACAAGCCCCTTTCTTGCACCACCCCCAGAACAGTTCAAACATCAGAGTCACAGAAACCTATAAAGATCCATCCACTCATTCAACCAGTTGTTCAGCTGACCCGGAACTGTCTTTGTGGCTCTGTTCAATAAACCATCTTTCCAATCAGCCTCCATGTTGTTTCCAGCGTTTTTCTCCCAGCTTGGAAGTGAAACAAATGGATATTTCTTCCAACACTGGTTTTGGAATTTCCTGGCCTCATTTATAGTGGGCTAATTAAAGGAGAATGTTTTGAATGATTTGTAATGCTGCTTCTTCCTGGATTTCTCACTACCTGGACTGAGTTGTAATGAGATAAACCACCAATGGCCTCATTTTTTAAATCTCCTGTTAGTTTATTTCCGCTTTCCTTTACAATCCTGTCCCAGTGTCACCTACAATTTCTCACAGGGGAGGCTTTCCACATTAGTATTGCAAGAGTAGGCCTGAACTGATGGATTCTGACTTGGTCTTTTTGGACAACCCTTTTCTTTTAAACATCTTCTTTCCATTTTGCAAAAGAATAGTAAGCTTCAACTGAGGGCTGCTTTCATGAAGACCTGTCGTGGAATTCATGGCAAACATGAGATACGAATTTATATCTTCTGGTTCTTAAAAACTTGAAATATCACCAACTGGGTAAGAAAAACTAACAGCTGTCAATCTCCTTGGAACCTTTATTCAGCTCTTTATTACCTCAACGTGGCCTCAGTGCTGAAGAGTTTGGCTGCAGAACCAGGTATGATAGTAGATGTCACATCTGCCAGTTCTTTGTCAGCTGGATTAAAAAAAATAGGTAAAATTCCAGATTGCACACATTAAAGACTACAGATTTGTAGCTACAGTTTCTATAAGCCCGTGCCCTCCAGATGTACTAGAGTAATTCCTATAATTCTTAGGAAGTTGATATGAAGGTCATTCAGGCCATTTCCTGAATGGTCATTTTATCTGCCAAGAAAGAATTCAAAAAGGCTTGAAAATTCTACACAGAAACATCTTATTGCCAGTTTTAAGGATAAGGATAGAGAAACCAGGTAACATGTTAAATATCAGACTTGCACTACGAAAACAGGATTGTTACATTCATATAACATGCAATGCCCAATTAAATGTTTTGGCTTCACATGAACGTCCAATGTTACTATAACATATTAAGACAACGAGTGAGTTCCCACAACTTGTTATATAATCACTCAGTCACTTCCAACTTTTTGTGACCTGATGGACATTATTTCTCCAGGATTGACTATTGTGTCTTGTAAGCACCTGCTTGCATCATCAGAAATAGTCACCTTGTTTTCTGTTGGCCTCTTTTTTCAATTGCCTTTGATTTTTTTGCAAGCATCAGTCTTCCCCAATGACCCATTTGATGTCCAAAATATCTGTGTAGCTTCATTATTAACACATCCAGTGAGGCACTGGATTTTACTTCATCTAGTATTCAATTATTCAGCTGAAGATGTTGTACCCCAAATCATCCAACCTAATTTTAATCTAATCCACATATTATATGAACTGAGCCACAGAATGTGAGTGAAAGAGAAGGGCTTGAAAATATTTGTAGATTGAGTTAGCTCAAATTGAAAAGACAGCCATAGGTAAATTGCCTGCATTGCTTTGTGAGATAACTTCTGCCTCACAATCCTTCTTTGCCTGTTTATTTGGCCTGTGCAAGACAGCTTTGATTCATCTCAGTGAGGCATTTTCCACGCAAGTCTCCTCATAAGGGCACAAAGGCAGTGTGTGATGACTCGGGGTGTGGCACAAAGGCAACACAGTCAGTAGGAGTCCCTTTATTAGTTCCAACTTTGCCCCCAATGTCCTGGTCACCTTCTGGCTGGAGAAAAACTCTTCCAGGAACAGCCTTTGGCTGCAGAGAATCAAGTCCAAACAAGGTTAACAAAAACTGTAACTATAAGTCCAAAGAAGGCAAAATGAGGTAATTAGCCTGGCAGGGCAAGATAAGGAATTCCAGATGTGAAGGAACCCAGTTGGGAGGATGCTAGGAATGCAGATAACCAAAGTCAACACAAGATAAACTCACGTTTGTTCCCAGCAGAGGCCACACTCAGCATGCATCTCTTTTAAACTCTCTTCCCAGGTTTGGCTAATGAAGGGAATCAGGGCCCTTTCCTCCCCCGTAAGCCACGCAACCCACATTGCTCTCTTCTCTGTTCCTCCCTGCATGCCCTAGGATGGGGTGGGCCTGGGTCTTCCTCTAAATTCCCTTTCCCTTGTTCTACCTCTCCCCTGCTCTGCCCAGCTAGACTTTGCCCTTCCCCAGTTTCCTCCACAGCCAAGGGAGCCACACTCCTACTCCCTGTCATCTGTTCATCTTCCTCCTCGGATTCAGGGGCATGACACAATGTGTTTGCCTCAACAAGATAAGTCATCTTGTCTCAGAGCCTCAACAGGCAGTTCCAAATTGTTGGAAGAGTCAGAACTTTCTTTTAATGCTTCCAGTAGCTGACCGGATGCCTCCTCCAGCATCTGGAACTGATGAAAGAGGAAGTCAGAGAAGCAATCCAGTGGCTGTTACCTGTAGAAGCAAGAAGTTGCATTGTTTTGCAAAGTCATTGCCAGGGGCTGTTTTGCTCATGCCTTCTCAGAATGAAGCACCTTCTGCTTGTGTTCTGCTAATACAAGGTATAGCGATGTCTAAGGAGCGATGTCCCATGTCAACATTCGGTGGAATTAGATCTCCAGTTGGTTCATTGGTGGCCTTTTCCATGATGTAAATCAGGGGTATCAAACTTGATTTTTTATTGAGGGTCACATCAGGGTTGTGTTTGACCTTGGGGGGGGGGCAGAGTGAGTGTGACCAGGGTGGGTGTGGCCAGCTCGATGTCACTTGTGTCTGGGGCACCTGTGGTGGCCCAAGTGCCCTGCCAGTGAAAAGGGGCTCCCAAGCTCCATTTTTGGCTGTGACGGCCTCCAGCAACCCTCTGCCAGTGAAAACGGAACTCAGGAGGGCTGCGTGTGGCCCTCGCGAGCTCCATTTTTGGCTGCGATGGCCTCCGGCAACCCTCTGCTAGTGAAAATGGAACTTGAGAGGACCGTGAGCCGGTCCTTCGCTGTTTCCAGGGCCAGAACTAAGCACCTCTTGGTCCGGTCCGTAGCAGGCCCACGGGTCTGGAGTTTAACACCCCTGGTGTAAATTGTTACCTCAGGCTTTGAATCCACAAAGGACGGCTTGCAGCGTGACTTTCCCCAGTAACAGTTTCTGCAAAGTAACTATGAGTTGCTGTATCTGTCTTGAACTTCTCACCCCACACAAACTCAGCAGGTCCCCTTGTGTTTTGCACAAAAATGCCCATGAAAAATTTACTGACGTTTGGTAACTTTTGCAAGATCTGCAATTCCTGCCGGCTATGAAAGAATTTATGTAGCCACTGACATGAATTGAAAAAAGGCAAGGCGAGGGAAGGAAACGGTGTCTGGGATGCTCAAGCGATGGGCTCACCTTTGGAGAAGGTAATCTCAGCTGGTGGTCGGGCATCCTTCACTTGGCAGCAGAGGGTGTATTCCGTGCCAGCTATCCAAGTCACCAGGCTGTTAGCTTCGTACTCTACAAAAAGTGGGCTTTTGGGGAGAACTGCAAGAAAAAGAAGCAAAGTGAAGGATTGGTATATGATTGTCTTAAAATTCTGGTTTTATTATTATTATTTTTAAATGGTACAGTTAGTCCTTGACCTATGACCATAATTGAGAGGGGAATTTCCATTGCTAATTAACAGCACTAGCAATAGCACTTAGACTTATATACTGCTTTACAGTGCTTTACAGCCCTCTCTGAGCGGTTTACAGAGTCAGCCTGTTGCTCCCACGTCATTATAGTTGTGCTTTTAAAGTTGTAGCAATGTTTCAGCAGAATCTCATCTGCCATCATCAGGCTTCTGTATAGTGTTCGTCTGACGAAGAGATGACTCCACCAGACCGTCAATTATCTGGAAGCCTGCATTCTCAAACAAAAAATCTCCACACCACAAGCCAAGCAAACACCTGGGCACAAACAGACACCACCCCCCGCCCCCGATACCTCCAGCTCAAACACACCCCAACCAGGCACCCAGATGAAACCTAGCTTCCTAATAAATGATAGCCGTCCGTTTACTCGGAGCCAAGCCGCACTAAAAGCCTCCAATACAGGAAACACAATGTTGCCAGCCAGTCAAGACAAAAAAAAGCTACAAAACAGACAGAAGATATTAGAAACACCAATCAAGCAGAACACAGCAAACTCCAAGACCAATAAACACAGACCAAGACTCCCAACCAATCAGGATGAAGAAAAAAACCATTCTGGCACAGCAGTAGGCTAGCACTAAATTTAAAACAGAAATGGCTGTGAAAGTCTGACTCACAGACGAACACTATACAGAAGCCTGATGATGGCAGATGAGATTCTGCCGAAACGTTGCTACAACTTTAAAAGCACAACTATAATGACGTGGAAAAATACCCGAACAAAGCTGAATACCACACATATAAATACCCACGAAAACTTAAGAACATATATATATACATTATGTAAACATGTATTATTACTATGTGATTTAGCAATGTAAGACAAAGATGTGGGTTAGGAGGATTGTACCATGTTCAATGTTTTTAATGTATTTTTTTGTTTTTGTTTGTGTTTGTTTAAAAAAAAATTAACTTTAAAAAAACATTTTTTTCTTCCCCCTCTTCCTCCCTACTGTGTCCTATTATTTGCTTTCATATTTTCATATTTTATTCTATAATAAAAAAGTTAAAAACAACAACAAACTGCTAAATGAATGGTTGCAAGGCTGAACGCTACCTGTATGCTATCGTTGAAACTAGAGCCTTGTAAATTTCTAGCTGGATTGGATTGAAGGAGAAAAGGATTTTCTGCTCAATTTCTGTGGGCATTCCTACAAATCACTTTCCTGTAGAAACACAGAAGACTTAATAAAGGTTAAACTAGGTTAGGTTAGATTATATTAAAACAGAGACAAGCAACCTTTTGGCAGTGGCGGTTGCACATTTTAAATCACTTCTTTTGGCAGCAAAGGCCCAACGATGAGGTAATGTTTGGATGTGTTCCATCTAAAGGGTAGGTGAGCGTAATGTGAATAAGGTGTGCTAAGCCCATCAGAAATTTCACATGTCTACTTTATTTGTCTCCTGCCCAAAAAGGGTGTGTGATGTCATCCTAGTAGTTCCGGGGGAAATTTAAAAAATAAAAGATTGCCTGCAGACTATTGCCTGTTCATTCTGAGTGGAGCTTTTTCAGCTCCACCTCCTTTGCTCCTCTAAAAATATCCCTCCAATTAATGATGCAGAAGATTTGAATATCTTCTGGAGGAGATTGAGAAGGAGAAGGTGATATATTGAACTATCTGTCGTGCTGAACTGGTTTCTCTTGAATCCTGGGAGAGGACACTGTAAGAAGAGAAGAGAAGAGAAGAGAAGAGAAGAGAAGAGAAGAGAAGAGAAGAGAAGAGAAGAGAAGAGAAGAGAAGAGAGAATATAATAGAATAGAGAATAGAACAGAATAGAATGATTAGAAAATAGAATAGAATAGAATAGAATAGAATAGAATAGAATAGAATAGAATAGAAGGAAGGGACCTTGGAGGTCTTCTAGTCCAACCCCCTGCTTAGGCAGAAACTCTACACCACTTCAGACAAATGGTTATCCAACAACTTTTAAAAAACTTCCAAATGTTGGAGCATTCACAACTTCTGGAGACAAGTTGTTCCACTGATTAATTGTTCTAACTGTCAAGAAATTTCTCCTTAGTTCTAATTTAAATAGGACAGCAAAGATACCAAAGCCCCTTAGATGCCCTCTGAAGGTTGTGGCTGCTCCACAGACGTATCCACTCATTGAATTAGCCAATCTTCTCATGACATTGAATGATCCTTAAATTGGCCAAATGTCCTGCACAACACACCAGGTCGCAAAAACTAATCTAAGTTAAAACGAACCAAAGCAGAGCATGTGATGCAACGCAGGCCATTAGATTGGTCACTGATCTGGTTAAACCCATTGTTCTGAGTAGAAGTCATTGTGGTTTCTCTTTATCTCTCATATTAACAATGATTCCTATAATCCAGGGGTGTCAAACTCAAGGCCCGTGGACTGGATCCAGCCCACGGGATACTTAAATCTGGCTTGCGGGACTGGCCTGGAAATAGCAAAGGAGCATCCCAGGGTGCCTCTGCTGGCCAAAATGGGCCGCATGGAGGCCTCGGGATGCCCCCACGTGGCCTGTTTTTGGCCTCCTCAACCTCCAGTAGCACTCTGCTGGCCAAAAATGGGCCACGTGTGTTCTGACCCAGGCTTCACGAAATCACAAAGCAGACTCCTTGTCTGCAAAACCCCTTTTTATTAGGCTAATGTGAATTCCTATCATTCACATCCAGCAAAGTCCTGGCAAACCATCTTTTAAGGGTGAATTACAACCACAGATCTATCAGGCTTGGAGAGCTGCCAGGCCAATAGTCTACAAGTGCAATGCTGTACAAGAAAATACTTGGCAAGGAGTCTCTGACAGTCACGAACAAATCTTCACACTAATTAAATGAACTAATTGTCTCCTGCAAACACCACTCCCCTTTCGCTCCTCTTTATTCCCTATGGGAGGGGCCATTCACCGTCTACCTGTGCCTTTACTCCCGAGTTGACCCTTGTTCCTTAGCTGTTCCCTTCTCCTGGCAGCTCTGTGCATGCGCACGTCGGGAGCAGGCTCCAGCTATTCTTGTTCCCCACTGATCTCCAACTCTGAAAGCAGCTGATAACTGTCCGGCAGCCCTGGCCCCATCTCTGCCTCTGATGCAGAGCACTCATCAGAGCCTTCCCCAGATTCCAGAACTGGCCCACGTTCCTCCCCAACCTCCTCACTGTCTGAATCTGCTGCCAGCTCCGCTGGCCACTAGTGGACCACAACAGCATGGAGACCTCTGCTGCAGTCCAGGCTGAAAACAGGGTGCAGGAAGGCCACGCACAGCTGCCACGTGCCCCATTTTGACCAGTAAGGTGCTGCAGGAGGCATCCGTCCCGTCTCCCTTCCTCCCTGTCCCCCCACCTCCGCTGGCCCACAAAGGAGAACTATAATGCTGATCTGGCCCTCGAAGAAATCCAATTTGACACCCCTGCTATAATCAAAGTTAAGTTCCAGAGATCTTCCTAAGGCAGTGTGACTCCAGCTATACTTACCAAGCACTGTCAGTTGCACCCTATTGGAAATTATGCCAGGGCTTTTTTCTGTGGGTCCAACCTGGCATTCATACATGGCATCATCTTCCAATTGGCTCTTTATCACTTGCAGGTTATATATCCCTAAAGCAACAAGACACAAGCAAAGAGATAAGTGCATTTTGGTTCATATTAATTCTACTCATGAGTTACACCCCTAGCATAATTCTTGCCCACACAACCTTGGGGCAGATTCCTCTCCAATCACAACAGGCCAACCTACTTCTAACTCATCCTCCTGTGAAGTAAATGAGGTGAAGCATATCTACAATGGGAGGTATGGGGCCTGAGAACATTAAGTCTCTGAAATAATGGATTGCATTACTGGGACTCATTTGCTCAGTTCAAAAGCAAATCGAGCAATTATTTTCCAGCGTTCATAACTTCTGAGTCAAACTTAGGAAAGGCTTCCCAACCTTTTCTCACTCTCCCATCTGTCTTCTTTGAAATTTTTTTTCTCGCCAAAGTAATGGGAAGCTGGGCAAAGATTGCTTTAGAAGAGCTTTCAAGCCGAGGCTATCTGCAGGGAAAGTCAAGGAAGTCAAGGGAATGGCTGGAAGTGCTCGATCAAAGCTGGAATAGTATGACCGGAAAGCAGCACTCCTGAATGAGGTTTTTATTCTTGCCTAATATAATCTGAGGATCCCCAAACGGTTTTGCATGTTGCTTAGAAAGAGAGAGAGAAAAGCTTTCGGCCGGGCTGTAAGCACAAAGTCAGAATGGCTTTCTTTTTTTAGGTTGCCTTGATTAATGGCATTGGGGTGCCCCCACCCACCCCCCCGGAACTTAGTTATTCATGACTGCTGCCACAGTTGGTGGCCCAATTAAGCAATGGTTAAGAGGACTCTGAGGGGTTCAGCAAAGCTTTGGATAGGTCATAAATGGCCTCCAGGATTAAGGTTGTGAACAATTGTCAAGTAAAAAAATATCTCAAGTGTATCCCATAGGATCCATGCTCAAAGGTTCACAAGTTTAAAATAAATAAAAAAATGTATACTAAAGTGAACTTTAAAAAAGAAAAAAGAAACACAAAATATAAAAGGATAAAGGTAAAGGTTCCCCTCGCACATACGTGCTAGTTGTTTCTGGCTCTAGGGGGCGGTGCTCATCTTTGTTGCAAAGCCGAAGAGCCAGTGCTGTCCAAAGACGTTTCCATGGTCATGTGGCCAAAGGCGCATGGAACACTGTTCCCTTCCCACAAAGTGGTCCCTATTTCTCGACTTGCATTTTTTAACCTGCTTTCGAACTGCTATGTTGGCAGAAGCTGGGACAAGTAATGGGAGCTCACTCCGTTACACGGCGCTAGGGATTCGAACTGCCGAACTGCCAGCCTTCCTGATCGACAAGCTCAGCGTCTTAGCCACTGAGCCACCTCGTCTCTATAAAAGGATACAGCAGCCAAAAACAATCGGTGATGGTATGTAGGAAACATTTTAGGAGACCGAGTGCTGAGAAAATGGCCAGATAAGAGACAGCACAGCCCACAGCTGGGTATTGGGTGGGTACTATTGTACATAATGCTTGTAAATGGCTTTTTTTTTTAAGGTTTAATCAATGTAACACATGCAAACAATTGCTTTAAACTTAACGTAAACCGATCTAAACTTGATTGTAAAAAATTCAATATTTGTAACAGAGATGTCAAAGCCTGGAATACCTGATTCACTTATCTCAGCTATTAACTTTGTTTTCATTCTAATTTGACTTCTGTGCATGTCACTCTATATTTAATAGGTGCCTAAGGGGGCGTGTGTAGGTGCACTGATAAGCCTATCCTCCCCATGGCATTTTAATTTTCTTATTTTGCTTGTTCAAATTTGTAAATTTTTGTTTGAGGGATTAAAAATAATAAAATAATAAAAATAAAAGAGGCCCAGAAAGAACTCTCCCTAGTGGGGATTATTTTATGCCCCAAAGTGGAAGTACACTTTGTTTCCCACAATGGATGAATGACTACAAAAGTTGATGGAATTAGCAAAGACGGCCAGATTGACTGCTCTGATTAAAGAATAGAACACAACTAATTTTATCTCTCCTTGGAAACTGCTTTTGGACTTTGTGCTTGGGATGGGGGGGAAATGAAACTTTAATTTTGGGTTTTGCTAGTGAGATAGGTTTGTTGTTGTAGAAATGGCTAGTATACATTATTATATAAAAGTAAAATTATTATCTTACTAGCTCAATACCCATGCTTCGCTATGAAACTATGTGGTTGGGCTTAGTTTTTGGGGAGGAAAATAAGAGGGGAAAAATTCTGCCTCTGCCTACCAGCCTCCATCGGTATTCATCTGGCTAGCATCCTGTCAGTGTGTGAGGAAAGTTGAGGGCTGTTTGGAAACTGAAACAGTATTTTCTGTGTGAGCAAGAAGGAGACAGCAAGGAGCCTGGGCGTGGCTTAGCTCAACTGTTCTGTACTAAAGCTGCTTGGTGCTGTGAAATTGAAACTGAAACTCTTCTCTGCTTGTGTTTTGCATTTGAAACAGATTTCTTTTCAGGTGGGGAGGGGAAGTAGAACTCCTTAGCATCAGAGCGTGTTAATAATAATACATGAAATACTAATGTTCTGATGGCCATTTAGAAAAATCCTTTCTTAGTGAGCACCTAGAAGCCAAGAGGAACATACGTGCCAAATTTCAAGTTTGTAGGCTCTACAGTTCTGGAGATTTTGTGATGATGCCTGAGTGGTATTTCGCTTTATATATATATAGATTCTACTACACCAAAAGGAGTCAGAAGCCAACGCCTTTTCTTTTCTTTTTTTCCCCTTTGCCGTATACTTTTCTCTTCCCTTTACCCTTCCTTACTTTCCCACTATTTTCTTTTTGTGTTTTGGTATTTTATATTAATTAATAATAAAATTTGAAACACACACACACAAAAAAAACTCAACAAAAAAAGGAATTCTCCCTAGGGTAAAGCAGACGGGTGGGGGCAGATTTGTACTTTCAGGCTTTCAAAATTCTCTCAATGTAGGTTTACAATCAAGTACAAGTGGCGCATCTGATTGTGATTCCAATCTGGTTTAGCCTGCAAAGACAACGCTGTCCCAATTTGGGGGCCCAGGCTCCAGCACACTACATCAGTGGTCGGATTAAAAAAAAAATTACTAGTGGTTCTGTGGGTGTGGCTTGGTGGGCGTGGTGTGGCTTGGTGGGTGCGGCTTGGTGGGCGTGGCAGGGGAAGGATATACTGTAAAATCCCCATTCCCTCCCCACCTCACTAACCTGCTTTCCAGCTCCGTTCTCCTGTGCAGGGCAGCAAAAGAAGACCCAGCCAATCAGCTGGGACTCGGGAGGCAGAGAGTAGATGGGGGCGGGGCCAGTCAGAGTTGGTATTGACCAGTTCTTCGAACTACTCAACATTTCCGCTACTGGTTCTCCAGAACTGGTCAGAACCAGCTGAATACCCACCTCTAAACTACATGAACTTTCCAGCCTAGTTGGAACTTTTGTTTGAAGCCAATTTGTATTTCTACAAAATCTCACCTTTGCTAGTGTCGCCCACCATGCTGTAACGGGGGAACCGAGGGATGGTCCAGTTGGGGCCCAGTAAAAGCCCATCCTTCACCCATTGCACGGTGCCAGTAGGGTTCTCCACCTCACACTTCAGCAGGGCTGTGTCCCCTTCCAGAACGGTGACGTTCTCTGGCTCCACGCGGAAAACCTGCTGAAGCACCTCTGCTTGGCAACCTACCAGGCCCAAAAAACATGGATGAATCTCAGTGTCAAGCTCGAAATTGACATATGCGTAGCCATTTTATTTAGCCTTATTATATATTCCTTTTCTTTCTTTCTCTTTGCTGGTGTTGGGGGAAAGGGTTTCGGGCTTGCCCCATTCCTAAGGTGGGAGGAGTGGAGATAGAGAGAGTTGTTTAGGCTAGGTGGTTCTTCTTCCCGTGGGAACAAAATCTGACCCTGCTGACACCTGGAGGTGGAGATTGATGACACCAGGCAACATTGATTTACTTCTATTGGGGAATGTGACTTTTGGGGGTTGTTTCTAACTTCCAATATTATGTGGTGTAATTCCAGGTTGTGTCAGATCCGGAATTACAACAGACTTTGCCAATTTGATGCTTTCCTAAATAAAAGAAATTGTCTTGGAAGATGGGCTTTGCTCTTTTCTTTTTAAATGGATTTCATCACTTGGAAACCTGACATTCAGCAGTTGAGATGCTCATTCAAAGCCAGCCTATCCTGTTCCAAGCGCCACACAAACTGTGTAAGAATGTTTAATTTGGAAAAGCTGAGAAAGTCTGCTTAAAGAGAAAGGAGAAAATTGGAAGAGGGGGAGGGGGGAAACCCTACATTCAAACATTATTCCTTTGGTCTGTCAGCTGTGTCATACTTCTCCCTGCTACTATCTGATCTGCTGGAGAAAGATCAAAAAATTGGAGACAGGCAAGATGCACTTGCCCAATGCAAATTTACATTTTGCTCCTTCGTTTATCATTTTAAGTAATATTATCTGCCATAAGCGCTCACACTGGTAGCCAGTTTGATGTAGTGATTAAAGGAAATGGACTAGATTAAGTGGGAGACAGTGAATTCTAGTTTCACGTTAGACACGAAACCAGCTGGTAATCTTGGGCCAGTCCCTCTCTGTCTCAGCCCTAGGAAGAAGGCAAAGCAAACCACCTGAAAATATCACTCTGCGTGGATTTTCCACATCTGTATCTTTATATATATAGCCAGGTATAAATGCTCCCTCTGTGCCTCTTATCAGGACCAAAACATAGAATAGTGTCCCAGCCTTTTGCTGGTTTTTTTTTTTGCTGAATGTTCTCACCTTTGTTCACATCCAGAATAAAGTAGAAGCTGAGGGGAACAAGCAAGCCACAATATGCCATTTCTACTTGCTGATGATCTGGAGATTAAGAAACCAGATGTTAACAATCCTGCAAACAGTTGTCAGGCACAAATTGACTGAGCAAATAGTGGACATGAAAGCAGTCGGCACATTCTGTGTTCAAAAAAAAATACTTACAGTATCAAGATCCATGCAATATATTGAAAAAACAATTAGCTGGAGTTCACATAACATGATATGTGAGATGGAGACAGAGGCACAGGGAGATCCTCCAAGTCAGAGGTCTTCAAACTTGACAGCTTTAAGACTTTTGGACTTCAACTCCCAGAATTCCTCCTCCAATCATCAGGAATTCTGGGAGTTGAAGTCCACAAGTCTTAAACTTGCCAAGTTTGAAGACCTTTGCTCAAAGTTAACCCTAAACTCAGCCTTTTCTGGGAATGAAGCTGCTAAGTCTTTAATTCAGTAGCCCTCAACCTTTTTGGGCACCAGAGACCGGTTCCATGGAGTGGGGTTTTTTCACGATCTGCAGGGGTGTGTGGTTTTGTGTGCTGCCTGCATCCCACAGATGGGGCTTCGCTTGTTAGTGTGGCCTGGTTTCTGGTATGCCATGGACCACTGCTGATCCATGGCCTGGAGTCTGGGCTGGGGACTAGTGGTGGTATTCAATTTTTTTTACTACCGGTTCTGTGGCTTGGTGGACATGGTGTGGCTTGGTGGGTGCGGAGTGGCTTGGTAGGCGTTGGCAGAGGAAGGATACTGTAAAATCCCCATTCCCTCCCCACCCCACTAACCTGCTTTCCAGCTCCATTCTCCTGTGCAGGGCAACAAAAGAAGACCCAGTAGGGACTCAGGAGGCAATAGAATAGATGGGGGCGGGGCCAGAGGTGGTATTCAGCAGGTTCTGATCAGTTCTGGAGAACCGGTAACGGACATTTTGAGTAGTTCGGAGAACCGGAAAACACCTCCTCTGACTAGCCCCGCCCCATCTATTCTCTGCCTCCCGAGTCCCAGCTGATCGGCTGGGTCCTTTGGTTGCCCTGCACAGGAGAACAGAGCTGGAAAGCAGGTTAGTGGGGTGGGGAGGGAATGGGGATTTTGCAGTATCCTTCCCCTGCCATGGCCACCAAGCCATGCCCACCAAGCCACACCATGCCCACTAAATCACGCCCACAGAACCCGTGGTAAAAAAATTTGAATCCCACCACTGGGCAGGGCCAACCAGAGGTGGTATTTACCAGTTCTCCGAACTACTCAAAATTTCCGCTACTGGTTCCCCAGAACCTGTCAAAACTGGCTGTATACCACCTCTGCTGCTTTAACTAACCCAGCCGAGTTTGTTGTCTAAAAACACCTTGTAATTATCCCGCAGAAATCATTCAGAAAGGTGGGATTCTGCGCCATTTATTTAGGATGTAATTGTTATTAATAATAAGAACAGGTATTTCTGAGATTGCAGGCAAATAGGCTTCCCGGAGTGAGTCTGTCTGTCTGTCTGTCTGTCTTTCTCCTTAAAGGCATCTGATTAAATCTGAATAAATTGACAGATACTTCCACTGCAGGTTTCCGGAGAGCAACGAGCTGCGATTCTCAAATTATTCCTTTGTTTCTTTCAGAAATGGCAAGTGCACCAAGCAGTGGGAAGGAGGTAAACCAAAAGGAATGCAGAAGGTTAGAATCTGTTATAAGTTCCTGTTATCCAGAATTGGAGAGACCAAATGAATCTTTACACTGTTTTAAGAACTGTGTTGTCAGCTCTTCCTATCCCTCCACCCCCGCTCTGCTCTTGAGTCTCAAACAGCCATCTCATCCACAGAGACTTAGTTAGTCAAGCTGCAATGTCAAAGGCACAAAAAAAAAAAGTAAGTCCTATTGAGCACAATGGAGCTAACTTCAGGTTATTACATCTATTTAAAACTGTGCAGTAGGTTGTTACTTATTTTCATTCTGGGAGGAGGGATCAACACTTCACCTGCTAATTTTCTCTGGATAATTATTTATCAGAAGCAGAAGACAAGCTGATGAGAAAGGAAAAGTCAGCTCGGTCTACAATTACCCTTGAACTCTCCATATTTAAAACTGTGCAGTGGGCTCTCATTTAGCCCCAAGCTAGGGAGGAAAAATTGCATCTGCAAGGTTTGTAGCTGACCTGGTTAAGTGTGTTGCATTACCACACAGCCTCTGATTCAGCAGATGGAACTTAGAGTTACAGCTCAAAGGAGAAGACTACACACAATTTAAAAGAGGAAAATATCAGAAGAAAAGAATCATTTAATATCTAGTCTAGCTTTCCCCCAAAGCAGTGGTGGGATTCAAAAAATTTTACTACTGGTTCTGTGGGCATGGCTTAGCAGGCGTGGCTTGATGGGCGTGGCAGTGGAAGGTTACTGTAAAATCCCCATTCCCTTCCCACCCCACTAACCTGCTTTCCAGCTCCGTTCTCCTGTGCAGGGCAACCAAAGAAGACCCAGCCAAGCCCCCCAGCTGGGACTCGGGAGGCAGAGAAGAGATGGGGGTGGGGCCACTCAGAGGTGGTATTTGCCGGTTCTCCGAACTACTCAAAGTTTCCGCTACTGGTTCTCCAGAACTGGTCAGAACCTGCTGAATACCACCTCTGCCCCAAACATCTGCCTTTCAAGGGCTTGCCCTACCAACCCCCAGAAATTTGGCCACATCAGCTGAAAATTCTTCATAACTAGGCAAACCTATCTGTAGAGCAACTAAAGTGAGGAAGAAATTGGGTTTGTTTGTTTTTAATATTTCTCCGATTTTTCCAAGAATGGCCCTCTGGAATCTTATGAACAGGGGAGATTTTAATACACTCCTACCCTTCCCCCGATGGGTATTTAAGAAGGAATCTGTTTTTGGGAGGGGGCATGGAACTGTCGTGGGTCTGAATCCAACCTTTCTGATCTATCTTAGATATCAAATTTGTTTCTTCACAGTGTTGGAAGTTAAAACCCACCCCTCCCCTAGAAAAACGAAATATTTTAGGATATACTAAAAAGGCAGAAACTCAGCCCCCATCCACCTTTGTTAATGGGCCATTAAGGCCTGGGCCAGTCTATTCTACATAACAAAGATCTGCCTCCTTCAGGCAGATCCGTTCAATTGCCCATCATTGCACCACTCACCAAGTTTCAACCCAAATTATCACACAGACAACCTACAAAGCTAGCTATGACCTCTGACAGCAACCAATCAGAATACTCTTCCTGTGCCCTGGGAAGTTCAAAGCCCAGAGAGGGCACAAAACCCAGGGACTCTCTTCGCCCAAGACCTCCGAGGCATGTGATCCTGTCCACCATTAAAGCATCTTTCCAAACAGCCTCCATGTTTCCAGTGTCTTTTCCCCCACTTGGAACTGAACCCAGAAGGACATTTCTTCCAACAAGTGTCTTTCCAGGTGAAGAAGAATCCATAGAAAGCATGGACAAATGAAGCTACTGCAAAGGTAGGGAACCTAAATTTATACATCAAGGGGAGAACAGATCAGAGAGAGTCTTCTTACTACAAGACATGCAGAGGTAGAAGATCCCCTTCCTGACTTCTATTTCTGCTTAAAGATCCCAGCAAGGGAGAGGTTGGTCTCTCCTGAAGATCCCTTGCCTGTTAGATTTCTAAATTTCCCACCACCATTAAGACATTTCTCCAGCTCAAGTCAACTCCCGTTGACTTAAGCCCAATAAAACTAGTCAACTCCCGTTGACTTAAGCCCTATAAAACTAGCATCAGAACATCTTCTGATGTTCTCTGGAAGCACCAGCCCATTTTTCCCTCATTCTTACCTTCTTCAGTGTGTTCGATGCCGCAGGTTGATTGTTCACAGCCACTCCAGAAGTGGGACTGCCAAGTCAGTGAGATGGCTGGCATTCCAGTTCTGTCCCTCCTCCACATAACTGTGTTATATGATCTTCCCACTTCTAGGCCTTCCAGGAATGTAAGGAAATTAAAAAAAAGAGAGAGAGAGAGAGAGAGATCTACCTACTACACCATGATAGAAACTTTCTCTTGGCTGGAGATCTTGAACTGATCATAGCAACTCTTCAGTATAGAACAACTGTCAACCGATTCTTTTTATCTACATTTCCTCGTCCTCTTCCTCCTGCATCATCATCATCGACAACATTATTTTTATTTTGTTATTTTCTTTTGAGTGTCCTTGGAGGCTTCTTTCAATGGGAACGTTTGGTTCTGCAAAACTCCTTCTCCATTTGCTTTGCATTCAGAATTAAATCATCAAAATAGGAACACACAATTTCCCAGTTTTTCTATGCAGGGGAAAAAAATGATAAGATATTCTGTCTGGGTTTGGCCAAGCCCAGTGCTAAGCTCAGCGTGATGCATGATGCTAGGTAATTGTGAAGTAATTAGGAAGCCAAGGTCTAACAGATCATGACTAAGCATGATGTATACACCTAATCACAGTGTTATTTTCCCACTAAACAGTTGCTAGTTTTCTTTGGTGACCCTTTAATAGAAATTCCTGGCCATGCAGCTGATATACCACCCAAAGCTCTTATCTATTTTTTGTTTTTAAATCAACAGAGTTTTGCTGCATTGTTTGGGGCAGAAATTGACTGACTGGCTAGAAGGAGGGAGGGAGGGAGGGAGGGAGGGAGGGAGAGAGAGAGAGAGAGAGAGAGGCTCAAAGTCTGGCTAAGGCAGGACTATAACTCACATTCTCCCGGTGAATGGCCCAAAATCACCCAGCTGGCTTTCCATGTCTAAGGCGGACCTAGAACTCAGTCTCCTGGTCTGTAGCCTGGTGCAGAGGTGGTATTCAGCCGGTTCTGACCAGTTCTGAAGAACCGGTAGCAAAAATTTTGAGTAGTTCAGAGAACCTCCAAATACCACCTCTGACTGGCCTTGCCAACCCCATCTATTCCCTGTCTCCTGAGTCCCAGCTGATCAGCTGTGTCTTTTTTGGTTGCCCTGCACAGGAGAACAGAGCTGGAAAGCAGGTTAGTGGGGTGGGGAGGGAATGGAGATTTTGCAGTAACCTTCTCCTGCCATGCCCACCAAGCCACACCCACCAAGCCAGGTCCACAGAACCAGTAGTAAAAAAAATGCTGAATCCCACCACTGGCCTGGTGCCTTAACCACTAAACCACACTAGCTCTTCTTGTTGAGAAAAAGAGAGATAAGTTTTGTGTGTGTCTCTCGCTGTTTGTGTGTATGTGTAGCTATCATCTATCTTTCTATAATAATATAAATTAAAGCTGTTTTTAAAAGGGAGATCGAAACTAATACAAATCAATATAAAGTAAGAAAATGAAATAAAAGAGGAAGCTAAAGTTCAAGAAAGGGGGGGAAAAAAGAAAAATAACAAAGAAAACAAATAGAAAATAGCTTCCCATCTTGTATGCAGTAGCTATAAGTATAATTATAAATTTAACCCTTACTTTATGGTTACAACTCTCTTCTTTCTATAATCTACCCTATCTAATCATCAAAGCCATAAATCATATTCATTTTTTCTGTTTCACACCCAAAAAAGTCCACAAGGGGTTTCCAGTCCGCAGTAACTATAGATAGCGTCTTTTTACTAACCAAACAAGTCAATTTAGCCACCTCAGCAAATTCCATCGCCTTCACCAACCCTTCCTCCATTGTGGGTAATGCACCAGTATTTCCATCTTTGTGCCTACAATAAATAACCTCACTGCAGGTACCATGTACAAAAACAAAGATCAGTGGATTTTTTTTCCCCCAACTATTTGTCCCCAGGAACATTTTAAAAAGCTCTGGTCTCAATTGTATATTAATCTTTAAAACCTTCTGAATCACCCAGAGCTCTTTTGTGGCTGTTTTTTTAGCCCGATTGTTATCTCTGGTAAGTAAGACTGAAAGGAATGTCCTCGGATTTGCAAAATGGGAGGTGATAGCAGAACTTGGAGAAAGGAAGACCTTGTTGAGTTAATTAATACCTAGTGAAGCTGTCAGGAAACACACCCACATGCACAAGACCCCGGAAGGCAAGCAGGTTGTAGACAGCAGAGGGCAGCAGCACTTCACACACACACATACACACATACACACTAAGCACCAAGAAGGGGACTCTAGCAAAGTCTCTCTGGCTAAGGGACAAAGTGGAAAGTGTGACCGCTTCAGGGGCAAGGTTGGTTCTAGCAAATGTTGTCGGCACTGAAACAACGAAGGCGCCGCTATGAATCTCTTTCCAAGGTCTCACTACCACTGCTCTCAACACCAAGTGAGAAATGAGATGCTTTTGATGTAGAATTTGCAATCACGACTCAGAGGCTGAGAACAACAAACTCTCCTCTTCTCCTTGGCGGAACCTGCCGCAACTTTAAGCGGCCGCTTCACCCTTATCCACCACGGCCTGTCATTTGACACCCATATCCACCACGGCCTGTCATTTGCGGACTGCCTGCACAATCAGTTTCCGTGCTACTACAAGATGTGTGTATGTGTGTGGGGGGGTCTGCTTCATCACCAATGTAAGCGATCTGCATTGCAGTACAGACATAATCACACACGCCTAATAGCGATCTGGATGGATTGCAGGAAACAGCCAGCGCAAGCCAGGTCATCCTGCAGTGCATCTCATTAATATGTATGTGGGGCCATCCTCCCACTCTCCCTACCTTTCGTTTCAGACCTGCAGGACACGAGTAACAGCATGGCCTTTGGCTTGTCATCTTGAAATGCTCCGCCAAGTATCTCCAAATACAACAGATTTAGCACCCTGCTGAAGGCACATTAATCTTGGCGGGTGGCCTCCAGCAGTGGATTCAACCCCAGGACATGTTTTCAGCCAGACAAATAGGGGTTCCTGAGCTATTCATAAGGCAGTACAAATGACGCATGTCTGAAGCACATCAAAATGCTCTGGTTCGTAGCTTCCTTTTCTGGGGTCTGAATACAGCTACCATTTCTCCCTAAAGTTTTCTTTCTTTCGGACCGAACATCTCAAATTCTTTCACTCTGTTCTCGGAGGGCATGTCCTTAAGTCCCTGTATCTCAGCCTCTTTAAGTAGACCAGACCAGGAAATCAATTCCATAGGATGGCTAAAAAAAAAACTACTGTTATTGAGATTGACTAAACTGTGTAATAGCACAATCTTGCAAATGCTATATCTCCTCCCCCGTCTTTATAACTTCATGAATTAGGGAAGTGTCTGCCTGTGGTATTTCCAAACATTACCTCACCGCTCTAAACTTCAGAAATGTTTCGTCCCCTTTTTGACTAGGAAAGAGATCCTGCGTACCTTCACCAATGTTATCAACAAAATTCACTAAGTGGTGCTGTCGTTTAATGAGGCATCACGTGACCATGCCTGATTTTACAATCTTGTTACATCATGGTTTAGAACAGTGAAGACAAAACTTTTGGGCTCAGCGTGTCAAAAATTCGGATAATGCCTAATTTGACTCTGCTTGCATATTGTACACAACACACACACACACACACACACACACACAGAGTGTGGGGAGACAAAAGAAACAATTTTCTATCTAGGCATTCCCTGAACATCAGTTCCAAGGCTGGGCCTGAGGTAAAGGCTTAGGCCTTGAATTCAGCCTTAGTGCCACCACTGCTTTTCAAAAAGGTTGCCTCACGCTGTTCTCCAAGGTAAGCAAGCTTTGAGGAAGAGGCCAATTGCCCCCATAGCGCAGTGCTCTCTAGGATCTAAAATAAAGGTAAAGATTTCCCTGTCAGAGTTGTGTCTGACTCTAGGCACAGTACTCATTTCCATTTCTTGGCCAAGGGAGCCAGCATTATCCGAAAACAATTTCTGTGGTCGTGCTGCCAGCATGGTGCCCATGGAATGCTGTTACCTTCCCGCTGAAATGGTACCTATTTATCTACTCGCATTTGCATGCTTTTGGACTGCTAGATTGGCAGGAGCTGGAGCAAGTAACAGGAGCTCACCCCCATTGCGCAAAGCTCAGGTCTTGAACTCAGGATGTCAGCTCTGCCGCTGACAAGTTCAGTATCTTTAACCGCTGAGCCATTGCGCCCCCTCCCCAAGATCTACCACACCCCACTTATCTTCGGGCAATGTTCTCTTCCTATGGAAAGGCCCTTGCAGCCTACTTGAGGTGCTCCAGGTCACACGGGGCCTTCATTCTCGAAGTGGGTTCAGAAAATGCTCTTCTGCAGCATCCAAAAACCAGCATGGTCTTATGTGATTTTCAGAGGCTCCAAAGGTCGCATTAGAGTATACCCCATTCTTGCACAGCTTCCTAAAATTACATGAGAACAGCGCGTGCTTTTGAAAATAGTTGGGTGTTGGTGAATACTGGAGTGTCACCCAAAATGTGGCTTGTCCTATTTGACATGTGTCTTGTAGGTTTGTCATCACTTGCTTAGAATAAGGTGTGAATTCAGCCTCTCTTTTTATGTAGGGGTGATCTGTGTATGTGTGTGTCTATACACACGCACACACCTTCCATCCATGCTGTGAAAATAGAATTGGGATGCCCATTTTTTCTCCCAGGCTGGCTGCTTGCCCGCTTGCTATTTATTGGTGTGTTATTTAACCATATTTATACGCCGCCCCTATTCATTTGGCCCGTGGGTGGCATTCAATCATTCAAAATACAATCATGGAGAAAAGAATTAAAATAATCATGACACTCAAGGCTATCGTTCCCATTCGCAGAACGGCTCCCGCTGCTCTGAGGCTTTATTTCAAGCCAAACCAGAGCATGGTTGCTGGGCAGGGTGCTTCATAGAGTCCTAAGAGCCACGAGAGGCTTGCGTGGGCTGCAAGTTCCCAACCCAAGCCTGCGCTAAAAGATGATCTGGTTGGTAGCACATGCGAATCTTACACAGGAGAAGAGCTGGCTAGTTGTCCACTTTTAATACTCCTTAGCAGAGCGCACCAGCCATCCCACTCCGTTCAAATAAACTTGGCTGGCCTGCAAGCTGGATCTGTATTCAGCTCTGGCAAACTGTCTGTCATTGTGATGCGAAAGGACAGTAGGAGAGTGCCAATCTATTATGGCAAGAACCCACAGGCACTCTCAGTGTCAAGCAAAGGGGAAAGTTTTATTCCCACTCCAGTCTCTCAAGTAAAGGGCTGTGATTTACTCCACCTTCCAATATGTGCAATGAAACAACAGCCCTTCACAGATCATATGGGAGAAATTCAAGCGGTGTATCCAGGGATATTTAGCAAATAGGAGCTAAACCATTTTCCTGCTACTGATGGTTATCGTTTCAGAGAAAGAGGACATTTAAAAAAAAACAACAACACCCAAACCCAGAATCCCCATCCCGTCCAGAAATCCAGGGGGAAACAAATGTCAGAAAATCCTGAGCTTTGCTCAAGCACATAATCTAATCTTAGCCACCCTGGCCCTGGCTTTCCCCAAAAATGTGTAAGATCCGTGTGACTTCCCCCTACCAGCTACCCAAAGGTGACCTGCATTTACTTTACACCAAGGTTGCTCTTGCAATCAATGCACCAGTGGCAAACCCAACAGCTGCATTCATCCTATAGTAAGCTCAATTTGGTTTCGCTTTGATTGGTTTATTTAGTGTGTTCTATGAACCAAATTCTTTGGCTAGTTTATGTTTCAGGGCATCATTCAAATCCAGACAGTGGATTAATCCGGAAGCCAGGTTAAATGCATTCATTAAACCCAGTTCTAAAAGTCACTCCTCCTTGTTCCACATATTTCTTTTGCTAACCATGAGGGAAGCCCCCAGCCATAAAAATGGTACAGAGAATGCTTAAAGAAGGCAATATATAATATGGCTCTGTTCTCCACTTCCAATATCTTATCCTCACAACATCCCTGAAAGGTTGGCTAACTTAGGAGGAAAAGAGTTGAGAGCAGCCATTCCCAAGCCACAAATAACAATTATGAGAACATTTAACAACCTTTTGACTTCAAGGCTATCACTACATATGCAAAGAGTTTACTTTTTTGGCGGAAGGGTGAAAAGAAAAAAGCAATGGGTTTAAACCAGAGGTAGCATTCAGCAGGTTCTGACCAGTTCTGGAGAACCGGTAGCGGAATTTTTGAGTAGTTCGGAGAACCGGCAAGTCCCACCTGTGACTGGCCCTGGCCCCATTTATTCTCTGCCTCCCAAGTCCCAGCTGATCAGCTGGGTCTTCTTCTTTTGTTGCCCTGCACAGGAGAACGGAGCTGGAAAGCAGGTTGGTGGGGTGGGGAGGGGAAATGGGGATTTTGCAGTATCCTTCCCCTGCCACGCTCACCAAGCCACACCCACAGAACCGCTAGTAAAAACAAATTGAATCCCACCACTGGTTTAAACCACCATGGGGACAAGAGGAAAATCCCAGTCCAGGGGTAGACAGAAGGCAATCATCTGTTTTATTTGCCTTTTCAAAAGAAGATCAAAAATGTCAGGATGGCAGCCGTGCCTATATAATCAAAATTCCCATCTCCTTTTTCATTTGTGATGCATGTTTAAAGAGAATTGAGCTTCAATCGCATGGTCTCAGTGACCTTTGTGATTTTTTATTTTATTTTTTAAAAACCCTTCCTTCACAGATTGGCCTTTGATCAAATCTGCAATCCAAATTCCTAACTAGCTGAGAGTCTCCTTGCGAATTCAGCCAAGTCTTGGCTGAGAACAGATAATCTCAGGGAGTGAGTAGAAGTTGGAAGGCGGGTTGGTCAATCCCACAGTCAGTAGAGGACAGAGGGAATGGCCTTGAAGGGTGGGAAAAGAGCCACTACATTATCTGCAAGGGGGCAGATGAGAGGGGTCTGAGCCCAGGCCAAGAATGTAATGCGAGTAAACATCTCAGATAAGCCTCCCGCTAGTTCTCCCAAAGATAAAAGAAGAGAGTGGGAAACACATCCAGACTTGCAAGATTCTGGTACTATAGCTTTACAATAAAAGTATGTAGTCCTGAGTCTGACCTACACGGCATTGGTCTCTCTTGAAGGGCTGACACACTATGTCCCGCTAAGCACATTTGGATTCCTGAATGTGAGTTGTGGACAAATCAAAAGACATCTGATGGATGTGACCAGATCCAGAAGATTCTTGTTTCTAGGAGGCCGGGGGAAAAAGTAGCTCAACAGAAACTAAAGCAGTACTTCCATCCTAAGAGAGGTATGAGTGCTTTTTAGACTTTTTAAAAAATTAAATCAATGAGGGTAAATAAGGTCCATGAATGGAACCATAAACGTTACTTTGGCGATCCCAACATTCCATGATACTGGCTCGGTTTCTTGGTCAGGTCTTGAAAAGACCTGAAAGATTTCTGACCCAGCAAGGCACACCCAAGCTTTTAATTGTGTTTTGTGGTCTGCCAGATGCTTGACAATTACTCCCCATCCCCTGCTACAGTTTTTGCAGTCCCACCAAGCACCAAAACTCAGCAGTTTATTAATCTCAAGTGAGCCATTGCCATGGTTGGTAAGCTGCGTTCTGCTTAAAACAAAACACACACACACATACACACAAACACACACATAGAGATTTACAGAGATGTGATTGTAGAGCAGAAACGGCTCCTTCCTGTCATTCAAGAAGAAAACTTTTGATGGAAAAATCCAGATTACTTGTTCATTTTCTTGAGTGGATGCAATGAAACAAAATTTATACCACAGCAGGTGTTTCTTCACAGAATTAATGGGTGATTATTAATTTCTGCACTCCTATATACTCTTCTATTTCTATTTCTAAACAGTTTGCTTCTCATGGTTGTTCTGAGAACCTCCCAGGGAGCCTGGGAGAGAAAAAGAGAGAGAAGTTGTGTTTATACAACACATTTAATTGAGTCTGTTCAGCTTACCAACTTTGGCTAGGCCTAACCATGCTTGCATTTTTTTTGTGTGTGTGGCTTAGTATGTCTTGCAAATCAAACCTGTTGGTTAGCTCACAACTTGATTTAGTATGTGAACTCAGAAAATAGGTTAATTCAGTAACCAGGTTAAGCATGCCATGTGGATTCAACTAGAGGAGAAACTCACTTTCCCTAATCCCATAGAACAATGTTTCTCAATTTTGTCAGTTTTAAGATCAACTGCCTGAATAACTGGCTGGGGAAATTGGGGAGTTGACATCCACACATCTTAAAGTTGCTGCTGTTGAGAAATACTGCCTCAGAACCCAAAGGACTTCCTTGTTTTTTTCTTTTGAAGACATTTCGCTTCTCATCCAAGAAGCTTCTTCAGCTCTGATAGGATAGTGGGGAATGGAAGGATTTATCTTCCTTGCAGACAGTTGGTCATTTGCATCATTTTAGCCAGGGGTGTCAAACACACATCATCATGGCGGCATCACATGACGTATCGGGATTTTTTTTCCCCTTTGCTAAATCAGGTGTAGGTGTGGCCAGCACGTGACACATCTGGCCCGTGGGCTAGGAGTTTGACAGCCCTGTTTTAAAGGGTCCTTGAAGCACTTGGGAGGTTTATCTGTGTCCTCAGGGTCACCTGAGTAGTGCTTCCGGTTCCTGTAGTGGAATTGCAGACTGCAGGAACCAGGAGCACCACTAAAGTGACCCGAGGACACAGATAAACCTCCAAGTGGCCTCAATGGCTCTCTAAAAGGATGCAAATGACCAGCTGTCTGCAAGGAATGTAAATCTTTCCAATCCCCACCATCCTGTGAGAGCTGAAGAAGCTTCTTGGATGAGAAGCAAAGGGTCTTCAAAAGAAAAAAATAAGAAAATCCAGTTGCCTCCTGAAAAAAGCACCTTTAGGACAACCAGGACCTAGATGACTGGGAATCTCTACAGACTACTGACATAGAATATATGCCCATCTCTGAGCCGGCATTTGATTTGAACCCTCTCTGCTCATCAGTTAGAGCCATGGTGGATTCTTCTCCAGCTTCTTCCTGAAAAATATGGTGGATTTGGCAGCCATGTTCACCCAAATCAACCAGAACATTACAATCCTGGCTTAATCTACTTTTTTAAGACAGTGAAACACCAGGTTACTGTATGAGTTGGAGGAATTTTCCTTCTACAGAGTTGTGGAGGGGGTGTTCTGTATGTACAGTAGCAAATTGTGAAATTGAGGGGAGGTGATGTAATAAGAACTATGGCTAGTCTTCTGTCCTTGGAACTGGAGGTGGAAAAGAGAGAGAGAGAGTGGGAAAGAGTAGATGGTTTAATGATGAAGCAGAACCACCAAGCACTTTCGATTCTGGGTAGGTGACCATATGGAGTTGAGCGTGTGGGGCTTTTACATCTTCTCTTGGGCTTTGCACTTGAACTTCCTGTGCAAGAACATGTATTCTATTGGTTGTTGTAGAGGTCATAGCTGGCTCTATAGGTTGTCTGAGCTAACTTTGGTTGAAGCCTGGAGGGTGATGCAATGGCCCCAGGAGATTGTGCAAGGTGATGAGCTCTGCTGCTGGATGGTTGAAGGTTAATCCGATTATTAAGGTTAATCCTAACCAGGCTTAATAGCAGTAACAATCAGGCTCAATAGCAGCAACTGTGAGAGGGATCTTGGAGTCTTAGTGGACAACCAGCTAAATAGGAGCCAGCCAAAAAAGCTAATGCAATCCTAAATTGTATTAACAGAAGGATACAATCAAGATCAAGGGAGGTACTAATACCACTCTATAAAGCCTCAGTAAGACCACACCTAGAGTACTGCATCCAGTTTTGTTCACCACATTATAAAAAAGATGTTGAGACTCTAGAAAAAGTACAGAGAAGAGCAACCAGGATGAGTAGGGGACTGGAGACCAAAACATATGAAGAACGGTTACAGGAACTGGGCTTGACTAGTCTACTGAAGAGAAGGACCAAGGGACACATGATAGCCGTCTTCCAATATTTGAGGGGCTGCCACAGAGAGGAGGAAGGGGTCAAGCTATTTTCTAAAGTGCCTGTAGGCCAGACAAGGAATAATGGATGGAAACTGAACAAGGAGAAATTTAACCTGAAAATAAGGAGGAACTTTCTGACAGTGAGAACAATCAACCCATGGAACAGAAGTTGCCCTCGGAAGTTGTGGGAGCGCCATCACTTGAGACCTTCAAGAATAGATTGGACTGCCATCTGTCAGAAATGGTGTAGGGTCTCCCGCTTGGGCGGGGGGTTGGACTAGATGACCTACAAGGTCCCTTCCAACTCTGATTATCTGTTATCGGTTATGTCCTGAGGAGTCATGTCTTAATCCCATCATCCTGGAGCTTGAGGTCTTTTGTAGATAGGCTGGTCCAATGTTTCTCAAAGGGCACAAAATATCTGCTGGGGGCTATTAAGAAAAGTGGGGGCTGCTTTCCAAGAGCATGTTTCTCCATTTCTCATCCAGGGAAATATAATGTTCTGCCTTTTTAATATTTCTCAAAATATTTCATTCTTCTAGAAGAGGGGTGGGTGCTAACTTTCCACAATAGGTGTCACACGGTGGCTTCTCAGCACCAGCCTTACTAAAACCAACACATAAAGAAACTCTGCTTTATCCCATTGTTGCCAAAAGCATGTTGCCACACCCTATTGCAGATTTGAGTACCTTCCTTCACCCTCCCATTTCAAATGCATCATTGAAATTTGGCAGGACATTTTTGGCAGATTTTTTTTTCTTGTGACAGCAATAAGAAGCATCAGGGAGCTGGTCTGCATTACAGGCTTACTTTGAATTAGGCTATGTTGGAAGAAATATCCTTCTGGGTTCAGTTCCAAGTGGGGAAGAAAGACACTGGAAACATGGTGACTGCTTGGAAAGATGGTTTAATGGTGGACAGAACCACATGGCTTGGAGCTCCAAGAAGGAAGGGCGGAGATGCTGAAAGTGCCTGGGTTTTATACCCTCTGTTGGAATATGAATTTGAGCTTGTATTCTGATTGGTTGTCAGACTCCCATGGGGCCATGCAGGGGCAACTCTGTAGGATGTCCTGAGTCCCAGGCTTGGTTGAGCCTTGCTGGATGATGATGTAATGAAAGGGCTTTGGGCAATTCCTATTATAGCTTTACCTGGAGTAGATCTTTGTTATGTAAAATAGGCTGGCCCAGGCCAGAGTAATGGCCCATTAGCAAAGATGGGCGGAGGCTGAGTTTCTGCTTCTGAGTTTCTACTTCTCTTTTTAGGGGAAATATTCTGCCTTTTCAGTATATCCCCAAATATTTCATTTTCCTAGGAGAGGGGTGGGTTTTAACTTCCAACAGCTATTTTCTGGGTTCACAAGATACTGAATTATATAGGAAGTAAACAAACCGATTGTGCACAATATTCTAGGCTGCAAAAAGCCTCCACAAAGTTTTACAATATTAGCAAGTTGCATGAAATGCATCTGATGTGGAATCCAACTGACCTCATTAAGAATGTGGTATGAAAACACTCCTTGAATGATAAACTAACTAAGCAGCCTCAGTTTGCAAATCACACTAAACCATACCAATCATATTAACCTGATCAGTTCAGTTAAGGCTTTTCTTTGTGGTCTCAGACCAGGAGGATAACCAAGATTAAAATAACAGAATAACAAAGCTGGAAGGGGGCTTAGAGGTCTTTTAGTCTTACCCCTCGCTCAAGCGGGAGACTATTAGCCATGTCAGGGAAATGGCTGTCTAACATCTTCTTAAAAACCTGCAGTGATGGAGCACCAGTGGTGGGATTAAAAAAAATTTACTACTGGTTCCGTGGACGTGGCTTAGTGGGCATGGCAGGGGAAGGATACTGCAAAATCTCCATTCCCTCCCCACCCCACTAACCTGCTTTGCAGCTCTGTTCTCCTGTGCAGGGCAACCAAAGGAGACCCAGCCAATCAGCTGGGACGCAGGAGGCAGAGAATGGATGGGGGCGGGGCCAGTCAGAGTCTGTGGGCGTGGCTTGGTGGGCATGGCAGGGGAAGGATACTGTAAAATCCCCATTCCCTCCCCACCCCACTAACCTGCTTTCCAGCTCCATTCTCCTGTGCATGGCAACAAAAGGAGACCCAGCCAATCAGCTGGGACTCAGGCGGCAGAGAATAGATGGGGGCAGGACCAGTCAGAGGTGGGATTTGCCGCTTCTCCAAACTACTCAAAATTTCCACTACCGATTCTCCGGAACGGGTCAGAACCTGCTGAATATCACCTCTGTGGAACACCCACAACCTCTTCTTTTTTAATATAAAGTTTTATTAATTTTCTACTAATACATTTAATTAGTGCTTAATAAACATCGTGTGGTCTGGGTTATTTGTATGCTTAACAATACAAATTATATTCCTAATCTTTACCCCCTTTCTTTCAGCCATTGATAAACTAAATCCCATGTGGGATAGTATTCAGTATCTTCTTTCTATTTAATCTTCAATGTAAGTCTGTCCATTTTGGCACAGTCCAATATCTTCTCAATTATCTCTTCATCTAGTGGTATTTCTCCAATTTTTCCAATGCTGTACCAATACAATCCTCGCTTTAGCACAAGTCCATCATTTCTAGTTCTAGACTGGATCTGTCTTTGATCAGTTTCCATCTGTTGCTTCTTCTCCTGCCTTCAGGTGCTTTGGAGAGTAGGTTGACTCATGTTTGTTGCAGCCCCTCAAATATTGGAAGATTTCTATCGTGTCACCTTGTCTTTCTCTTCATTAGACTAGACCAGGGGTGTCCAACCTTGGCAACTTTAAGCCTGGAGGACTTCAACTCCCAGAATTCCCCAGCCAGCTGGCTGGGGAATTCTGGGAGTTGAAGTCCTCCAGGCTTAAAGTTGCCAAGGTTGGACACCCCTGGACTAGACATATCCAGTTCCTTCAGCCCTTCTTCATATGTTTTTGCCTCCAGTCCTTTCTTGCTCTTCCCTGCCTTCATTCTAGAGTCTCAATATCCTTTTCGTAATATGATGACCAAAACTGGATGCAGTATGCCAAGTTATGAGTTTAAAATGAACTATATGCATTACGAAAAGCAATTGTCATATATTTGACTGACTTAATTGTCTCAAACATGAGTTGTAAACCCAGCCTGGGAGTGTTAACTCTCCAATCCGATTTAGGTGATCCTTTTACTGTAATCTCCCCCAGTCTCCACCTCCAAACCCCTCCCCCCACCTCAAGAAAGGACCTAAACTTGCAAATCCTTTCCTCCACATGCATCACCATATCAGCGCAACCTCTGCCAACAGCTAGAAGCTGAATTTTAAAACCCTGTTTCCGGCCACAGAAATATTTTATACTCCCATCCTTCTGAACAGCCACTCATCTGAAAGGGTACAGACTCTCCTGCTTGTGGCAGGGGGTTAGACTAGGTGGCCTCCAAGGCCCCTTCCGACTCTGTTGCTCTGTGTTGCACTGTGTTCTGGATGGTTGTGGGGAGATTAGATTAGATGACCTCCAAGGCCCCTTCGAACTCTGTTATTCTATGTTCTGGATGGTTGTGCAGGGGGTTAGACTAGATGACCTCCAAGGTCTCTTTCAACTCTTGTGGTTCTATGTTCTGGAATGGTTGTGGGGGGAGTTAGACTAAATGACCTTCACAATCCCTTCCAACTCTGTGGTTCTGTGGTCTGGATGGTTGTGCGGTGGGGGGTTAGACTAGATGGCCTTCAAGGTCCCTTCCAATTCTGTTATTCTATGTTCTGGATGGATGTGCGGGGCGGGGAGTTAGACTAGATGATCTCCTTGGTTCCTTCCAACTCTGTTATTCTATGTTCTGGAGGAGGGGACTCCTTGCAGGCTCATCTCTCTTAATAGTCACCTTCTTTCTCGCTTGGAAGGTCCACATCCAGTCAATTCTGTCCTTTGGTTCGGTGGGAGGGTGTATATGGATTTGAAGGGGACCAGAACTTCCAAGCTTCGTCTATTTGGAGGAAAGATACACATTACTCCAGAAGAACCTGCCGTCCTCCCAGTCTCAGCCTGAGAGAAGAAATCCAGCCTTTTGCTTGCAGAGTGGAGGTTGCGCTGTGCCAGGCACCACCGGGCAGAGGGAAGCAAGCAAGCAACAGGCTGCCCAACCTGCTGGCAGCTGTGCATGTGCCCCGCTGAGCATAATGGAATGGCATATGCCCTTGCAAGCCGCAGAGGGTCTAATCCACAAAGAAAGAGAGGTTTAAAGCCTTGCCAGTCAAAAGCTTCCTGACTGTGTGAAAATCCCACTTAGTCACAGATGGGGCATTGCCGCGAAGCACCAGCGCGTCCGTGTTGTGCCAGGAGGTCACATTCCACTCAGGTTGCAACCAGATGACTCTGGTCCATCTCTCTCTCTCCCTCTCTCTCCCTTCCATAGTCAAAGCCACATCTATAAATGCAAGCAATAAAACATCTGTTTTGCCTTAAAGGGAAACCAGATCAATAGCTGAGCTGTAGTCACAAACCCATAAATCCTTATCGCAGGAACAGGGTGCTAATTGTTTGGGGATGCTTCAAATGCACACAAAAACACATGCAATATTTTTTTCCCAATCAGGGTTCCCCAAATGTTGAAAGTTTGGCCACTCTGGTGTTGCCCTGTATTTGTTCTGCTGGTCCTTTCCCTCATCACCAACATCCATTTCTCCCTCCTTCCCTAACAGGCCCTCCAAACAATGCTTCAGTCTGTGTTGGTTTAACATTGTCCTCTCTTCTTTTGCACACGCTGCTCCTATTCTCCTTCTCCTCCTTTTTGAATTAACGGAAGGGGAGTTTGTCCATTAAAGGGCTCTTAATGAGATAACAGGATTAACTGGGGAAGAACATAACCCCTACTCAGCCACCCTTGGCAAAAACTGGGCCAACAATTTGCATCTGCCAAGTTTGGGGGCAAAAAAAAAAAAAAAAAAGCAGCAAAAGGGTTCCAGCTTCAAATTTGCTGGGATCTTGGCCAAGATGAGGCTACAGGAGCAAATGATCGTCCTTCCCACGCACACATGATCCTCATTGTGCTCTTCCTGTTGGATAGAGAACAAGTTTATTTATTTATTTTTTTACATTGGGGAATTAGTAAGTGCAAAGCTTACCAGAAACCTTGCAGTGACAATATGAACAGTGCAGCTTGTGCTAAACAGCAATCTCACCGTCACCCAGAACATAAACAAAAATTGAGCAGCAAAGTTAGGCGATGTTCTGGGGACCAAACAAAAGCTCTATCAGGGGGGCTTCATAAGACCCCCAGGGTTCCCATCCCAGAGTTAATTAAGACCAGAACTCCTAAAGATTTCCATCTCACATTCCTGGACCTGCTTTTAATAAGGACCCTTTAAGATTTCATCCGGAGTATCATTTCCGTGGTAATACAGGCACGTGCCTTTGAACATGAGGTCTTTCCATGGAGGGTTCCTTTCAGCCCAGACAAAGCAGATAAGCTTTCAGGAAGGGTGGAATTCTATAGCACAGGAGGCTGCCAAAGAAAAGGTTTCACGCTACAAGAAGTCCTCAATTTATGACGAGAAGAGCCACGCAGTGGTGGGATTTAATTTTTTTTACTACCGGTTCTGTGGGCGTGGTGTAGCTTGGTGGGCGTGGCAGGGGAAGGATACTGCAAAATCCCCATTCCCTCCCCACCCCACTAACCTGCTTTCCAGCTCCATTCTCCTCTGCAGGGCAACCAAAGAAGACCCTACACCACTTCAGACAAATGGTTTATTCAACATATTTTTAAAAACAGTGTTGGAGCATTCACAACTTCTGGAGGCAAGTTGCTCCACTGGTTAATGGCTCTAACTGTCAGGAAATTTCTCCTTAGTTCTAAGTTGCTTCTCTCCTTCATTGGTTTCCATCCGTTGCTTTTTGTCCTGCCTTCTGGTGCTTTGGTGAATATTCCCTCTTCTTTGTGGCAGCCCCTGAGATATTGGAACACTGCTATCATGTCTCCCCTAGACCTTCTTTTCATTAAACTAGACATACCCAGTTCCCGTAACTATTCTTCATATGTTTTCGCCTCCAGAACCCTAATCATCTTGGTTGCTTTTCTCTGCACTTTTTCTAGAGTCTCAACATCTTTTTTATGACCAAAACTGAACGCTCTTATGAATAAATAATGTTAAAAGTATATGATTTTGTGGGGCTGCATTAACTACATGTCCTGGGCTGTATGTTGCCTGTGGACCACAGGTTAAATACCTCTGACCTACATGGAGATTCCTTTTAATTGCCCACTTCCTCAGCTTTACCTGTAATAGAAGAAGTGCTGAGTTTCACTGCCCTCTTAATTTCCCACAATACTCCTGAGATTAATCCGGAGTGTTGTGGAAAGTTGTTAATTGTACATTCTCAAAGCAGAAGGATTATTCCCAGTAGTATGTAGACCTGCTAACAAGCAGTGAACTTACAAGATTCTCAGCCGGCTAAGAATTGTGGGAATTGAAGTCAGTTGAAATAACTGCACTAAGTATGTGAAAAACATTAGGGCAGGTAGAAGTTTCTGCCCTCCTGTTTAGTTAAGAAAAGCTTTAGGGAGAAGTTATTAAGTACTTCACGGTTACCTACAATTACATGGCATGAAAACATCCTGGGTGAATGAGAAACATAGATGAACCAGTCCATTGTGGCTTACTCCATGAACAAAATGAGATTTGTGAACTAAATCTGCCAAAGTGCGTCTCCAATCAAAAAAAAAAACCTTCATTTTCAGATATGTTGATCTACAACTCTCACTCCCTGCACTGGCTAGGGGTGATGGGATCCATAATCTAACATCTGGTAGACATACCTAGTCTAGTAGGAAAATGGGGTTTCTTCTGAATTAATTTAGTTTTTTTGTTGGGGGTGCTGTTCTTGTATCCGTCTTTTCAACTGCAGTTTGAGTTTTATAATTAGATTTTTGGCATCCATGCAAAGACTAGACTTGTTTTCATGTATAAAGGAATAGTTTGTTTTGAGCTATAAAATGGATCACATGTTTCTTTTGAAAGCAATAACCAATTTCAATGACTGTTTTGAAACTACTGGTAGGAATCTGTAGAGATTCTCAGTCATCCACAGGTCCTGGTTGTCCCAAAGGTACTTTTTTTCAGGAGGCAACTGGAATTTCTTGTTTTTTCTTTTGAAGACATTTCGCTTCTCATCCAAGCAGCTTCTTCAGCTCTGACTGGATGGTAGTGGGGAATGGAAGGGTTTATATTCCTTGCAGACAGCTGGCCATTTGCATCCTTTTAGAGGGTTATTGAAGCACTTGGAGGTATATCTGTGTCCTCGGGGTGCCCTTTCCTGCCAGAGCTGAAGAAGCTTCTTGGATGAGAAGCAAAACACCTTCAAAAGAAAAATCAAGAAACTCCAGTTGCCTCTTGAAAAAGCACCTTTGGGATGCTGGGATGTGGGAGAAAGAAACTCCAGACAGGTTGTCCTGAGCACTTACCCCCCAAAAATGGAGCAAGATTAGCAAAGGAGGAAGAGGAAGAAGGCATAGATTTGAATCTGAGGTATAGCCAGATTTCATTTGTTACTTTTCTCCAATTTCTTACTTTTTAGTGGATGGAAAGCTGCTGTACTTTTGAACTCATTCCCCGTCTCATCAAAACTTGCCTTATAATTTCTCACATTGAATGGCCAGCTGCACTGTGCTTCGTTTCCCTATTTAAAAAACAGACAAATGTTCTATGACAAAATGCCATATTTCAGAATATTTTTCCCTTATGCTACAACTAATGGGTGACTATAGATAACAATGTTGTCATCTGGCCCAGCGTTTTTTTCAAACTTGGCATGTTTTAAGATTTGTGGGCTCCAACTCCCACAATTTCCTAGCCAGCATGCTGCCTGGGGAATTCTGGGAGTTGAAGTCTATACATCTTAAAATTGGCCAAGGTTGAGAAACAGTGTAACAGCCAACATTATATGAATCAACAGTGCCCCGAAGCTGTAGCTCAGAGTTGCTTTGGCTCAGTGATTTTAAGATGGGCGAACTCCAACTCCCAGAATTCCCTAGTCAGCATGCTGGGGAATTCTGGGAGCTAAGAGTCCACCTATCTTAAAGTTGCTGACTTTGAGAAATACTGGCCTTGATAATCCCAAGACGAGACTATTGGGGGGAGTCCCACAATTCAAGCCTATTTTTTTTCCCCTGTTCTCTCCTGAGGAGAAATGGTGGTGTTATTTGAGCCAGACAAATCTTTCCAAAGAGCCAGGCTTATGTAACGAGCAATAAATTGTGTTGTCTTTTACTTCCAGTCAATTCTAGGGGATTACCTCTTCCCTAAGATCAGCATTAAAGACTTCCTGGATTCAGGACACAAGTCAATGAATGGCTGTAGGAGCTCTGGAGCATATTTCTGCTGTCTGAATTCAAGAAGCTGGCCCCATCAAGGCGAGAGACACGGTGCCAAAAATGTTGGCTATGCAAAAAAAGGATCGTTGCTCAGGAAAGCCACTGGCCATGTTTTGCAAATATTACCTCAGGGCCATGGAACAAGGAGGAAATCACAAGGCCGCACAGCAGTGGTGAGATTCAAATATTTTTTTACTACTGGTTCTATGGGTGTGGCTTGGTGGGTGTGGTGTGGCCTGGTGGGCATGGCTTGGTGGGCATGGCGGGGAAGGATGCTGTAAAATCTCCGTTCCCATTAAAGGTGGTATTCAGCAGGTTCTGACCGGTTCTGCAGAACCAGTAGCGGAAATTTTGAGTAGTTCGGAGAACCTGTGGTAACCTTCACACAGGAGTGGGGAGGAAATGGATATTTTGCAGTATTCTTCCCCTGCCACGCCCAGCAAGCCACACCCACCAAGCCATGCCCAAAGAACCGGTAGTAAAAAAAATTCAATCCCACCACAGATTCCCTCCCCACTCCTGGGGGAAGGATACTGTAAAATCTCCATTCCCTCCCTACCCCACTAACCTGCTTTCCAGCTCTGTTCTCCTGTGCAGGGCAACCAAAGAAGACCCAGCCAATCAGCTGGGACTCGGGAGGCAAAGAAGAGATGGGGGCGGGGCCAGTCAGAGGAGGTATTTGCTGGTTCTCCGAACTACTCAAAATTTCCGCTACCAATTCTCCAGAAGTGGTCAGAACCTGCTGAATACCACCTCTGCTGGCCACATAATCTGGGTTAAGATTCCCTATGCCATTTTATAGGGTTTTAAATTTGGCAAAATTAGCCAAGCAGAGAGCTGCACAAGGAATTAGTTTCTCTTTCTACAGATAGTCCTTGACTTACAACAGTTTGTTTAGTGACGGTTCGAACTTACAACAGCACTAGAAAAAAGGGACTTATTCCAATTTTTCAAATTACGACCTGGCAGCATCCCCATGGTCACATGATCCTAATTCAAATCCTTGGCAGCTGACTCGTATTTATGACAGTTGCAGCAGTGTCCCAGGATTCATGCGATCCCCTTTTGCGACCTTCTGACAAGCAAAGTCGATGTGGAAGCCAGATTCACTTAACAACCATATTACTAACTTACTAACAGCTGCGGGGATTCACTTAACCAGTGTGGCAAGAAAGGTCATCAAATGGGGCAAAAGAAACCCACTTAACAAATGTCTCGCTTAGCAACAGAAGCAATTGGTCGTCGTAAGTCGAGGACTACCTGTTGATGGAGGCATACCCAACCTGTCTGCATGAAGTTAGACACATTTTGAATTAAAAAAAAAACCAAAACACTGCTACCATAAAACAGGCTGAAATGAATATAAGGATGGAAAAATCCTATACTTAGGCCTACACTTAGGCAAGAAAAACCAAAAGTATACATATTGACTGGGTGAAACCAGGCTTAATAGCAGTAACTGTGAGAGGGATCTTTAAGTCTTAGTGGACAACCAGCTAAAGATGAGCCAGCAGCAGCCAAAAAAGCTAATGCATTCCTAAGTTGCATTAACAGAGGGATTCAATCGAGATCAAGGGAGGTACTAATACCACTCTATAAAGCCTTAGTAAAACCACACCTAGAGTACTGCATCCAGTTTTGATCCCCACACTATGAAAAAGATGTTGAGACTCTAGAAAGAGTGCAGAGAAGAGCAACCAGGATGATTAGGAGGCTGGAGGCTAAAGCATATGAAGAACGATTACAGGAACTGGGCCTGGCTAGTCTGGTGAAGAGAAGGAACAGGAGAGACATGATAGCCGTCTTCCAATATTTGAGGGGCTGCCACAGAGAGGAGGAAGGGGTCACGCTATTTTCCAAAGCTTCCGAAGGCCAGACAAGGAATAATGGATGGAAACTGAACAAGGAGAAATTTAACCTGGAAATAAGGAGAAACTTTCTGACAGTGAGAACAATCAACCCATGGGACAGCTTGCCCTCGGAAGTTGTGGGAGCGCCATCACTTGAAACTTTCAAGAAGAGATTGGGCTGCCATTTGTCAGAAATGGTGTAGGGTCTCCTGCTTGGGCAGGGGGTTGGACTAGATGACCTACAAGGTCCCTTCCAACTCTTATTATCTGTTATCACAAACAAGGATAATAAGTAATGGGGCAGTTTAAAACAAAAAACAGCCAGTTCTGATTTTACATTGAGGAGAAACAAGCAAGGATGCCAGGCTCAAGATTAGCGTTGGGTTCCCACAACATGTTCAATCATGGTTTGTTGAAGAAGCCACCCCCTGCTGGGTGTGCAAATTATGCTAAGCCGTAAGCTATGGTTTGAAAGCACCACAGCTGAGTTTGCACAATTTGCTGCGTTATGGCTTAGCGCAGAGACCCACTTTCGACTGGAACTGAAGGGCCTGGGTAAGGATCTAATTTGATTCCTTTTCATTTAAATTTAATTAGAATTAAATTAATTGCATATGGATATATTTAATCGTTTCTCCTTCTGTCACATTAAAACTGCAACCGTTTCAGGAAGGGGGGTTTGCATCTCTCCTAAAGCTTTTTTTTAGGGAGGGGGGGAATGAAATAAAGGAGCTCCGAGAGGCTCTAAGGGGTATCCCGCTGTTTTGAGGGGGAGACAGCAGGAAGCAAAATTGGCATTTTGGCCCAGAAAATGAATGTTCTGCTAGCAAACTATAGCATCCCTCTCAAATCATTCATGGCAGGCCTGCTCATGTTGATTCTGTTCAGTTTTTACAATACAAACAGTCCTCGGCTTACAAAAGTTCATTTAGTGACCTTTCAACGTTACAACAGCACCAGTGGTGGGATTCAAATTTTTTTTACTACCAGTTCTGTGGCCGTGGCTTGGTGGGTGTGGCAGAGGAAGGATACTGTAAAATCTCCAATCCCTCCCCACCCCACTAACCTGCTTTCCAGTAGCGGAAATTTTGAGTAGTTCGGAGAACTGGCAAATACTACCTGACTGGAGATTTTACAGTATCCTTCCCCTGCCTCACCCACCAAGCCATGCCCACAGAACCGGTAGTAAAAATTTTTGAATCCCACCACTGAGAGGCAGGCTTCGTTATGATCATAAACTGAGGACTACCTGTATACACAGCACCTTCTCCTCCATTTTCTCCTCAGAACCTTGTGATGTAGGATGGGCTGAGAGAGAAGGCTGGGCCAAAGTCATTTACTTGAGGTTTCATGGCTGGGAGCAGAATTATTTTGAACCCATGTTTTCCTACTTTTTATCCGACCCCATAATCTCTATGTTGTCCTAAGTCTCCAGCATTCCAAATTCAGTTTTCAGGTACCACATAAGGAGAAGAGAACTTTCACTCATGTGTTCCTTGCCCATTTTTCAGTGCTTGGAATTTAAGTGCTTTTGCTCATGCCCATATATCCTTATTTTTACATATATCCTGAAGAAGCTAATCCTGCCATCTAGTCAATGCAAACTAGAAATGATGCAGTCGAAAGAAACCAGAACAGGGTGGCGGGGAAAGGATCTAATAATGATACTAATACAAATTGCATTCTTGTTTATATTTACTGTGAGTCCGATCCAAACGATGTCAGCTGAACTAAGATCTCACTGAAACTAAGGCAATCATGACTTAATTTAAGGCTCATTGATTTCAGTGGGAAGTAATTTACTGGAATAGAATCAAAGCAATATTTATGTAGCTGTGATTTCTTGACGGCATGTATAAAACAGAAGCCAGTTTTAAATCACAATATTGTAACAAGATGGCGACGCTTAGTGCTTTTTCTAGGCAGAATAAAAAGAAACAAATTTTAAAAAGCTACCTTCCCCAACAATGGTTAAAAAAAGCAAGAAAAGAAAAGAAAGAAAAAAGAGGGCAATAAACCAAATATTTTCTATAGATGACCTAACAAATTGTTTTGTCAGGCTATTGAGACCACCGTGCCATGACAGGTGCACTACTAAACAGTAGTCATCTGCACTACTAAACAGAACAACAGGTGAATTCACACGGTACACAAATCCAAGTTATCCAATTAATTTATTTTTCTCATTTTGCAAAGCCCGTTAAGCTGTTATCATTTTGGTATAGTGGTGAAGTTTCTGGCTAGAAACCAGGAGGCATTGAGTTCTGGGCCTTCTTCTTCATCAACCCTGGCTGGGGACTTGGGACCAGTCCTTATCTCTCAGTCCAGTCCAACAAACCACCAAGATAGTTCGTTGTGGGGAGAAGAGGAGGCAAAAAGTAAAGTATGAAAGGGAGTTACACATAAAAAGGTGGAATAAAATGTAATAACAAGAATACTAAGCCACAAGCTCACCCAGTGAATATTGCATGCTCTCTGCCGAGCCACAAAAATCATGTTTACCGTGAAATCAAACTTAGTAGGTCAAGTGAATTCATCTCCAAAGTGGTGCACTCCAGTGGTGGTATTCTACCGGTTCGGCCCAGTTCACGTAAACCCGTAGTAAAAAATGTTACCTGAATGTCTGTTACTAAACAAGGCCGTTGTTAAGCAAGTTGTGCCCAATTTTACAACCTTTTTTGCCACCGTTGTTAAGTGGATCACATGGTTGTTAAACAAATCCAGCTTCCCTCATCGATTTTGCTTGTCGGATGCCAGCTGGGAAGGTCACAAATAGTTATCACATGACCCAGGGATGCTGCAACCGCCATAAATATACATCGGAAATAAATGCCAAATGTTTGAACTTCCATCACGTGACCTTGGGGATGCTGCAATAGTTGTAAGTGTGAGCAGCTGGTTGTAAACCGCTTTCTTTATGCACCACTGTAACTTCGATCAGTCATTAAATAAATGGTTGTAAGTCGAGAACTAAAATCCTTAGGGACGTCTTTCACAGTGGTGGGATTCAAAAAATTTTACTACTGGTTCTGTGGATGTGGCTTGGTGGGCATGGCAGGGGAAGATTAATGCAAAATCCCATTCCCTCCCCACCCCACTAACCTGCTTTCCAGCTCCGTTCTCCTGTGCAGGGCAACCTAAGGAGACCCAGCCGATCAGCTGGGACTCAATGGGAGGCAGAGAATAGATGGGGGCGGGGCCAGTCAGAGGTGAGATTTGCCAGTTCTCCGAACTACTCAAAATTTCCGTTACTGGTTCTCCAGAACTGGTCAGAACCTGCTGAATACCAACTCTAATTTTTTGTATTTATCCCTTTTACCAGTAGGTCCTTTATTTTTTCCAGGAAATTTTGGTCTCTACAGCTATGACCCTGTTGGGAGAAATATCCATCTGGTTCAGTTCCAAGCGGGGAGAAAGACACTGGAAACATAGAGGCTGATTGGAAAGATGGTTTATTGATGAACGGGTCCACGTGGATTTGAGGTCCTGGGCAGCTGACCACATGGAGTTGAGAATGAGGGTTATTTATACCCTCTCTTGGGTCTTGCCCTTGAGCTTCCTGTTCCTGTGCAAGGGCATGCATTCTATTGGTTGTTGTAGTGTTCATAGCAAACTTTGTAGGTGCTGATGCAATGAAGGGGCTTGTTGGGAAATTCCTATTGTGGCTGAGGGCTAATCCTATCTCTGTCTTGAACGGATTACCAAATCTGCATTTCTAAAAGCCGGCCCTTTAGTTTCTACTTGGGGCAGAGAACTGAGGCTCTGAGTTTCTGCCTTTAGAAACATGTTTCTCCTTTAGGGAAAATATAATATTCTTGTCTTTTTTTAAAAAAAAAAGTATTTCTCAAAATACTTCATTCTTCTAGGAGGGGTGGGTGCTCACTTACTACAACCCTAAGCTTCTGACCAGAGGGAGAGACAAGGAGCTAAAACCAAAGAAACAAAATGGAAGGGCCAAGCAGGTGGGCACATTCCTGCATGCCGTTTTTTGGTTTTTCTGTGAGGGGATGTTTCCAGTGAATGAAAGCCGACTTTCCCAGAGAGGTAAAGCCTGATGGAGACCAAGGGGGAAGGGAGGGGGGGCGGGCTGCATCCCTTCCCCCTACCCTGCCAGCATGTCAGGAGGGAATAAACATGGCAGAAACAGATGGTTCTTTTGTGCCCACGGCGGGGGCCGTTGGGAGGGCGGGGGAGGGGAAGAGCATCAGGCAGGATTAATAGACTATGCAGGAATGTCCAAACCACACTTTTAATGAACTCCGATAAAGATTTAATGAAGCAAAACACAGAGGGACAATATGGGTCCCTGACCTCAAGGGAGGGGGAACTGGGTCTCCATGGAAAAAGACGCACCCTCTCGCCTCAGTAGAGATACACAAAGCCCGAAGGGAAGGCCCCATACTTGGTTATAGATTAAACCAACTGCCAGAGATTTGAAGAGGAAAGGGAGGAGGGGTTGCATGTGGAAGGAAATGGCTCTCAAATACTGTCCAGAGATAGAAATAGTTAAAAACTGCCCTTAGTTATCGACCTCTTTGGTTGTTTATGAAAGGTAAGAGTGGGAAAGACAGAGAGAGAGAGAGAGAGAGACAGAGAAAAGGAGGAGGAGGAAGAGGAGGAGGACGAGGACGAGGACGAGGACGAGGAGGAGGAGATCCACACTATAAAATCTTTGGAATAGTTAAATCGCTGCATAATCCAAACTGATTTCAGAATTATCTGTTGGACCAGGATGAATCCCTGCAAAGTCCTGTCAGATAACAGGAATGATCCATATTCAATTTTTAAAGCTATCAAAACTATGCCTGGGTTTATTTTTTCCCCCCTCATGACCTGACCAAAAGTGCTGCATAACTCACCAGCTGGCGCACTCTGTCTTTACTTAGGAAAAGCTGTGTTTTTCGAGAGGAAACTACTGAAGGTCACGGATTTAAACCTACCTGCTGTGAATTCACCTCTTTATCCTTAGGATTTGGAAAGAGGATCTGGTTGAACCAACCAGTGATGTTTCTGTCCTGCCCGGTGGAGGCAAATGCAGGATCACTTGGGACACACATTTGCATCAGGAGCTGCACATGTGGAATTAGCAGATAGTGTCAGTTATTCTGCATTGATTAACTCATTCTGCAGTCACGGTTACCTGGGAATAAGCCTCTTTGAACATACTCAAATTTACATGTAAGAAAATATGCATCTGCTCGCATACGTCTGACGGCAACTTTACTTCCCTAGAGATGTCAAGATGCAGCCTGGCCTAGCGTTTGTGTTTAAAAACATCCACTTGTTTTGTACAAAACGATAGCTCCCATTCCACTTTGGGCTTGCCACAGTTTGTGTCTCCTATTAATAGATCTCTCGGCCTCAAAAGGCGAAGTGGGATCCACTCTGGCAGAGCTGTGAGCAAGGCTGGGAACTCAAAACCACATTCTGTGACGACAAGGCAGTGATCAATCATCGTACCGCACAGAAAACTAGATTGATGTGTTGACTTGGTCGCTGAGAGCCGAGCTCAGCTCGGGGGGGGATTTTAGTTGCCAGTGGGTAGTAATGCTCGGAAACTTGGCTGTTCTGGAAAAGAGCTAAATAAGGTTGGACCAGGTTAGTGTTTGAATGGGAAACCACTAAGAAATCTCAGGACAGCAGGTTGGGTTGAGAAACTGAAAAAGAAAAAAAGAAAAAACCTGAAAGAAAACAAAGGAAAAACCACATCCATGCTTCAGGTCATCCTTGATTTGCAACCACAGCTGGGAACAGAATTTATGTTGCTAAAAAAGGGGGTTGTTTAATGAATTGCATCTGATTTTTCAGTCTTTTTTGCCACCATGGTCAAGCAAATCATCCAGCAATTAAGTGAACCAGGCTTATCCCATTGGCTTTGCTTATCGGAAACCAGCTGGGAAGAACGCAAATGGCGACCACATAGCAATAGCACTTAAGACTTATCTACCGCTTCACTGTGCTTTTACAGCCCCCTCTAAAGCAGTTTACAAAGTCAGCCTATTGCCCCCAACAATCTGGGTCCTGGTTTTACCGACCTCAGAAGGATGGAAGACTGAGTCCAACTTTGAGCCTGTGAGAATCGAACTGCTGGCAGTCGGCAGAATTAGCCTGAAATACTGCATTCTAACCACTGCGCCACCACATAACTCCAGGATGCTTCCACCGTCGTAATTATGTGCCTATATACATGCCCAAGTTTTGATCATGCGACCGTGGCAATGCTGCAATAAACTTACCTGCAAGGACTGGTCATAAGTCACTTTTTCAGTGCCATTGCAATGTCAAATGCTCGCTGAATGAATGGTTGTAAGTCCAGGACTACCTGTGTGGGCAACAAAGCAGTATAATGGGGCTGTGAAGTCACCAGAGGCCAGCTTGATTGTTACATTTGCATTTTACTCCTCCCTGCCTCCCACGTCTTCCTCCTCCTCCCTCATGTCAAGTTCATGTATGCCAGCGAATGGAACCTAGAACCATCCTTCAGGCAATTTACAACTTCTCCCAGTCAGCGTTACAGGTTCCCAGGCTAGCAACACCCAAAGCTATATTTTACCAGGTCTCAGAAAACCTGCATTTGTAATTAGTAAGCTGCTATGCAGCATTCAGACCCAGTGGTTTCTTTCTCCACCCATATCCAAGTTAGCAGGTTTGCCCAGCGCACTAACAAGCGCATAGTTGGCTTGTTTGTTGTTCAGTGTATTATACAAACCCAAACATGAGTTTATTTGAAAATCAGGTTCCATGTGTTGTGTGAACACCGCCACTTGGTTGACGGGGATTTGAGCAGTGGTGGTGTTGTGGTTAGCCGGCAGCAGGTGCAGACGGCTGAGGAGAGCGAGGACTCAGAAGAGGGGCCAGGACCATCAGGGAGTGAACTGATGCCTGCAGAGATTGTGGGGGCTGGCAGCAGTGATGAGGAGGTTCCCGAGGAGCCTGTGCCAAGTGCGCGTGCGTGCAGGATTGCTCGCAGGAAAGAGCAACTGCAACAGCATGGGCGACTCGGGAGTAAGGCTGCAAGGTAATGGCCCCTCCTTCAAGAAGATAAAAGCCAGCTGTGAATCAGACGTTCTTTGCAGAAGGCAAAGACGTTTTGAAACTCCAGCCTCGTGGACATTCCAGTATCCTGAGTTTGTATTTGAAGATTCTTGTATTGCAAATTATTTCTTGTCTGTTCTCTTTTGGCAAGTCTTGCACAGTTTGGCAAGGCTTGTGCTTATCACAGCTAATTATTTTGCAAAAGCATTACAAGGTTTCTCTTCTATTTGAATTGTGTTTGATTTGTTGGAAAAGGGTGTGGGTCAGAATAGGTGAGCTGCTGCCAGTTCAAACCAGCTCACCCATAGCAGTAGTTACGACCACTGGCTGGACCCACCCACCTGCCCCGGTGCTATCCCATCCTATATATCTGGCTTGCTCGCCCTGCCCACGCAACCCAGTTGCTTTCCGCACCTTGCCCACTCTGCCGCACACAGGAAATCCCTGTGTTTTTGCAGCCACACACAAGTGAGGATGGTGCATGTGCAAAGTGTATGTGCACACACGAAGGGAGCATGCACATGCATTCTCACATTTCCGGCAAACTGGTTGTTACAGTATGTGCAGCTCACCTCTGGATTTGAGCCTGACCAAAATCAATATTCCAAAGGAATCCAGCTCTCCTCTAACATTTGGGCACAGGAAGCAACTAAAATTTCATGCATCAAATGCCAACAATGTGTATATCTGCAGAAAGAAAGGTTTTTTTTTTTTTAACAGATGCATTCCAAAGCAGGCTGGGGGGAAAAAAAAACCTTGAAAACACAAATTTTCTCCCTACGGAAACCCCAGTTTTCTCTTCACAGTCTCCTGAGCAAGGGAAAAAAAACCATCCCTAAGGTATAGGCTATTCTGAACAAGTAGAGCATAAGCACCTGAAAGAAACAAAGACTTAGTTAGGTCAAGGTCATGCGCAGATGTGAAGAATGAGAGTCAATGCGAGGGAGGCCTGAACAAGATTCCTCACTCTTCAATTGCTGTGAAAAAGATGGGATTTCAATGGCAGTCTTATCACAACGCACAAAGGAAAACCTTCACTGGCTTACAACCCCTCCTTCTACACAATTCTTTGAAAAGCAGATGTTGGATATTACTTTATAAACCATTCTAAACCAGTGGAAATGCCTGGGTGACAACATTTGAGTTTGACTCTGGCCTCAATCCCTGGACTGAGTCCTTTAGGGGGAAAGTGTGCCTTGGTCTTGTCTTTCATGGAAGGGGTAGAGAGGGGAACTTTAGGATACGGTCTTAAATCCTGGAGGAAATATGGATTAGAGGTCTAATTTTCAAAATATATTACAAAAGTGGAGGGGAGAGTCATTTGAATCATGAAGGATGTAATGGAGGGGAAAGTAAACAAATGTTTTTCCTTCCACCACTATATATTATTCCTTGTTTGAATTTCCATAACCTCCCTTTGCTCATTAGCTATTAAATGTTATTAAATATGCATGCCTCCTTATGGTGGCAGAAGATTCTTACAATCCATTTTATCCTCACAACAATCCTGTGGATGACAATGAAAAAGAAAGATAAATTACAGTCAATAATACAAACTGTGTTTCTTTTCTGTCCTTTCTTTCTTTCTTTCCTTCCCTCCTTCCTTCCATTCCTGAATGTTATTTCTATCCATAATCAATACGCCCTACAATGCTTTGCTCCAATTATTCTCTATTTAAGACTCCAATTGATTTTTCCCCTTCCTTTACAAGCTTCAAGAATTTTCATAACTTATTTTGCACAAATATTTCATAGTAGTAAGTAATATGTTCTCTCTTGGGTCCCCGCAGCCTAGTTTACAATCCCAGTCCCTTCTACTCTTCCATCCCCCTTGGGCGCTCTTGCATCTTCCCCAAATGTTGGTGTCCTCTAGATAATGTGAATCTCAGTTCTCGGAATCCTCAGCGGTTGCCAACTAGGGAATTTTGTCTTTGGAATTTCACATCTGGAAAGCACCCGTGCTGGAAATGTCTGTCCCTCAGGGTAACTCCCTTTGTCCCAGAAATGGTCATGCATCAGCCTTTTTGTTTTGTTTTCTTTTTTCATTCAGTCAGTCATTAGTAAAATTGCAAGTTTCATAAGCTGGTTATTTGGTTAAGTAACATCAAGCCAGCCTCAACTCCTTGCAACTGCTTGGGAAAGATTCATCTCAAGCGATCTCTGCTAATAGCTTGGAAGATTTCCAAGGACATTCCAGTAATCTCCTACTGTGCCTCCAAAATGCATCCCTTGTTGTCTTCCTCTTCCTCCGCCTCCTCTCAATCTTGCAAAGAGCCCCATTGCAAAAGGACATATGATTAGAGTATTCTCAAGTCACATGTTTAGTTTTTTTTTATACACATACCAGAAGCTCATCCCTAATCGTAGGAACTAAAATTTCATTCCTGATGATCACGAGTTTCTATTGATTCAGTAAAGGGAGGGCTCAACTCATGGTTATGTTGCTGTTGCTATGTACTTGCGAATGAGATATCCTTGACTATCTGTTGTAAAAGCCACCAAAGATCAACCATGGGCAATCTCCCTATCCTTGACTAAAGCTGACATCAATCAAAACCAAGGCAGATCCATACGTCTGATTTCTAAACCTTTTCTGTAGTTCCAATGAGGCCGTGTGGACCACCAAAGTTTTCTATAACACTCAAAATTTACCATCAAATTGCAGGGGGTGGGTTTAAAAGGAGGAGTGGAGATTAAATATACGAGGGTTCATCGCGTTCTCTTTCTTCATCCATATGGTTGAATGTAATTAAAACTCAACTAAAACCCAGATCTGCTTTCGCCCTGACCCTGCCAACTTCTTCATCCAGCACCTACCCATTTTGGTGAACACACACACACACACACACACACACACAGCATGCAACCACTCAAAAGTGTGGTGTGTGCTTAGTTCTGTACATCCCTACCCATAAATGGGGAACTTGTCCTAAATAAAAGTAGCTAATTCTCGCCTTTCTTTCAGACGTTCCTTTAAAATATTGCAAGACTGCTGGCCAACCGTCCTCCTGCGTTTGCCTTTCTAAATTGAATCAGCCCATTCTCCTCTGCTTCTCTTTTCCAGCTGTGCATTTTCTAGGGTGTAAAGCATCTTCAAAGCTCACCTTCTCTCAAGCTGTCCCAGTTATATGCAGCACCCTAGAGAAGGCTGGTGTAGGGCTGCAGTCCAAAAGTGGAAAGAGGGAGGAAGGAGGGAAGAGAAAGACAGAAAGAGAGAGAGAAAGACAGGGAAGATGAGAGTGAGAAAGAGAGAAGAAGGAAGGAAGGAAGAGAAAAGAAAAAGAGTAAGGGAGAGAAGGAAGGAAGGAAAAGAAGAAGAGAATAAGAGAGAGGAGGAAGGGAAAAAGAAAGGGGGAAGGAAGGAATGAAAAGAGAGAGGGGGGAAGGAGAAAGGAAAAGGAGAGAGAGAGGGAAAGAAGAAAGGAAGGAAAAGAAAGAGAGGGGGAAGGAAGGATGGAGGGAGGAAAAGAAAGAGACAGAGGAGAGGGAGGGAGGGAGGGAGGGAGGGAGGAAGAAAGAGAAAGAAAGAAAAAAAAGATTTCACTAAACAACTGTGAATGGAGCTTGCTTCTCCTGTACTAATCCTATGAAATGCTATCTCCCTCTTTAGATCACCACTGCTCAACATCAGGACTAGTAGTCAATTTATACAAAGGCCAGAGAGGTTTGCATTTGATTGCAAAATTAATTTCCCATTTTCTTAAACAAATACATGAATCAAAACTTAGCTATTTGAAATTCATACTTTCCCAAATGTTGCAATGCAGTTTGCCAAGAATTACTTGAAAAGTTTAATGGGAAAAGATCTGTACAGAAATGCATATATTCATGAAAATAATGTAATATTTGTTATATTAGAAAGAACTGTTTGCAAAAAATGAATGTTCCGCAAAACTGCAAGCAAATTTTGCGATGGGCAGCAAAATACATGCACATTTTAATGTAAACCTTAAAAAAATACTCGGGTTTGACAAATTGGATTTGGCGTATTCTTAAGAATGAAAAACAGTGAAATTGTCAAGTTACCACATCAAAACGATGGCAAGGTTTTTACATGGTTAAATTTTGTCCTCAAATTCTATATGTGTTTAAAAAAATTCTTAATGAAATAAGATGTAATTTCAGGGAAAACCCATTTTTTGTTAAGGGGGAGGGGTTTTTAATAGAAAAAAGGATGCAAGAGAAAAGATTTAGTTTCACTTTTTATGGCATTGCCTAATTTTAGTTTTAAAAAGGGGGATCCAAAGGTTCTTCAGAGCATACTGAATATCACCTTTTGAGTGACACGTAGTCTATAACTATGAAATGTTTCTCCCTTAATACCATTAACTTGTGGCACTCCTTTTTCTGGGTTGAATGAGACATGGTACTTTCAGCTAATTGCATGGCCAGCATATATACAATTTTTTTTAAAAAACCCAAAGTTAAAACTAATCAAGTGTAGCGCATTGTGTGAGCCCAACCCCTGGGTTTGTAAGAGTCCTGGTTAAACATGTCACGAACAACAAACAATCAGTCTCTTGATTGATGCCCAAAGTAACTTAGTTTATTTATTTTATTACTATCCCAACTTTACTTTGTAAAACCTCGGGTAGCTCCTGCCTCGTATTTTCCCAACAACAACCCTGTGAGGTGGGCTGGGCAGAGATGGAAGGATTGGCCCAGAGTCACTCAGACAGTTTCCATGCCTAAGGAAGGATTGGGGTTCACAGTTTCCTGGTTTCCAATCCAGTTCTTTAATCATTAAACCAGTGTTTCTCAGCCATGGCCATTTGAGGGCTAGGGAGTTGAATCCACACATCTTAAAGTTCCAAGGTGAATAGAATAGAATAGAATAGAATAGAATAGAATAGAATAGAATAGAATAGAATAGAATAGAATAGAATAGAATAGAATAGTTGGAAGGGACCTTGCAGGTCATCTAGTCCAGTGGTCGCCAACCAGTGGGCTGGGGATCACTGGTGGTCCCTGAGAAAAATTTGGTGGTCCGCAGAGAAATGTCACTCCCAAAGCAATTAATCCAGACTGCACGGGGGAACACAAGGCTGTGCCGCCCACATGGCCTGCAGGAACACAAGGTTTGCGTTGCTTACATTGCGAACAACATGAGGTAGTGAGGGGAGGGGGGAAAGGCCGGAGGGAGGAACTTGTCCCACGCACCCCATGTGCCTGGCCTGGCCACCAGGCTGCTTCTTTCCGCTTCTTTCTTCTGCTGTTGGCTGCACACAAGGAAAGCAGCAAAAGTCTTTCTTTCTCTCCCCCAAACTCCACCAGAAATGAGTCTTTGGGATCCTGGAAGGCATCCTGCTCCAAGAGGCTGTGCCAGCATGATAAGTCTCACAAAGACTCATTTCTGGCGGAGTTTGGGCGAGAGAAAGAAAGACTTCTGCTGCTTCTGCTACTTTCCTTGCATGAAGCCAAAAGTTTCTCTCTCTCTCTCTCCCTGAGAATGGAGCTGGAGACAGTATCCTGCGATCCCAAATAAAGAATGATCGATCGGTAGGAAAATAGGGTGGTAAATTTTCCTGCAGACTTTTTGGGGGATTTTCCCAAAGTCTCTGGTCCACGGGACTTAAAATTATGAGTTTGGTGGTTCCTGAGGTCCAAAAGGTTGGCGAGGCCTGTTCTAGTCCATCCCCCTGCTTAGGCAGGAAGTCCTACACCCCTTCAGACAAATGGTTATCCAACATCTTTTTTAAAACTTCCAGTGTATATACACATACATGCATACATACATACATACATACATACATACATACATACATACATACACACACATGTACATTCACAACTTCTGGAGGCAAGCAGTTCCACTGATGAATTGTTCTCACTGTCAGGAAATGTCTCCTTAGTTCTAGGTTGCTTCTCTCCTTGATTACTTTCCACCCAGCACTTCTTGTCCTATCCCTCAGGTTCTCAGGTGGAGAAGCATCGTGCTGGAACAAACCGGCTCAATTCTGCTGAGGACGATCGGAGTCAATTCTAAAGACCAGATGAGATCTAGAAATGCTCTGAACCAGACCCTATTCTTCTCTGCTTGATCACTTTCCCCCACCCCAAACTCCTGACTTAACCCAAGTTGGACAGAAAATCTATCAAGTGATCAGGGTAGCATGCAAGCTGTGAATCCCTAGAAACCAGAGGTGGTATTCAGCAGGTTCTGACCAGTTTTGGAGAACCGGTAGCAGAAATTTTGAGTAGTTCGGAGAACCGGCAAATCCCACCTCTGACTGGCCTCGCCCCCATCTATTCTCTGCCTCTTGAGTCCCAGCTGATCGGCTGGCTCTTCTTTGGTTGCCCTGCACAGGAGAATGGAGCTGGAAAGCAGGTTAGTGGGGTGGGGAGGGAATGGGGATTTTGCAGTAACCTTCCCCTGCCACACCTACTAAGCCACACCACGCCCACCAAGCCACGCCCACAGAACCAGTAGTAAAAAAAAATTGAATCCCATCACTGCTGGAAACCCCAATGAAACAAGGCATGATGAAGTTCCTTGAAGAGAAGGAGCCTGCTAGGTGGGGCACGGCCAAAATGTCACCTGGACTAAAACCTTGCCGGGGCACCTTTGCCTGATTCTTGCCCACTCTCTCTTGTGCGATGTCTATTTTTCTCTTTAACCCTCCTCGTTTTAACACCTGGCAATATATTACTGTCATTTTTTTACATCCGTTTTAGGATATAGATAGTCCAGTCTTAATTGGGTGTGAGTGTCTGGGGGGAGGAAGGGGAAGGTCTTGCTTTTTCTCCGTATGGTAAAGCATAAGCAATCGCCTGTCACTTTTGTATCCCACAGCATCCTGCATTGCCTTATGTGCAGCTATAACAATAACCATAAAGATGATTGCAAAGCTGCCCTCGGGGTCCACTTGAACCAAAAGGTTGGGCTGTAAATTGAAAAGAAAGGGAAAGTTGGGGAAAAAGATAAAGAAAAGGGGGGAAAAATCATCCCGGCTCACTCTCTTACTCACCCAGAGTAAGTGTGATGACCCGGGGCATGGCACAGAAGCAACAAAGTCACAAAAGTAGGTAAAGTCCCTTTAATTCCTCCAACTTGGCCCCCATGTCCAGTTATCATCGGCTGGAGAAAAAAACTCTCCCAAGAACAGTTTTTAAACGGAAGAAATTCAGTCCAAAGCTAAAGTACATCCAAATTATAAATAAAAAACAACACAAACCATGCTGCAGCAATTAACAAGACAGGGCAGGATAAGGAATTGCAGACTTCCAAAAGATAATGAAACACACACAGTTGGAAGGACACCAGAACCCAGATAAGAGTGACAAACAAAGATAACGGACACTTTGCTTCCAGCAAGGTGCTGTGCACAAACACCCTTTATATCCTGTTTTCCCAGCTGCAGCTAATGAAGGGAATCAGGGCCTTATTTTCCTCCGTAACCCATGTTGCTCCCTTATCCAACCTCCCTGCATGCCCTAGGATGAAGAGGGGGTGGGCTAGGGTCTTCCTCTGAATACCTAGCCGGACTGTGCCCTTCCCCAGTTTCCTCCACAGCCACCGGAGCCACACTCCCACTCCCTGTTATCTGTTCGACCTCCCCCTCAGAATCAGATTCCAACAGGGGCATGACAATAAGCTGGAGAGCCATCCGTCACTGGGTGGAGTGGCCTTTTGCAGGTATGTCAGAAACTTTCCCCTAGTTTTCTCTTCTGTCCTTCCACGACAGAAAGAGAATCAACCTGAAAGTTCTTGCCCCACCAACACCAATCTGCACCCTCTTCCCATCCTGGGGTTCAGCCCTCTAATACAGGTAGCCCTCAATTTATGGCCACAATTGAGCCAACATTTATGTCACTAAGTGAGACATTTGCCCCATTTTATGACCTATGGTAAGACCAGACCTAGAGTAGTGCACCCAGTTTTGGTCACCACGCTAGAAAAAAAGAGGTTGAGACTCTAGAAAAAGTGCAGAGAAGAGCAACCAGGATGATTAGGGGACTGGAGGCTAAAACATACGATGAACGGTTGCAGGAACTGGGCATGGCTAGTCTAGTGAAGAGATGGACCAGGGGAGACATGATAGCCATGTTCCAATATTTGAGGGGCTGCCAACCCCCTGCCGAAGCGGGAGACCCTACACCATTTCTGACAGATGGCAGTCCCATCCCTTCTTGAAAGCCTCCAGTGATGAAGCTCCCACAACTTCCAAAGGCAAACTTCTGTTCCATTGGTTGATTGTTCTCACTGTCAGAAAGTTTCTCCTTATTTCCACATTAAATCTCTCCTTGATCAGTTTCCATCCATTCTTCCTTGTCTGGCCTTCGGGTGCTTCAGAAAATAGTTTGACCCCTTCCTCTCTGTGGCAGCCCCTCAAATATTGGAAGACTGCTATCCTGTCTCCCCTGGTCCTTCTCTTCACTAGACTAGCCATGCCCAGTTCCTGTAACCGTTCTTCATATGTTTTAGTCTCCAATCCCCTAATCATCCTGGTTAGGGGACTGGAGACTAAAACGAGTCTGTATTTATTGTTTGCCCGTGTGTTATTGCGGTTGAAGCTGAAGTAGTCGTTGACAGGTAGGACATTGTAGCAGACAATTTTGTGTACTAAACTTAGGTCAGACCGTAGGCGGCATAGTTCTAGGTTGTCCAGGTCCAAAATTTCAAGCCGGGTAGCATAAGGTATTCTACTGCGAGCAGAGGAGTGGAGTTCTCTTCTCGTGAAATATCTCTGGACTCGCTCAATTGTATTAATGTCCCTTATACAGTGTGGATTGCAGGCAGATGAGCTGTATTCGAGAATTGGTCTGGCAAAGGTTTTGTATGCCTTGGTTTGCAGTACAGTGTTACCGGAGAAGAAGCTTCACAAAATTAGGTTAACAACTCCTAATTTAGTTCAGTTTAGTTTAGTTCACTTTACTTTATTGTCATTGCACCTCATACAACGAAATCAAACACCATCTTCAGTGCACATCATGACCATGAAAATAAGCACGAACACACATCCTTCACACTCCACACATTGAATTGAAAAACCCCGACACCGCACCAACACTGCACTATACAGTAGAATTCAACAGAGCTACTGTCCTGGGATAGAAGCTGTTTTTCAGCCTAATGCCTTTTTGGCAAAGCTGTTACAGTGAGCTCTGGGGCTTAGATCTTTTGAAATGAGTACCCCAAGGTCCTTGACAGGGTGAGTGTCGTCTACGAGGTCGTATCCGCCCAATTTGTATTTAGTGTTCTGATTTTTGTGGCCGATGTGTAGGACAGAGCATTTGTTGGTTATCGCCAGCAGCGATGGCTGCGAGGCCCACGGAGGAGGAGATGTCCCATCTGGAGCAGTGCTGTTGCTTGTCTCCCCCCACAGTGAGGACCGTTCTCAGCCAGGCTGTTCCAGCATGGGAAGCAGATGGGGGAGCCAGGCGGACACCCCGTCCATCACGCCAGCTGTCATCCTCCTACGGAGGCATTCGACAGGGAGCAGGCCACCAGCAAAGTACACGAGGAGGGAATAAGCCACCTGGATGCCGGAGCAGAGGCCTGGTGTGTGTGTGTGTGTGTGTGTGTGCGCGCGCGCGCACGCCCTACGGTTTCTTTCTCTTCTGACAATAGCGTGCCTTTGTCTATTCTTTCTCAGAAGGATTGAGAAATTCCTTTCCTCTTTCTCTGAGCGGTGTTTTTGATCCTACTTTATCTGAAAGCGAGCAGATTCCATTTTCTTTTTACGTATAATCTTGTTTAATTGAATTGTCTAAGAACCTGGAACTGGTTAGGAGGCAGTAATTATGCCTTGGTTGTGCATAATTAATAAGTTTAAAGCAGGTGAGGTAAAATTCATATCATAACAGTTATGTCTCTTTCTCCTCCTCCTCTTCCTCCTCCTCTTCCCTCTTCTCCTTCTGCTTCTCTTTCTTATTCTCCTTCTACAGTTCTTCCTTCTCCTTCTCCTTTTTTTTCTCCTTCGGCGTTAGCATAACATTTGTGTCTCTTTCTCCTCCCCCTCTTCCTTCTCCTCCTTCTGCTTCTGCTTCTCCTTCTTATTCTCCTTCTACAGTATTCCTTTTTTCTCCTTCATTTTTTCCTCCTTCTTCTCTTTCTATGACTCCTCCTTTTTTTTTTCTTTAAGTCAATTGAAACTTGGAATGAAGCAATATTGAAGGACCAAGGCCTGTCTATTTCCCTGTTAGCCCACCCATCCATCAGAAGGCTACCATTCTTCAGTCTGAACAGAACAAGACCCAATGTGGTGTACAGGAAGAAGGCAGCAGAAGAATCACAGAATTGGAAAACGGACCAGAATTCTCACAGCTGAAATCCTCCCAGGGCATCCCTACTTGGACAGCCATTTAGAATTAAGCTCATGACTCCATCCTACGTATCCTTCCCATGTTCTGATCATGTGACCCAGAACAAAGTCGTTACTAAGTCATTATCCTCCCTATCTTCCACAATCTAGAACAGGTGTTTCTCAACTTTAGCAACTGTTAAGAGGTATGGATCTCAACTCCCAGAATTCCCCAGCCGGTACAGCTGACTGAAGAATGATGGGAGTTGAAATCCATACCTCTTGAAAGTTTCTTCTCCAGAAGCGTAGGAAGAAAACAAGGCTGCTGTGAAAAAAGCAGGACATCCCCACACACTCTTGAGCCACCTGTTTAGTATGTAAGCACCGCGTTCCACCTCCCTTTTCCCAAAGAAATTTTTTGGAAAGCAATTTGCTTTCTTCACATGAGAACATTCGGGGAGGGGGGGGGGAATGCAAGAGAATGATTCCGCCTGGCATGAATGGAAAGCATGCTGAGACATATAAAATAAGTGGCCTTGTCCAAATCAGTGTCACACACAGTTTTTTTTTCTGCTCCCGAACAAACCTTTCAGGAATGGATCTGGCAACAGAGTGGCCTGCACTGAATTAAATTCATCAATCTGCGCCCTTTCCTCACTTTGAAAAATGTCTTCTGATGTGTGAGTAGGAACAGTCCTATCAGTAGGCCATCTTGGTTGGCTATTTGTGCTTCTTATAACAGGTTAGGAAGCATTAGAAAAATCCTGATAGTGTGTGTGTGTGTGTGTGTGTGTGTGTGTGATATTCCACAATATCTTGCCCAGTTTAGGATTTGTTGCATCTTGGATGAGATATTGTAATTAGCAAGCAACTTGGGTCACCAAAAAGAGATAGCTACCCTAGTTGTAGCAGCCATTGCTACCCAACTCCTATTTTAAATTGTGGTCAGGCTTTGCTCACAATGCCTTGTTCTGAGGACCTTTCAAAAACAAATCTTCAAGCAAGTTGAGGGAGATGACAGAGTCCTGGACCTAACCTATTGATCTTCTCAGTGGGTCATTTGAGGAACACACAAGACTTGATCACACAACCAAATGTTTTGACCAGCCTATGGTGCTGCATTATAGGTAATCCTTGACTGACAACTATAACTGAGCCAAAAATTTCTGGCTTAATAGCAGTAACTGTGAGAGTCTTAGTGGACAATCAATGAAGCCAGCAGTGTGCAGCGGCAGCCCAAAAAGCCAGTGCAATCCTAAATTGCATTAACAAAGGGATACAGTCAAGATCAAGGGAGGTACTAATACCACTCTGTAAAGCCTTAGTAAAAACCACACTTAGAATACTGCATCCAGTTTTGGTCAAACACACCACACTATAAAAAGTTGTTTAGACTCTAGAAAGAATCCAGAGAATAGCAGCAAAGATGATTAGGGGACTGGAATAATAATGAATGGAAACTGATCAAGGAGAGATTCAACCTAGAAATAAGGAGAAATTTTCTGACAGAGGGAACAATCAACCCATGGAACAGCTTGCCTTCAGAAGTTGTGGGAGCTTCATCACTGGAGGCTTTCAAGAAGAGACTGGACTGCCATTTATCAGAAATAGTGTAGGGTCTCCTGCTTGGGCAGGGGGTTGGACTAGATGACCTACAAAGTCCCTTCCAACTCTGTTATTCTATTCTATTCTATATTCTACTCTTCTCTTCTCTTCTCTTCTCTACTCTACTCTACTCTACTCTACTCTACTCTACTCTACTCTACTCTACTCTATTCCATCAGCAGGATCTAACTTGACCTCTTCCTCTACTAAAACTGATTGGAGCTAACCCAGAAGAAAGGAGGAAGGAGCACCAGAAAGAGGCCAAATTTCTAGACTTTTTGTGTGCGGTTTTATAAATAACATAAATATATAAATATGGTGGTTTTTTGAAGACTGGGAATGGACTTAGGAAGATTTTTCACCAACGCCCAGATGGTTAAAATCCCACCCCACCAAAATCCAGAAACAAAGTGGACGCATTCCACTGGCATGATTTCATCACACTTCTGGGGAGGGACCCTGTGGAAATGTGAGGGTTGACATGTCTCCCATTTCCATTCCAAACCTATTTTGGCAGAAGTAACCCAAAATCATGCTGCTGAAAAACCCAAAAAACACCAGGTTGCTGCGAAACTTTACCATTCCCATTTGCCATTGCCACAGATTTGCTCCCTGTTGTTTCAATCCTCAGCACCTGCTGAATGATCTCCTTCACCCCTTATGCCAGAAACTATGGGAAATGTCAAGCATTTGACAACATAAAATCATTTATGATCATTCAATCACAGGAGCGCCTTTGATGGATGTTCCTTACCATGTTTTTTAGCCATTTAACACGTGTGCATCTGTCACTGAAGCAGCTCATCGTTGCTGTGTTCTTTATCCTTGTTTAATTAGACCGACTTCCCCTTTCTCTTCCCTGATATCTTTTCAAATCCTCAATCAACATTCCTCCTAATTAAAAGATTAAAGAAATGAATGAACAAATGAGACCGGAAGATTTTGCATGTCTGGGCGGCCTGGGCTACTTAGAATGTATTGGTGATCAAACTAGAGGTAGTCCTCGACTTCCAACACCTTGTTTAGTGACCGTTTGAAGTGATGAAGGGACTTATGACCATTTTTCACACAACCGTTGCAGCCAGATCAAAATTCAGACGCTTGGCCACTGGCTCATATTTATGACGGTTGTAGCGTCCCTGGATCATGGGATCATCTTTTGCGATTTTCTGACCAGCGAAGTCAATAGGGAGGTCAGATTCACTTAACAACCGTAGAAGAAAGGGTTGCAAAATGGGGCAAAATTCACTTAACAAACGTTCCGCTTAGCAACAGAAATTTCAGGGCTCCATTGTGGTCATAAGTCAAGGACTACCTCTAGTCACATCCAGGGAACCTTTAGTTGTGTGTGTTTGAGCAGCCAGTCTATTCAACACGCCTGCAAGAAGCACAATAGCATCCTTTGCAATGGAAAATCTTCTATCCCATGAGGTGCGCAAGTTATTATTGTCTGGAAAATTGAGCTTTAATTAGCAATTCGTTAACATGCTGTTTATTTTTCCATTGCTCGTGCTTTCTCTCTTCCTTCTACATCTGCCGTCCAGCCCAGAACTTCAACTTCATTCATGGCACTAAGATTATATCCCACCGGAGATAATTAATGCCTTGGCTTTACCTGCTTCCTTCCATGAGCTCACCCTACAATTCCACTGAGCTTTGTACAAAGCTGGCAGGTGAAGGTGGGCAGTCGCAACTTAACACCTGCACTCCATTGAAGTGACAGTGATGCCATTCCTTCATCAGCTCATTGACTTGTTCTGCACCTCATCGGATCCGGTGATTTCCCTGCCCAACGTTCGAACTTTGGATAATGTTATCGTCCCATGGTTGGTTTTCATGCAAGGCAAATTACTCTATTACGAGCTCATGGCACTCTAGACGAGCACTTTCCATACTGTGCTGCTTTTGGGTTGTGAAAAGTAAATGTTGATTTTCACACCAAAATGTGGAGAATGTGCAGAAATTACCAGGAATTTAGGATGGAACTGATGTCCCCTCCTGCCCTCTCTTTCTTTTCCTCCCTTTCTTTCCTTCCTTCATTCTTTCCTTCCTTTGTTTCATCATTCATTCCTCCCTCCTTCCCTCCCTCCCTTCCCTTCCTTCCTTCCTCCCTTCCTTCTATCCTTCCTTCCTCCTTCCCTTCCCTTTCCTTCCTCCCTTCCTTCCTGTCTTCCCTCCCTTCCTTCTTTCCTTTCTTCCTCCTTCCCTTCATTCCTTCCTTCCTCCCTCCCTTCCTTCCTCCTTCTCTTCTCCTTCCTTCCTTATGTCATTCATTCATTCCTCCTCCCTGCCTGTCATACCTCCCTCCCTTCTTTCCTTCCTTCCTCCTTCCCTTCCTTTCTTCCTCCCTCTCTCTCCCCCCTCCCTCCCTGCCTTCCCTTCACTCCTCCTTTCCTTTGTTCGTTCCTTCCTTCTCCCCCCTGCCACTCCCCTCCCCTTTCCCTCCCTCCATTCCTTCTTTTGTCTTTAGTACTTAGCCAAAATGCAATCTCACCACCAGTTTGCAATAATCTTCAATAATCAAACATATGCCATCAACAATTTAACACTGCAGAGTAAAAAATCTAGAATAAAAGCATGAAAACAGATGGTGCAACCATAACCAATTAACAGTAATAAATGATGATGATGATGATGATGATGATGATACCACCCAGTAAATTTGGACAATCACTCAATGACATTCCAGAATATAATTGGATGTTCTCTACAGTTTTATCTGGCACACATGCTATGTTCTTGCTTGCTGACACGTACATTTCATGAGTTACCAGGCCAAAGACCTACTTCTCGGAAAGGAAGAACATGTAGACCAGTCAGCTTACAAAATCCATGATTGACATTGTCATTATTTGCTTGTGTCTATTCCAGCACCACTTAAAAAGCGAAAGCTGTGCATATTAATTTGGCAATGTGTGAATTCCCCTATTCATGCTGTCACTTTGCATGCTTTCCCTGCTAAATATATGCACGGTGCATAATTACCCTCTTACACTGGGTTTTACCGTTGCGTTGCTTCCACTCCATGGCTGACATTCACCTACTTTTGAATTGGCCTTAAAAAATAAAAAAAAAGTGAGGCGGTTGGCTGGGGGCAGTGCATGGGACAGGCTTCGCTTCAGTGGAAGTGCAACATGTGTTGGTCCCTGTTCAATCTTTTTAAATAAGAGTAGAGAGAGTTCCAGCTTCAAAGATTTGGCAAAGGAGAAAAAGATGCCTTAGGATCTCTCTCTCACTACACGCAACCCTGCAATCAGCACAAATGCTACAAAATGCCCCCTCCCCCCCACGCTTTGTTTCTATTTTCAACTGGCCTGAAATGCAAGATTACCGCTCTAAAAGGGGCAGCAACATGGAGCCTAGAGTACCAGTTTGATCTGGACTTAACCTTGCTGGGGTTTCTACTCCCCATGCCAACCTAGACTTGTGAGAACCAACCAACCCATGGAACAGAAGTTGCCTTCGGAAGCTGTGGGAGCTTCATCGCTGGAGGCTTTCAAGAAGAGACTGGACTGCCATCTGTTAAAAATGGTGTAGGGCCATGATGGCGAACCTATGGCATGCATGCCACAGGTGGCACTCGGAGCCATTTGTGCTGGCATGCGAGCCTCAGACAAACTTACCTCATTGTGCATGTGTGTGCCTCCCAGTTGATTTCTGGCCTGTTTGGGTGCTGGCACGCATGCACAATGTTTGCTCTCCGTATTTCCAGGAGCCCCAAAAGGTTAGCCACCACTGCTGTAGGGTCTCCTGCTTGGGCTGGGGTTGGACTAGATGACCTACAAAGTCCTTTCCACCTCTGTTAATCTGTATATGTATGTATTGTGTAGCCTGACTCAAATACTTTTTATAAGCCCTCCAACGTTCAACCTTTTTTTTAAAAAAAAAATTAAGGTATTGCCTTTTGGAATTATTATCTTGAGTTTTCTCAAGGTCAACATGACTAACTAGGATGATCTTATTTTATTTATTTATTTATTTATTTGATTTGCCAATTGTTTACAAGATAATAAGTATAAGTGTATACATGGTTGTGAATACATGAAATGGGTACATATAAGAAAATAAAAGAATAAGAGAAACAATAGGACAGGGACGGTAGGCACGTTGGTGCGCTTATGCACGCCCCTACAGACCTCTTAGGAAAGGGGTGAGGTCAATAGTAGACAGTCTAAGGTTAAAATTTTTGGGGTTTGGGGAAGAGACTACAGAGTCGGGTAGAGTATTCCAGACATTGACCACTCTATTGCTATCTGCAACAGATTCCCCGCTCCCTCAGATCAAAACCGAAGGAAAGCAGAGTAAGAATTCCACCATTGTCAATTGTTTCGACACATTTTGAAGATCAGGTGGTGGAGGGGGGGATTATCAAACTTCAAACAATTGACTTACCAGAATGAGTCTGTTGCATGGGCTTGTGAGAAGTGAGAGGCGAGTGATAAAAGGTCAGAGAGGGCTGGGTTGGAATTTCCAGGCTCAAAGCAAAGCAAAGCAAACAAGATTAGCTTAACTCAGAAACTGGAGGCTGATTTCTGAAACTGTTGGCTTTAGCTCTCCTTGCAAAACCAGCTGGGCTCTTCTTTTCTTCTAACAGTTAAAAACATAACCGTAGTGTCAGCTTTCATGAAGTTGTGAACATTGGCCAGGAGATGAGACATAGGCAGGGCTCAGAGGTGGTATTCAGCAGGTTCTGACCATTTCTGGAGAATTGGTGGAGGAAATTTTGAACAGTTTGGAGAACTGGAAAGTACCGGGACACAAATTCTCTGGGACACATTTTTTTTTACATTTACATTTTATTTGATTTGTCAATCGCTTACAAGATACAGGTATAAGAATAAATATAGTTTTGAATACATGAGATAGATACTTATAAGAAAAATATTAAAAAAAACAATAGGACAAGGATGGTAGGCACGATTGATAACTGCCTCTCCGTTTTTGACTCTTAAGGTGTGACTCCATCACAGTCTCTCAAGGAGTGTTGAAAGAGTTGTGCATGTATTTAAAGATAAAAATTTTTTTTAAATGCACCAGTTTAAAAAAAAAAAAAAGAAACAGAGTGATCGTATGTGTAATGATGGCTAGAGAGGCTTCAAATCCAATTTAGGAAGATCATTTGTACATGTGCCAAGGCTCAGCATGGCTTAAAAACACAGAATAATTTTTATGAAGGCTCAGACCAGACTGCAACATTGTTTTTATGCTATTGCAGTTGAGCATTAGATGAAATATAGTGCGATGACCCGGGGCGTGGCACAAAGGCAGCACAGTCAAATAAGCAATGAGTCCCTTTATTAGCTCCAACTTTGCCCCCAATGTCCTGGTTACCTTCTGGGCTGGAGAAAAACGCTCCCAGGAACAGCCTTTGGTTGCTGAGAATCAAGTCCAAAACGTGGTCAACAAAAACTGTAACTATAAGTCCAATCAAGGCAAAATGAGGTAATTAGTCTGGCAGGGCAGGAGCAAGAATTCCCGACTTGAAGGCATGGCAATAACTCAACACGGTTGGGAAGATGCCAGGAACACCGATAACCAAAGTCAACACAAGATAAACTTACATTTGCTCCCAGCAGCTGCTGCACTCAGCATGCATTTCTTTTAAACTCTCTTCCCAGCTGTGGCTAATGAAGGGAATCAGGGCCCTTTCCTCCCCCGTAAGCCACGCAACCCACATTGCTCTCTTCTCCGTTCCTCCCTGCGTGCCCTAGGATGAAGAGGGGGTGGGCCTGGGTCTTCTTCTGAACTCCCTCTCTCTTGTTCTTCCTCTTCCCTGCTCTGCCCAGCTGGACTTTGCCCTTCCCCAGTTTTCTCCATAGCCAACAGAGCCACACTCCCACTACGTCAGCTGTTCATCTTCCTCCTCGGATTCAGACTCTGACAGGGGCATGACATATAGCAAGACTTAGGTTTGTATCTCCACACAGCCCAGAACCTCTCTGGTCTATGTTAGGCCAACTACTAGCGGTCTATCTTAACTTAGCCCAGCAAGTTATTGTGATGGTACGAAGAAGAGACCGTGGCCATGCCTACACAGCACCCTAACCATGCTTACCTTCATTTATTTTAAACTTGATTAAGGTGCTTTGGTTTGCTTTGTAGCTTAGTGGATAAGAAAAACCATCCTGTTTGGTTAAATAATAGTTCTTGTATCCATTAACATTTTTATTGAGTTATAAAGTATTATGAAACACAAAATACAAAATAAATAGAAGAGCCGTGGGGTGGAAAAGGGGAAAGACAAGTGAGGAAAGATAAGAAAAGGGGGGGAAGCATTGACTTCCGACTCTGTTACAGTAAAATAAGGCATTAACGTCAAATCACCGCTTCTTGTTTTTCATAATAATATGAACAAGCCATTTCTATAAAGATCTATCAGTCTCATCAGTGAAAGTCAAATTTTCACTCTTCTCCACATCAAGCATGAAGTTCATGTGGAAACAAAAGTACTTATGTTCTTTTCTATAATCAAAGTGGGTCAATTTTGCCATTTCAGCCATCAAATTCTGCAACCATTTTTGTCCGTATTAGGAATCAAAGCCTTTGGTTAAGAAATAGTTCAAGGCGTGGTGTGAATCTCCCAAATTTGTAAATGCACCAGCCAGATTACTTACCTACAGGTAGTCCTCAATTTACAACTGGTTCCTCAATGACCATCTGAAGTTTCGGCAAACCCGCCAAAGCGACTTACGGGCTGTTTTTGAACTTACGATGGCCGATGGTCACCTTTTGGGTGCTTGGCAAACATCTCAGCTGTCATTTGCAGCACTGCAATCAGGTGACTACAATTTACCCAAAAAAAAAAAAAATTGCCTGTTTCCAGTGTTTACTTCTGGTTTCCAGCCAAAAAAAAAAACCACTACTGGGGAATATTGAATTGCTTAACTACTGTGGTTTGCTTAATGACTACCACAAACAATGTCGAAAAATCACATCTATGATGTGTGGTTTTCAGGCCGTGGAAAACCATTAGCTGAAGCTGCTTCAAGAGCAAAGGCCTCGTAATACCTCATAGCATCTTGGGTGGGATGCAGCAGGGTGCTGTCCACAGAAAGAAAAACCACCTTAAGGTAAGTAGCCTAGACAGGGGTGGGCTTCAAAATTTTTTGCAAAGGGTTCTCTGCCCGGTTGCTGATGGGCGTGGCCATGGTGGGCGTGGCCTAGTCATCCTCCTGCACCACGGGGGGGGGGGAGTGTTTTTGCCCTTGAGCCTCCAGGAGGGCGAAAGTGGCCTCCCCAGGCTCCGGAGGCCTCTGGAAGCTGAAAACGGGCCCATTTCCGGCTTTCCCAAAGTTCCAGGACACCCGTTTTTCACCCTTCCTGAGCCTCCACACGCACCCTGCACTTACCTGCATCCAAAACAGGCCACGTGGGGACTTCTGGGAGGTGCAGGGTAGGGTGGGCAGAGCCAGCCAGGAGTGGGAATTGGGGGGGGTTCTCCAAACTGCACAGAATCTTAGCTAGGAGCTCTTCCGAACGCCTGCAGACCCCCAGCAACCCACCTCTGAGCATAGAGGAGTTCCTGGGGAGCACTAACAATCGTGCCATTCCCCAAAGCTCATGCACCTTGGAGAATGGCACGAGGTGGCCTTCGTGCTTGGAAGCAGTAACACCAGGGCCTCTCCTTCAGTGCAGCAACAGTGCAGCTGTTCAGGCGGCCCAGATGTGGGGGAGACAGAGAATTATTTTTTGTTTGAGGGGGTGGGCACGCCAATAGAATCAAGTGAGGCATTTTCCTAATTTGTAACATGCCAAGCCCAAAAGGTTTACCATTACCGAGATACCTTAAAATATATTTATTCCAGGATCCAACCCTATTCTATCCTATCCTGTCCATTCATTCATTCACTCATTTAGCATATGGCTTTGAAAACAGTATAATTCAACGTATATAGAAAGCTAGTTAACTTGATCATCTCCAGATGTTTTGGACTACAGTCCCTCGCAGTTATGCACATGGGATGGACTTCTCGCTGTCAGAAAGTTTCTCCGCATTTCCATGTTGAATCTCTCCTTGATCAGTTCCCATCCATTATTCTTTGTCTGGCCTCCGGGTGCTTTGGAAAATAGCTTGACACTCCCCTCTTCTCTGTGGCAGCCCCTCAAATATTGGAAGACTGCTATCCTGTCTCCCCTGGTCCTTCTCTTCACTAGACCAGCCATGCCCAGTTCCTGCAACCGTTCATCGTATGGCTAAGATCTCACGGCATTTAAGTCTCCTCAGTTATGTTTCTTGGCCAGATGGAATTGGCAAAAGAGGAAAAGACTCGACCACATACTGTGTCTGGCCTAGCCTTTCACTTTCCCATCTTAAAAACCATCAAGCAGCTATAAAAAATTTAAAAAAAAAACACTTGATTGGCTGGACAGGGTTTGATGCATCCTTTGGGGAAAACCACAGCAACTTGTTGACACAGGAGTAGTTGAGAACAATCTTCTCCGGATCATAAATCTCTTGATTTCTGGAAGTTTTTCTTGTTCGCTTATAAACCCCTCCGGGCTTTGCGGGAAGGATGTGTCCCTGGGAAATAAATAATTAATCGTATTCATAATAATATTCTGAGCCGCTCCTTCTGCAGACCACACATTCTTCTCAGTCCCCGGGGGAATCGGCAAAAAGGCTCTTCCATTTTCCCAGACCGTGCCTCCCTCATCTCTTTCTCACTATATAGTTATTTGGAGTAGCCAAACTGGGAGTGTTGAGGGGCAGCGCAAAGACCCCAGCCTCAATCTGACTTAAGTCCAGGTGTTCCTAGTGGAACTAGAGCTGGATTTCTCATCCATCCCCATTCCAAGAAACCTTGATTTTAACCAAAAAAACAACAACACCCCCTTCCCCAAAACTACTCACTGCACCCCTTTCTGCTCTTGTTGCACCGTTTGTTGGCTGCAACCCAGCAAGACAGACACAGACTTCAAAAAATAATTAGGACTGCAGAAAAAAACAATCGCTACCAACCTGCCTTCCATCGAGGACCTGTATACTGCACGAGTCAAAAAGCGGGCTGTGAAAATATCTGCACACCAGTGGTGGGATTCAAATTTTTTACTACCGGTTCTGTGGGCATCGCTTGGTGGGCGTGGCAGCAGAAGGATACTGTAAAATCTCCATTCCCTCCCCACTCCTGGGGAAAGGTTATTGCAAAATCCCATTTCCTCTCCACCCCACTAACCTGCTTTCCAGCTCTGTTCTCCTGTGCAGAGCAACACAAGAAGACACAGCCGATCAGCTGGAACTCCGGAGGGAGAGAATAGATGGGGGCGGGGCCAGTCAGAGGTGGGATTTGCTGGTTCTCTGAACAACTCAAAATTTCCGCTACTGGTTCTCCAGAACTGGTCAAAACCTATTGAATACCACCTCTGCTACAGACCCCTCATATCCTGGACCTAAACTGTTTCAACTCCTACCCTCAAAACAACACTATAGAGCACGGGTCTCCAACCTTGGCCACTTTAAGCCTGGAGGACTTCAACTCCCAGAATTCCCCAGGCAGCTGGCTGGGGAATTCTGGGAGTTGAAGTCCTCCAGGCTTAAAGTGGCCAAGGTTGGAGGCCCCTGCTATAGAGCACTGCAGACCAGAACAACTGGGACAGTTGTTTTCCCGAACGCCATCACTCTGCTAAACAAATAATTCCCTCAACACTGTCAAATTATTTACAAATGCTGCACTACTATTACTGCTAATCTTCTCATCACTCCTTATCACCCATTCCCTTCCCACTTGTGACTGTACAACTGTAACTTTGTCGCTTGTATCCTTACGATTTATATGGACTGTTTCCTAGTATGATTTGATTGCTTATTGTACCCTATGACTACTATTAAGTGTTGTACCTGATGATTCTTGACTCTTGATGAATGTAACTCTTTTATGTACAATGAGAGCATTTGCACCAAGACAAATTCCTTGTGTGTCCAATCACACGTGGCCAATAAAGAATTCTATTTGGTAAGAAGGGAGCCCAGCAATTTTTTTAAAAAAAGCCATCTGAAAAATCTGTTGGAATTCCCAGGCCAACCCGTGGCAAGGCTGTGCCCAAGCCTGCTCTCTCCTGCTGGGCTTCTATTGAGAGAATGCAGAATGGAGGGAAAGAGGGAGGTAGGGGGAAAGAGACAAAACCACAAAGGGGTGCGTGAAAAGGCCCAAACTCCACCCTCCTCTTTGCAACCCGTCAGAGGAAGAGGAAAGAAGGCTGGGAGCTGTATCGTGCTTTTAGCCAGCCTTGGCAACATGTGGCTGCTCTCCCACCAGAACCCAGGCCGAATGCTCCGCAGTCCAGCTGCCATCAAACAGCCGCTACAGCCACCAGACAGGGTGGCTGGAATGGGAATATCAAAGGCCTGGGGAGGTGGGAGCTGGTCCTACAGGCAGAAGGTTCTGGGGGAGGCTTGGGAATCCAAGCACCTGGGGAAGGGAGGCCCCAACTGCCTCCGCTGACCAGGTGCAAGATCTTCCCTTACTGTCCTGATTGTGGGGGGAGGAAAGCAGGAGGGGGGTAACAACTCAAGAGTTTTCTTCAGAGTCAAGCCAAGGGACAAGCCAAGAGTTTTGTCCCTGCTAAAGGGGAAGCAGGGCAGAGATTTGCACAGCTGCTGTGCTTCTCAGCACCTTCACCACAAGTCAGACATCAAAAGTGAAGGGAATCAAATGACTTCCCCTTGAAAGCAACAGAGCCGTGGGAAAACAAAGTGGGCAATGCTTTTACTAAAATATCAATATGTACCCAGGTGCATTGCCATTCATTTGGATTCGGTCCTGTCCTTCAGGGAGTATAGAGAGATTACCTTTCTGGCTTTCTGGTTTATGCCCTTCGGTGGATGGACACCTGCAAATACACCTTGCTTGGGTGCACACAGCTATGCACACATCTACCTCTCCAGAAGCTGAACATTGATGCATGGCTCTGGCTGTCACTATAAATATACCCACATCTATTATGAGATTCAACTTGACGTGGTGCATAAATGCAGCTGCCGGATTAGTAACTGACCCGGTAAAGTGCATTGTGTGAATGGAATCACTTGTTAAAGAGTCTGGAAGAACTCCTGTGGCTGGTTTTCCTTTCCAAAGGAAACAAATACATTTATGAAGACACACTGCCTCCAAAGGCAATGTAGGAACGACTTACAAAGTACTGCAGCCCTTAAAAACCAGCGTTTCTCAAACCTGGCCATTTTTTAAGAAGTGTGGACTTCAACTCCCAGAATTCCCCAGGATCATGCTGGTCAGGGATCCTCTGGGAGCTGAAGTCCACTCATCTTAGAATTGCTACATTTGAGAAACGCTGGTTTAAATAAATGGAACATGCAACCAATACAAAGAAAGGGGAAGATGAAGGGTCAATCGGATGCTTGGCTTGGAAATAAGCTCAATAGAAAAGGCAAATATAATTGTTATTTTTTTTTCCCAACTGTGAAATACTGGACAGGTTCTCCACTGTTTCCATACTGTAAACCAGAAAAATTAGGTGTGTATGTCTTTAAAATAGCCAGGATTTGAACAGAACCCATAGAAGATTCAATTCTTTGTCAAAGTAGATTCAGAAGCAAAGTGTATTTGTTTATATTTATATTACAAGTAATCCTTGACTTACGACCAATCCTTCAAGTTATAATAAACCCCCAAAAGTTACTCACAACCTATTTTCAAAGTTATGGTGGCTGAGCAGAGACACCCATCTGCAGTCATGTGATTGGATTTTGAGCACCTGGCAACTGGATCACCTTTTTTGGCCATTTGCAGCAACTCAGGGGCATATGACTGCAACATATTTTTTTGCCTGTTTCCAGCATTTACTCATTTACATTAGCAAAAAAACAACAACCACCCCTTGGGGAAATTGATTCACTTAATAACCATGCTGCAAAAAAATGTCCAAAAAAAATGGGTTTGGTCAAGTGATGCCTTGATTTACAACTGTAATGACTTACAACTATAATTCCAGGCTTAATGCTGTAAATCAAGGATTACCTGTATTTCTGGAAAGGAATGAATGGCAGTAGGTAAAATAGGCACTGAGCAAATATTTCATAATGGGGTGTCTTTATTTTTCAACCGCCGTCCATCATGAACTTAGGGCAAAATAATGCCTAAAGTCACTTCTTCATCTACTAGGCAGAAATAAACAGCATGATGGATTTATTGGTGTGTTTACGGACAACACCTTAACACCCAGGATATCTTTCCTTTCCCTACCAGATTGGATGTATGAATGCATGCAGGATCCTGAATAGCAGAAGTAATTGGGGAAAAACTCCCATCTTTTTGCCTTCTGAAAATAGATATTCTGTGATGTTCACTATTTGGTAAGCACAACCTCCACATGCTATCAGAATGTCCAGACCCTGCCCCCCTCCCCCCCAAAAAAATATATTACCTACCCCTAAATATTACCTACCTCTTTACTAGAAGTCTACAAATATAGGAGCTGTGGTGGCACAGTGGTTAGAATGCAGTATTGCAGGCTGAGTCTGCCCTCTGCCAGTTTGATCCTGACCAGCTCAGGCTTGACTCAGCCTTCCATCCTTCTGGGGTCAGTAAAAGAGGCCCCCAGATTGTTAGGGGCAATAGGCTGACTCTTTAAACCGCTTAGAGAGGCTATGAAGTGGTACATACGTCTAAGTGCTATTGCTATAAATCACATATTTTGTTTGTTTTCATATGCCACAACTTTTTCACTTGTCTGTTGGAGCAATATTAGAAATTAGAAAAACCATGTCGCTGGCATGCCTGCATATGGCTCAACACTTGTTACTAGCACTTCTTCGGCACTTCTAAGAAGCAAAAGATTTGTGAAAACAGAAACCCTGCTTTCTGGGCCAACCATGCCAGGCATAATGGAGATACTCCTAAATTAACCTTCAGCTGTTCCTTGGCAGTTTTCTTTTTCTACAGGGAGTCCTCAACTTATAATCTCAATTGGGACCAAAACTTCTTTTGGTAGGTGAGACAGTCATTGATTCGTGCGTGATTTACCAACCAGCCTGGTTATTGCCGAGAATTCTGGGAGCTGAAGTCCTCCTACCTGGAAGTTGCCAGACGAGCAATACCATCTTCAATAAAGGCTTGAATTCACATTCCATTCCTTGCCTGTCATTCATCCTCCAGGTCTGGCAGAGTACAACCCTGCCTGCTCAATGCACATGCCAGTGCCCTCTTGCACGCACGCACACGCGCACACACACACACACTTTAATCTCTAAATCTTCAGAATATTCTTTTCAAACCTCTTGGGCTGGATCTGGTGTCTATTTTGTTTCATGTCTTGAAGCTTCCTCACTACTGCCACTCCCAAGCCAGCTGCAATGCTCACTTTGAATTATTTCTTACATACATAAAAAAATAAATAGAAAAGAAGAATCCTGCATTTACAAACACACACGCACCCATTTATAAATATAGGACCTGCAGTGGTGTGTGTGGCCCACTTTACCTGCCATCTGCCAATGGCTTGTATGTAAATACTGCTCAGTCAGAGGCAAGCTAGCACAGGTGGGCGGTTTAAGAGGTAAAGATGTTGAAGCTTTCAGCCAATATTGCTGGTCAGTTTACTCTCCATCGCACAAAAGGAAAACAAAGTGGCAGCAATCTCTTTCAATGTCTTCCTCCCACCCGTTCATCAGCAATCTGCGATCTATTTCGAGGACTTGTGGCATGGACTAATTCCCTCGGCATCTGGTTCCCAGTGGCCCTTGGCAAGGAGAAATTGTATTTATTTTTTAATTCTGCCTTTATTACTTCGTAAGTCAAGGTGGTGAACATACAAGATACTCCTTCATCCTCTTCTTTTTCCCCAAAACCCTGAGAGGTAGGTTGAGCTGAGGAAGAGTGATAGCCCAAGGTCACCCAGCTAAGCTTCATGCCTAAGGCAGGACTAGAACTCACTGTCTCCTGGTGATTGGCCTAATCATGCAGCCAGCTTTCATGCCTGAGGCGGAACTAGAACTCAAAGGTCTGGTGATTTGGTCCAGTCACCCCACTGGCTTTCATGCCTAAAGCAGGACTAGAACTCAAGAGTTTCCTGGTTTCTAGACCAGTACCTTAACCACTACACCAGACTGCTTCTAGCACAACTGCATTTGCCAGAGAGGAGATTAAAAACTCTCCTGCATTCTGAGAGACTAAGGACTTAAGGCCGTGCCGGCTGGGGAATTCTGGGAGTTGAAGTCCACACATCTTCAAGAAGCCACGGTTGAGAAGCACAGGGCTGGACACTCAAGTCAGTTTGATTATGGACTAGATCAGGGGTCCCCAAACTTGGCGACTTTAAGACTTGTGGACTTCAACTCCCTGGGAGTTGAAGTCCACAGGTCTTAAAGTCGCCAAGTTTGGAGACCTCTGGACTAGAGAGAAGATCTGGGTCCCATTGATGCAAGCTGATTAAGACAGTGACATCTCTAGGGTCTGGAGGTCTAGGAAAGTCTGCTGGGCAATCCTGAAGAGACCCCAAAAAGTCGAGGAGCACAGGACTTAATGCAATTATTGCAACACACTGGAGTGGGAAAGTGTCTCCCTACACCAGCCTCACACATAGACACACCGACACACACGCCTCAGCTGCTTAGTGTACACACTTCCAAGAAATAATTGGGAACAGATGCTAGTGGGAAAGGCGTATGGTAAGAAAAGGACTGGGGGTCTCTGGAGCCCAACAGCATTTCGGCTTGGTGTTTCAGAAGGTTATGCTACCGGGAACCAGGAGGCAGGTCAGCTGAGGGGCAGCTTCGATTTGGTGCTGTTAAAACAGAAAAGCATTGAAGACAGAAAGGGGAGGACAGGTGGGGTGGGGGGGGCTGCCCTGGCCTAAAACCCTCCAGAGATCCCGCCCCCCAAGACCAATCTCTGCACCAGCCTTTCTCTTTCCTGGGAAAGCAGGTAATCGGTTGAGGGAAATCTGGGAAATCCAACCCCAGACACAGTGTGAACCTAATTTAGAATCAGGGATGTATGCAGGATGCTAATCCCACATTCCTGCATGCCAATTCCTAATGCAGTGCCTAACCAGGAAAGCAACTGATGGGGAGTGAGGAAATAGGAACAGGGAGCAGACAGCAAGGAGTATATAACGTGCCTTCCCAAAGAAGGAAATCGCTGAAGGAAGTTGCCAGCTTGGGCAACAGGACTGGCCCTGCAAAGCACGTCTCTGGGCTGACATGAACAGCCTTTTTTTCCCTTTTGCGTGCCCAGGTCCCCTGTCCCAAGCCAAGCGCTCCCACCAATCAGCCCAAACCCTCAACAGATGTAGATCCATCCAATTCCCGACAGAAGCAAGGTCTGAAAAAAAACGTCCCACGTGGTTTGCCTTCTTTGTGCATGTGAGAATGCTTCTGGTGCAGGCAAAAAGCAGAGCTATTTTAAGATCGAAGAAATATGATCATTAGATGGGCTCTCTGTTCAAATTCCAGGCACAGGAAATGCCAAAAAAAGAGAAAAGAATAACCGTCATTTTTTTTCCCCCCAGAAAAGTATGACTTTCTCCTTTTTCTGAGCCACTCTTCGCTTCGCTGCATTTTCATTATAGAAAATACTTCATACAGCTTACCAGGAATCAGCAGGCAAACCCCAGTGTCCAATCTCAGATGAAGTCCAGGAATAAAAATAGAATCCTTTCACCACCAGAGCGCATCTGTAACTCCACATATGAAGGGAGTTCCTGGCCTCAGTTTTTCCTCATCCCTGCCTGTAATATGGGTATAAACTTATAGTATCCCCCCCCCCAAAAAAAGGATGACTAGAATAAGGTGTATGAACTGCTCTGAACACTTTAAAGCAGGGATCACCAACCTTTTGGACCTCAGGGACCACCAAACTCGTAATTTTAAATCCCGCGGACCACTAATATGAATTTTGACTGATGGTGGTTGGCTGATGTTGGTGGGAAAGTCGGTCCCATATTCCAGAGCTGCAGTAGTCACAGGACTAGCCCTTTGGTCATCCCAGAGCAGCTGCTCCTCCACCTGGGTGCACCAGCCTGCCATAGACTGGAAGAGCTGCTCCGGGATGACCAAAGGGCCAGTCCTGTGACTACTGCAGCTCTGGAATATGTGACCAACTTTCCCACCAACGTCAGCAAGCCACCCCGGGGCGGATTTTCCACCCCTGCCATTGGTCTTACCTTCCAGTTCCAGTTCGTGTGGCTCTACTCAAGGTAAGTTTTGCGCTTGGCCGAAGGGGGGGTGCAGCAGAGGGCAGGCCATGTGGGCAGCGCAGCCTTGAGTTCCCGCACAGCCTGGATTAATTGCTTTTGGGGGGAGTGCTTTTTTGGGGGGGGGGACATTTCTCTACAGACCACCAATTTTTTCTCGCAGACCACCAGTGGCGACCACTGCTTTAAAGCCCTAGGTAAACCCTAAATATATCCGGTTTAGAGATCACATGGCTCTCCTCCCAGAATGCTCCTTTCTCAAATCCCCAGAGATCAGGAATAGATTGCAGTTGCTGTATAAATTCACTGGGGACGAGGAGAAATAAAACCACAGGTGGGAGAGAGGTTAAAACCTTGAGCCTTGACCTTGACTGATCTTGAAAAGTTAAGGGAAATCAAATCTAATACTTGAAAGGAGAGCCACCAGGAGATCCAAGAGCTGCCCCAAAGCCCCAAAAAACATTCCATCAGAAGGCAACTGCACCTTGTTGACACGGACTTCTCCATCCTTAGGCGATTCAAAGAGGAGATGCGCATATTCGTGTTAATTAGGCAACCAAGGTAGCAATGCGAACTGGCTCTGCAGGTAATTTAGCCTCTGCTTTCCCACAGGATACCGAAGTAAAGGAGGTGCAAAATCAGATGCATGCAAATGGGGGAAGCAAGCAAACACCCCTCCTCCCACGGTCAAGAAAGCGCCTTGCTGCTGAGTGGGATTGTGGTGGTTGCATCAAGTTGTTATGCAGCCCGATTCTCCCCGGAGCTTAGGGAGAAAAATATATATATATATATATTCTTTTTCTTGCTCTTTTTTCCCTGCGAAGCGGGTCAAGAAGAGTCTCCCAGCTCCAGTGCCCCAAATAAATAATGCAACTTCCACATTTTGCAGCGCGCAGGAGTCCGGCGCTAGAAACTACTGTAGAAGCAGAAGCCTGGAGGTTGAGGGGGGGGGGGCGGGAGAGACACACACAGCGGGTTTCAACAAAAGAGCCATTGAGGCAGAAGCAAGTGGAAAAAGGTAGCGAGGTGGAAAGGCGGAATGTCCGGTCAACGGGGCACTATAGGATTTGGGCCAACTTTCACCCACCAACTTTCACCTTCCAAGAGATCCGGCATGCTGAGGGCAAGCAGCAAAAGCCCCTCCCCCTTATTTCTTCCCCATTCATAAAAGTCCCCCTAGGGCGCTTTGCCACTCACGATTGCAGATCCTAAAGATGCCACCTATTCCTGATTCTTTTTTTTCCTTCCTTCCTTTCTTTCCTACTAGAACATAGAATCACAGGGACCTTGGAGGTCATCTAGTCCAACCCCCTACTCAAAAGCAGGAGCAAATTAACTAGCGAATCGTGATCCACAGCAGTGATCCACAGCAGCAGCACCACCCCCCCGCCTCTGCCCCGAAGGTTGCAACCTCGTGCTGGTTTAGGGGAATGATGGACCGGCCCGGGATTAAATTTGGCGTTTTGCAAACCGGACCGTTTTAAGGA